>NW_025963835.1:3212500-3812500 GCF_023055435.1 Haliotis rufescens | reverse complement strand
ACCTTTTTTCGTGAGGTGAGATTTAAAAATCCTTGAGCTGTCTGACAGGCATCAAACACTTACAATATACACGTTTGTTTATTTCAAATTAAGGGGACCCACACATGCTGTGATCAGCTGGCAAAGGTTTGTTTGGAAATGTTTTTTATCCATATCTACAGGTATATGGCAGTGTTGCACGTGCTAAATTTCAGACCACGTGATTGATTAGGAATTTTATGTTTTTTACAAGCACGGTTTCACACATATAACAAACCTTTTGAGAAGTGTCAAGATATTTTTAATATAAATGCGGAATTTTGATGTGCAAAAAACACTTGACAGGCAAAACGCACGAGAAATGAAAGAAAATGTTTATATCTTGTCCACAAACACAGCGGGATTGGTTACACAGACTCCTCACGCCATCAAAACCCTGCACGGAGCTCATACGAGGAAACCAGCAGCAGAGCGAAGTCAGCGGGGACCGTCTCAAGGATGGTCTCATACCTGTTATCAATTTCTTATCAAACATTCGACAGGGCTGCAACTCTGTGACGGAAACGGCAGGCGTAAATATACAAGCTCATGGAATAAACATATTCGTTGTTATCAAGATACACGCATACCCAACCTTGGACCGATGATGGCTGTTAAATTTGCTTACGTTTCTATATTTCGCTAACACAAACACGGGGGGACGTATCAAACCCGGATCAACGGATGTTGAGACGGGTAAACGTTGGAAGGGAGGGGGAGCTGTATAAACACAGGCTGTTGGGTTAATAAGCACCCCCGACATTTTGTATAAACGATATCTGACAGATGAAGCAAGTATGGAATCATAAAGATCAACAAGGAACGGATGATTGTCAGATTGAGAATGTAACCAGTCGAACGTGGTCGACCTTGATGCCGACGTCACAAGTGACCTTGATCTACAAACATCTTCGCGGACGTGAAAGGATGTCTTACAATTTTAACAACATTCCAACAATATAACACGGTTTGCCAAGAACTGGTTCCAACCGTTGTACCATTTTTTGGCAATCCAAATAACGAAATCGAAATGCCAAGAGAAATCTTGTTCTTGAAAGCTTCTGTTCGTCTATGCTGCTTAAGCGCTATCTTCGGGGCTTGTTTTCAACTATGGATCTATCTAAATGTTTAGCCCCATCAGAGATAAGGCAGTGTCTCTTTAGGAGTGTATCGCCTTAATCGCCTCAAACTTTACTATGTCACATGGTTCTTGCTTTATTTCACGCTTTAGGAATCATAATGCAATAATGCATGAACACAATTTCCATAATCATAAGAAATCTTAGCTAAAAGCAGAAACCATCATACACAATCCATTCCGACTATATCACAAGCACGTGTATATGAATCACTATCATACAGAGATTATACCACAACACGTCACAAACACATGCACAGGCAAGTCAAACGCGACAAAGCTTTAAACAATGAGGGGTTTGATTCCCTAATAAGAAGATTGGTAGCCAGGTGGTAGGCGCGTTCGGTCATCACTCTCTGGTTTAGTACTGCTATTTAAACCGCATCGTTTGTGGTAGCCACGTCGTAGTCCTGAGTAGATATGCGGTGCTTTTGTGTAGGCGTTGCGTAAAATCTTTTGCCTTTTAGTGTATACATTTCAACTATTGGTACTCTGTATTTCCGAACACGAATACATGTGATCTTGGGGTGCTGGGGGTAGTCTAGCAGTTAACGCGTTCGCTCGTCACGCCGAAGACCCGGGTTCGATTCCCCACATTGGTACAATATGTGAAGCCCTTTTCTGGTGCTCCCTGCCGTGATATTGTTTGAATATTGTTAAAAAGCGGCGTAAATCCATACTCACTCATTCACATATAAGCGTAGTCGTACAGTATAATGAGGTCACATGTTACTTCAAGTCTGCCAGCCTTTTAGTACGACTCGATGACTTCCTTTAATCCTCATACCTACGGCACCGCATCCCAGTAGCCCACCACGCTGCATGATGACTGACGTCCCAGCATCCCGCTCCACCTACGGCTCCCCCTATCAGCCAGACTATAAAGCTGTCGCACTATCCTAATAATACAAGCATTAAGTGGATACGAAAGCGATCCGATTTCCTCTGAATGTCTGAGAGATACAGTGTATCAGGATGAGACGCTGGATGTTAACATTCCCCACGTACATCTGTAGCACTGGTCCTAACGTTAAGATAAGGGTGCAATTTGCTGTATGAAGCGCACCTACAATGTCTTATCGCGCTATTCTCCGTGTTAAAGGTGCTGCGTGTGAAATGGAGGCGAGATGAGTTGGGGTTTAAAATCGCGTTCAAGATTATTGCACTTTTAATGCGGCGTGCGTGCGTATGCTTGTGCTTGTGCGTGTGCGTGTGCGTGTGCGTGTGCGTGTGACTGTTTATGCTAATACCGATGTTTTTTTTATGCTAGCCTATTGATACCATGCCGCAGTTCAACATTGATATCCCACTCAGACACATACTGACTCCCAGCCGACCAGTCATGTTATTCCCTAATGACGTGTGCCAGGCAGGTTAACAACAAGTGCCATCTTTTAACGTTTTTTGGTATGACGGAGGATTGAACCACCAACCTGCTCTCAAGGCAAACGCCCAATCGTCTTAGCCAGGGAGACTAGTAATATAATAGAAAAACATATGATATAGGATAATCTGCCATATTTCTCAACCGTCTTCTGGTCATTTGCAGGTCTGAATTCCAGCTACTAAACCAAACTCATATTTACATGTCATTTTTGTTGTTTTAAGAGTATGTTAGGGTGCCACGTATCACCCTGTTTGAATGCTGGGATTTGTACCAATATTATAGGATCAAGACAGCGGGAGTATAAGAACCAGTCCTATGTATTTAAAATATAGGAATCGAACCCAAGTCTTTGGTCTTTAAACCAGCGAACACGCACCCACTGTACTACTTCACTTATAAAGTCAAACTGCGTTAGTACGGAAACAGTTAATCCGACAACTCCGCCTATCGGCTGATTAATGTTTGGAAGGTATACATGTACACATATAATCGTTAATCCGGACACTAGTTCAGCGGATGTTTTCAACGGGAACCGTACCGTCCGGATTAACGAGTTAGATGGTGTTCATTTCCGGGTCCATATAATCCTCCCTTGCTATATTCCATATTGAAGCGATGGTTTGCGGGAGACGCGTTGTTGTATTGCTTTACACGATACAGTCATATATAACAAAAAAACATCTTTACATCTCCCACGAGGAGGAAAGCACTCTGTATTACCATTGCTCCACTAACAAGGTAATTACGGTATGTTTGTTTATTTACAATACCACATAAACACGCCACGAATTGGCCCACCTAATCACCCATACAATGTACCCTCTGTTCGTTCAGATGCATTCCAGCCTCATGTCTCCAAACGATTATGGACAAAACGCAGTCGTAACATTCCTCAAGGATGAATAGGCCAAAGAAGCTCCTTCCCCAACGATAAACAATAAGGAGGGTTAATTGCTAGCGTCCTGTTCAAATTGATAGTTTGATTGATTACATGACAGAACGGCAGTGAAAACCAATTCTGCGGCCAATAAAGACCAATTCTCCTGCCATTGCAGCATGTTGAGTGGAGTGTGAGCTCAAGAGGAGGTTGTGAAGCTCCACATGGGGTAAGGAGGGTTATGCCAAGCAATACGGGCCACGCATTACTGTCTTAAACCTCTAATTGACATAAGAGACTTGATAATACGCGTACATATCATGCGGTCTTGTTGGGCGACTTTGGTCCCCTCCAGCAACGAGCGTGTTGCCTTACAGCTATCGCGATTCCTATACATTGCCCAGAGAGGATTGATGAACTTTACATCGCTATTGGGGGAGGCTTTTGAATTAACTGGCAGTCGCTAAGATGTATAGCTTTGGATTGTATAGTTGCTTGAATGTCAGAATTAATTTGGGGATCCGTGCGCACTGGGTCAATGCTAGCATATGTAGTTAAACTGATTGCGTTGCATGTGACGTGCGGTTTAATCCGAAGCACCGTTTAAAGGCATAATTCAGGGGGTATATCCAGATTTACTTGGTTAGCCAATATAGGCGACACAGGCCTAACCCCGGAGAATTCAATTTCATTGACAAACCCCTTTAACTGACGATCGGAACGGAATTTTCGCACGTGTCATTTTAGACCTAATAAGCTATGTATAGATTCCATGTATAGTGTGTGTGGCTGCTTATACGTGTCCGGACTAATGCCGATGTTTATAGTTCTCGCTCACTGAGATACCATGTCGCAGGTAAACATGACTACCCCACTCAGACACGGGGGCGGTCTGCTTGTGGTAGGAGAGGTGACTAAAATGACCGGGTGATGGCTCGTGACTTGGTTGACTGCATGTCATCGTAACCTAACCGCGTGGAACGTGGCTCTTAATATCGATCATTGGTTTGTCTGATCTAGACTCCAGTGTTGCACGACTGACTAAGATGAATGACGTTAGGGCTTAATAAATAGTATTTCGTCCTGTGTAAAAGCCAACCTGTCATATCGGAAATATGGATCCCGAGCACAAGCGAACAACAGTGTAACCTCGCTTGTCCGGACGTCATTAATCCGGATCTCCGGACAATTCACGATCCGGATTAACGGGTTTAACCGTATGTTGACGTATCTCAAATTAACTTCGCCTGGGACATTTTGTGGCCTCTGATACGTCGCGACATACCTACTGAAGACGAAAGTACGTTATACTCAGTAGGTTGTATATCAGCCGAAAATACTTTATACTCAGTAGGTCGTATATCAGCCGAAAGTACTTTATACTCAGTAGGTCGTATATCAGCCGAAAATACTTTATACTCAGTAGGTCGTATATCAGCGGTTCGGGAAATAAATATAACCTGTGATGAACTATTATTCAGTGTCTAAACTCCACGTCACTTGAATGTTGAAGCGATGAACTACGAGAGACGACATGCAGTCTGTCTTACAGCCCTGAATCTCACTGTGATCCCTTCCGGCAAGCCCTTATATTACTGTAATGCTGGAGCCCTAAATGAAGCAAGTCTAGATTTTCCACAGATTGTGAAACTCACTGGGTATCCTTTTGAATTTAAATGTAGTTGCTTGTTTCTATCAACACTATAAGCGTTAATCTAAAAGTACCAAAGCAGAACCCGCATCACTTTAACTTAATTTAAGTTTAATTGACTTTAATTGACCGTGTAGACTTTATCTCTGCAAAAAGGATAATTCTGACGATTTACAGCAAGACTGAAACAGAAACTTGATTTGATCAAGTTCATGCCCTAAACCCAGCCACAGAGTGAAAGAATATCGTAAAAAACACAAACTGTTGCACCGTGTTGCTTGTGAGGGGGAAGTTCATGACATGGTTACAAAAAAAACCAAATAATATAAGTGAGACAGATTTAAGACATAAACCTCCGGCATGTCTACAAACCGTCACAGTGGCTAGACGTTGTTGGAGTATGGTAGCACAACATATGTCATAATGAGGCTTGTGCGGGATTAGGATTTCTCTGCTGTCTTGGAACGGCCCCAGCAGTATGTACGTGTACTGACGGTCTAGTGAACACTGACGTTAATGATTAATTGACGTGGGACAGAGGGATGTCTACATGAGAGATGACATTTTGGCAGAAACATCTGGCGGTGAGGACTATCAGTCGCTCCATTGTCTTACTATGAAACCTCGTTAATCCGGACAATGCTAATCTGAAACTTTGTTCTTGTTATTAATATTATTATTATCATCATCATTATTATTATCATTATTATTGCAGTACAGGTCTGTATATAGTTAAAGGAGCATCACCTAATACGTATGATTTGTTAATCCGGACACTTGCCAAACCGGACAGCTGTAGATGTTAGAGAATTATGAACAGGGTGTTTTTAAACTGAATTGTGTAATCCCGCAGTTGTTATGACCGTTAAACGATTGGTGAAAACGGTTCGCAGAACAATTAAGCATACAAATATAGGACGGTGTTTAACCGCTAAAACTTGTAATGTTTGTCAGTGTTCATTTTACAGGGAGACGATGGCTCAAAACCAGTCGTCCATTTCGGTGTAGATTTTGACGTTACATTTAGTCTCTTGTGAGAAATTGAGACAGTGTTTCTGTGTAAGGGTAAGCATGCATTCGCAGTTGATCGAGATGCTTACATTTATCCCAGCAGACGGGTAAAGTTCTCGTTTGAATAATCTGATTCCAATTTGCTAAGACTGTCAACGGTATGGGCCATTGCTTCCTTACTATGTTTATGCTGTAAACAGGTCAAGTATTTGAAAACAACACTCAAATCAAATTTGAACATTTCGCCGTGGTCTTACCTGCAACAGTCTGTAGATAGCCATTGATTAACGCCAAGCGTCTATGTTTACGTTTGTCCACACACAACACGAGGACTGTCAATAACGCTGACACACACATAAGAATACAGCCCCCTCCGTACAGGATACACGAGGCCTGCCACGCCCCAGCAGGAATCCTACCCAGGGTGGGGTTGCCTCCGTAGCTGATGCACCTAGGGGTGGGGATGAGGATCTCAAGATTCCTCACACAGTATCTGAACACCCCGAATGAATGGAGTCGGTCCGGGTGGGTGACCCACGCAGGGTAGAAAAAGGTCACTGTACATGTTGAGGCCACGAAAATGGACAGTAGTGACCACAGGATGGACACAGGTGTCAGGGCCATGGTTTGGGTTTGTGATGGAGGCTCATCAGCTTTGGCCTCTGTCTCTTTGGTCTCGGTTGCTTTGGCAACGCACGTGCCAGTGCTGGGGTGTCGTCTGCCCCATGTGCAACTGGCTTTCCACTTGTGGATTTGGTCAGTGATGACATCATCGAACCTCGTCCTCCACGAGGATAATTTCTTTCCGAAATAGGAGGAAGCAGAGAATTTTTTCAGCGCCAGTTTTAGAGATTGTCGACCAACACTTGGAAAACTTAAGAAAATTAATCACACAGGGTTTCAAACTGTTGAACACTTTCTCGTCGGTAGTAACCCCATAGCCTTTTTCATCAATGACACATCCTATTCATGCTTCAGTTCCGTGTGACTCTCCAGTCCTCAAATTTCGGACACTCTCTCAATCCTTTTCATTGATTTAATGGTATAATTATATCGTCCACTGTTGCCGCTATCCAACAGGCGTCCCTTGAGATTATCCTCTCATTGAGCAGGCTCTGTCTACCAGTCGCGATGTAATGATCAACGTTACCCCTCTCCTTCCGACTGTGAGCGACAACCTATAGAATCCACCGGCCAGCTGATTGATGTTCCTTCGACGTGTACAGGAATTCCCCTATACCACAATCCCACAGGCGAACACCAGTTGGCAGTAACCATGTGACCTGGCGCGTGCTGATAAAGTCACGTGATCTCGGACCCGCCTACCAATCACCAGCGTGGTCAGTTCGACAGGAGCGGTATAGATCTTACTACAACTGCAACCGCTTACTACAAACCCATTCACTCCAACTTACTCCAAGCCGCGCCGAGTGACGCTCGTATAACTCTGGCTGTAGCAGAGTGAGCAAACTCCTCACAGCGTTCAGAGGATCCCAACAGATCGGCCGCGTAGAGCCGTGACTCTTTCCCTGTACTCCGATACGTTAACAATCTACTTCAGTTTTATCGCACGTGCAAGGTACAGGTAATAGTTAACAAACACGTCTTGCATAACTCGCGGTAAGCGAGACCTGTCATTTCAATAACTAGGAATCTGGATTCGCGATAAGATGGCCTATCTTAATTGTTCTCCAGATCAACTGTGTCATAAACGCATTAACACCAAGTTGCTCTGTTTTCATTTAGGTCTTAACTCCTCACACCGCCATTGTGGATCTGGCCCCTAATGCCCTGTAAGGAGCAACACGTGCGTGTCATCGCTATACCTACTGTTTGATCGTGTAATTGTGTGGCATCGTTGCGCGATTGGCAAGATTAGCGCTGTGTTACAAAGTCGTTACGTGATTTTATGATGGCTTGTAAAATGAATCAACACAACAGGCCATTGTCTTAGCTTACATCCATCCCTCAAAGATTTAGCAACACGATCTTTTTATTTGAAGAACTTATAACCTTATCAGCTCAATAAAGAAACCACTATTAATTAGCATCACCAGTGCCAAATATGCGATTACGCGAATCTCATTGCTTAGTTGAGCCAAAATATGCAACTCCAAAATACTATTATTTTATTTCAAAACAGTTTAACATAGTTTTCCACCCAGATGATGTTGTGTGAATAAACTGCACTGTAGTAACGTTTTTTAATCATTCGATGCCTAAAAAACCCAGCCAAGTTTGGATCGTTAAATATGGCCAAGCTGACAAGCTAGATAAAGAACGTGCGCGCTACCGCCGAGCACGCACAGCCATGAACGTCGATTAAGGAACCAGTTGCATCTCATGCTATGAGACAGGACTAATCTTGCTCCAGTTGAAACACGGTTGATATAAAACTTGCAGGAATCGTTGGCGAACGTCTCACATGGTGAGAAATACACTCCATGTCTGGGAGAATGAATGAGTTGGCATTTGCAAATATAACTTCATACTTCGGAGGGTGTTAGGAGCCTGATTGTGAATTGTTAGCCTGTTCAACCAAACTGACATGACTCAAATCACACACAGCTGCTCGGAATACATACTCATAGCGAAACGTGACTCTTCACCAACGAACATTGAATCACCGATATAAAAAATGGCGAGCGCTGTACAAAAATGCGCCTGATAAACCGCACAGAAAAATCCGTAATCCGTTTTATATTTTGAAATACGATCCGCCTTTCAATTTGACGAGAGAATTCGCAATCCGTTTTAAATTTTGAAAAGGTTCTACCGTTCAATTTAAGGAGAAAATCAAGACCCGTTTTATATTTTATAATGTTTTACCTTTCAGTTTAACGCGAAAATCCGGATCCGCTTTATATTTCAAAAGGTTCCACCTTTCAGTTTAACTAGAAAATCTGGACCCGTTAACATTGTGAAAAGGTTCAACAATTCAGTTTAACGCGAAAAGCCTCTTATGTGACAAAGGGGAGAGCAATGTATAGGTGCAGAGTATTGGACAAAGTTCAGGGTTGTGGCAGATCCGCCCCACAAACCAGGGCGCATACACAATTATCACCTGTCGGCAATGGTAATTAGCGATGCATTTCTGTGTGTCAGAAAGGAATGCTGGGACTTCAGGTTGGGAGGGTCCGTTATATTGTATGTCACTACTGTGTGTAGATGATAATATCTCTGTTTTAAGATCTAAGAACCTTTTTCAGATCTTAGGTCTTAACCACCCATCCACCCCCCTTCCCCTAGTGGAGATTCCGGGTCAGAAAATCTACGCTGGTTAAGCGCCGACTAAACGGGTAAGGTAACTGTGACTTTGTTGACTGCGTGTCTTCGTAAGCCCGACGACAATCTCATTAAAATCAGATCTTAGCTCTCGCTACCGCTCAACAAAGATCTGAAGACATCTCATTACGGGTCATGTCAGACCGACCTTGCGCGAACTTTGACCGACCAATGGAATGACCAATCAGAAGGCAGCTTTCTCGTGCTTTACGGCACTAATTTCAAATTGGCGACTACGCTTCGAAACATATTTTGACAAATTCTCGATTACAAATTTGAAACCTGAACAAAAGAACATTCTGGAACGGCTAATAGATGGGATAGATTGTATGGATTCAGTCGTTAAACCCGTAACTATCGTTGGGAATAAAGTTTTCGAGGTTGCATGATTATAAATCACATTCCGACTGTCACTTTCCTAATCTGGTAAGCGACGCTCTGATTGGTCGGATGAAAGGTCGTTCTGACGTGAACCGTAATGGGATGTGTTCAGATCTTTGTTTAGCGGTAGCGAGAACTAACACGTCGTCATATAGCTGAGTGCAATTAAACGGACGTTCATGATGTTGATGTTGGATGGGTGTTTCGTTTCGATCCATCATTCAGTATTCACGAATTCAAGACGCATTTCGCGCTTTTTAAGTACACAACTGAAGTGTTCAATTCTCATACTACTTCGAATCTTCAAGTTGTATTATTCATCGGTCAAACCTATTTTTCATAAAAATATGATAGCATAAAATGTTTACACTGTTTTACAATGCGTTCAGCTGCCTAATTATGAATGGACTGTTTTGTCTGTTTGTATTATCGAGTGTCCACACTGACCAGAATAAATTCAATACGGACTATACCCATGCTCTTTGATGATCTTCCTGAGTGAGTGGGTTGGTTTTAACGCTGCTTTTAACAGTATTCCAGTTCACGGTCGTGGGATTCGAACCCACAATCATAGGTTTCCGGCGTGTCCAAGGGACTAAACTCTGCACAGCGAATCGCGGCGCCTTAGACGACTGGGCCATATGTGCCCCTCTTCCTGATTGAACGAGATCCAGATATTGTACCGGCTGATTGTGTGGAAAAAAAAGGAAAAAAATGCTTATAATTTTGGTGCTGAAAATCATGAATTTACATCCGGTTGAACCTAAGATTACAACCAACGACTAGCAGATCCTGGTACGGCTAAGGGAAGCAACCGCAGAGAGAGTAGCAGCGAATATGATGATTGGGGTATCCATGCAGTCCCCTATCACTTTAAATCTGAGATTCGAACCAACGACTAACGTGGATCCTGGCACGGCTAAGGTAGATAACAGTGCAATGAGAAGTAGAAGAGTTAACCACATACCGAATCTCGGATTAGAACCCAAGACTGGATATAGTTACGGCCAAGGGACGCAACTGCAGAGTGCAAACCTATATCTCTTCAGCACATTGTACGCATCTGGTGTGAATCAATTCAATAGAATTCTTCTGTTATAATTCTATATGGATCTTATGAAGCAGTTATGTTACTGATTAGAACCGACTCGCGTGTTGGAAAACATCAAATCTCACAAGCAAATCCAGCGTGTGATTTTAGAACTTTAATATCTTATCGACGAAGAAGTATGAACGTAGTAGAAGGGTCTTATAAGATTACTAAATTCGCGATTCAGGAGAATAGCATCAATGTCGTCATACACTCAGGCATATTTACGAAGCCAATAGATACATTACCATCGGCAACTTTGTGCAGGAAAATAAATTAGAATGAGATCGGATTTGTCACTGGGAGCGATCAACATGCAGCGATTTGTTTGTTTCTCGTCATAAACGCCTAATAACTGACATTGAATAGAAGTATCGCCCGGCTTTAAATAAAATTTAAAAACCTCCAGCTAAAAGGAATCTGGACTCGTTTCCTCATCATGTTCAAATTTGCAACAAACCAGGGAATACGCTATTGCTTTGACCTTCAAACCGATCGTTTTCTTTACCAGAATCACATTCAAATAATGACCAAACCTTCAAAGATTAATCTTCTTTGCTTGGATCGGTAAATCAAATACACCATTTCCATGAAGACTCTTGTCCGCTTTGTCGAATGGCGGTCCAACTTTTCAATAAACCAATCGGATTTTTTTCTTCTGCTTTTAGTTTCGATGATGACAACCAGAGGACAAAACGTTCCTCAGCCAATCGGATCACATCGGGTAATTCCGGTCTTGTCCGAGGAACACTGGACCAGTTAGTGAGTGACCTCATCTTAATCTGGATCTGGTTTGCAATGGTCTTGTGCCACACTAATTAGCACACCGGTATCACGGACAGTTTCAACGAGTCTGACAAATTTCTTCTTTTCAAATGAAACCACTGTGATCTTAATCAAGACAAAATGTTTTTGCATTAGTTAATTATTTACTTAAGCTCCGGTCCCATTGATTTAACCCTAGAGCTTGTTATTAGAGTGTTGCTCCAACATGCCTCTCGCATTCCGAGTCCGCTTCCTCTGATCCGGGGCTAATTTTGGGTGTGCTCGAGCATCGGCGGATGGACTTTAGGTATTGGTTTCTATGAAAAGACAAACTCAGAGGGATGCGGAGAAGGATCCACATTGATTGATGTTTTTGCGAAGGAATCGCGCGGTCATATTCACTCTCTCATGCTTTCTGTTTTCGCCTTTGAAGCTGTTTGCGTCCCGGCTGCCTTGGCATAAGTACCCGTCTCTCGACAAATATACTTGAGGGTAACCCACTGGCAATGCTAGGCCCACGCGCAGATAACACTTCCACGTGTGTTCCCACGCGTTGGGTTCTAACACTGTCTTTATCTTATGTGGCAACAAGGCCGATTTAGAAACAAAAAATATCAATAATATTTTTTCATGGAAGGCCTCGTATGATTTCGAGTCGTGACGCTCTACGTCATGGAAGCGAAAATTATATATATTATCTAAATTTCAACATATTTCCATCGGAAGTAATTAATAATTACTTTATAGTCAAGAGTCAAACAATGATCGTCGTTTTGTCAATATCAGATCTATTGAAATACAGGGAACTGAAAAATCAGATGTAAGTTAATGATTTTTCGAAAACATCAGCCTACACGTGTAAGCAATAAATGTTTATATTCCTCACATCGCTGGGTGCGCTGGCCAGCCTACTTGCGTTACATAAGCATAGCTCATACTCCGCACAGCGTTCGTCCATTAACTAGACAGCAATATTTAGCTTTGATATGAACAAGTTCCACTTCAGAGGACAAATACTACTTTCCTAACCACTTTCCGGGCTCAGCGATACCTGCTCCAGTTTAATAGCCTGGCCCAAGGGATATACTACTTGCCTAATGACTGTTGCACTGTGAGTGGTTCGTTGTCTGGTTCTCAGATGAATCTTCGGGTTATGTTAGCTGTCATCGCACGCCTGTGTAATATACGGGACTCCTGTCTACGCCAGACGTAAACAAATGATGTCATTTAAAACTAATTTAAACATCAAGGCTTAACTAATGACGTCCTTTTCCGAAAATGACAGGTCGCGAAGTGTATATGTCTATTTATGAAACGACCCAGACGAATGTACGTAAGAGGCTTGGAACAGGCTTAAGACACAGCCAGCTAAAAACACCTCCAATTTCATTAAATAATGGCAAACAATCAAATATATATATAAAGATAAGATGGATGGATCATGATCAAATGTATAGTATTACAAGATAACTTAAAGGATGTTTATATGTAATATGTTTATCAATATTCCAGTCCCATGGTTAGTGCGGACCTCGTTAAACCGGAAATCTCGCTTTCTGGACGATTACTGTTACTGCCAGGATATTACTCCTTGTACCGTTTAGAAGGCCTCAGTGGTCGTGTGGATTGAGCGTTTTCCTGGACGGTGGTCGACACGGTATCTCAGTGGGCAAGCACTATAAAACTGATATAAGTCCGGAGTAACACACGCACGCAGGCACGTATGCACGCAGGCACGCGTCGCTAGATATACTACTGTAAACAAGTTAAAGAACACCAACAATTTGAAGGATGTGTGTTGCAATACCCACCAGCCATGGCAGATTAACTATAGTCACATGAAAAAATTCGGCGTTCTTTAAATTCTTTTGTGTAGTATAAGTGCAATCATTTTGCACGCTTAAACCCCACATTCACCTCACCTAACCTCACCTAACCTCACCTCACCTCACCTTATACAATATATTCGTGTATCCGGAAACGTGAGAATCAATGACTGTACATTTGGGCACGGAAGGGTGTTTACTTGATTCAGTGAGCTTAAATCTTGGTGAAACATTCGGACCCGTGACGTTCCGGGGTAGAATAGGTCTTCAGCAACCCATGCTTGCCGTAAAAGGGGACTATGCTTGTCGTAAAAGGCGACTAACGGGATCGGGTGGTCAGGCTCACTGACTTGGTAGATGCATGTCATCGTATCCCAGTTGCGTGGATCGATGCTCATGATATCAGTTACTTGATCGTGTGGTCCAGACTCGATTATGTCCAGACCGCCTTCATATAGCTGGAATATTGCTGAGTGCGGCGTTAAACAACAAACAACAATAACTGAAAAAAAACCATTAGACATATTTCCCCACTGTCGACATAATCTGGGAGTGTGCATCTTCGAATCAAATACAAGTAGCCCGTAACAAAACGTCCCCTGCGACCTGAACCACTCCGGGCTTTTCTCCCTCATCAAGCTGACACGCCCCCATAAAACTGTTCAGAGCGGCGTTAAACCTAACGCACATGCTTGCATCCGCTGCGAACACCTGGCGTCATCACTGATTTTGCCTTTCACGTCGAATGGAACCAGTTTCGGCGGAGGGGCACGGGTGGCCCAGTCGTCTAAGGCGCCGCGATTTGCTGTGCAGAGTTGCGTCCCTTGTGCACGCCAGAAACCTATGACTGTGGGTTCGAATCCCGGTTATGTTTCTAGGTTTGTCGGCACCATACCCGTGCTCGTGGGTTTCACCGAAACGTCTGAGACCTGCATCACTTCGGGATTCCTCCCACATTAAGCTGATACACCGTGATATAACTGGAATACTGTTAAAAGCGGCGTTGAACCCAACTCGCTCACTATTCTAGGAAAGTGTACAGTATAACTGGAATAATAATTATCTCATATGAATCATTAAGAATATCAACATGGCCCTTTTGTGACCATAAACAGTCTCATTAAAAAAGTGAAACCTGTTTACTCCGGACCCTGATCAACCGGACACCTTGCATACCGGGCGCAACCGGAATGTCTACATATATCCACATCACATATTTCAGTAAATTATTTCATTCATCCAGACATTTGCAAAATCGCACGATTTCACTGGAACGGTATAGTCCGGATTAACGGGGTTGCTCAGTATTAAAACACTCGCACACACTGTCGACAGAAACTATATGCGACTGTCGACCGTCCGGTTAATCAATACAGAGGCCTTGCGGCTCTTATACGCCGACAGCGTTCATTGCAAAAAAATAAAAAATTATCAGCAGAGTCAGTAAATGTGTATCACACACCCGATAAAAAAGTTTCCAAGTGTTGTTGAAGGTAACTGTTATGGAGTCCGAAATCTCCTCAGCAGTATGGGCCAACATTTGATTTGACACTCCATCGACATCCTCAGTACGGGGAAGTTAAACTCAATTTTACGTGCCGTGATTCCAAACGGGTTCTATTTTTGCGTAATTTAATTATCGCTTATACGCCGTTCGCTTCTGCAACCGCCGATTTATTCTGCAAGATCGTCTCTTTGATAAACTCCACACACCACTTTTGTAAAATTCCTGCTATTTGACTAACAAGCAATTAACAATATAATAGCTAAAATAAGACCTCCCCACTGTTGCCTCTAGCCACAAAGCCTCTCATGCTAATTTACATTGGTTCGGAGAAGGAACATCAGAAATATTTATTTTATTCTTCACAAACGCGTTTTTCATTCTGACCAAACAAACAAGGATCACGTAGAAAGCTGCGGTAGCCTTTTATCTGCTTTGATGTAGAAATCAATGTACATATGGGCTTTAAAAACTACAAGCTCGTTACAGAGTTTTGTTTAGTTAGATGTAAGGGCTATGTACTCGTTATGATGTGGATGTAGTCAGGGTTGGCTCAAAGACACAAGTGTGTTATTGATACAATTTTCTAAATTGATCATTATTTTCATATTATTAATGTAAGAGAAAATATCACATATAATTTTCATGTTGCCAACTGCCACATGAGCGAATATTGTTTTGCGCTGCAGCAAGACTTAAACGTGAGCAGAGTGGCCTGTACAAACACTTAGTCACTGAAAATATATAATATTGATAGAAACAATGACATATACATTGAAAAGGATTGATTGATTGCTTGTTGTTTAACGCCGCACTCAGCAATATTCCAGCTATATGACGGCGGTCTGTTGTGAGTGAGTGAGTATGGTTTTACGCCGCTTTTAGCAATATTCCAGCAATATCACGGCGGGGGACACCAGAAATGGGCTTCACACAATGTACCCATGTCGGGAATCGAACCCGGGTCTTCGGCGTGACGAGCGAACGCTTTAACCACTAGGCTACCCGACCGCCCCTACGGCTGTCTGTAATAAATCGAGTCTGGACCAGACAACCCAGTGAATGACATCATGAACATCGATCCACGCAATTGGGATCGATGACATGCATCAGCCAAGTCAGCGAGCCTGACCACCCGATCCTTTTAGTCGCCTCTTACGACAAGCATAGTCGCCTTTTACGGCAAGCATAGGTTTCTGAAGACCTATTCTAACCCGGATCTTCACGGGTCCATTTTAAAGGAGCCCAGTGAGATATTAGAACCTGGGGAAAATGTAGACTTACTTTATTTAGGGCTATAGTATTACAGTTATAGCTGGACCAAATGGAAAATAATATGGTTCAGAGACTGTGAGGCAGGCTATCGTGGCTAGGCAAACCATGGTTGACTACATAAACGTCGACCCACGTTGTCAGGGCACGCTGACACACAATAACACATTGTGACCATTGTTTGTTTGTTGTTTAACGCCGCACTGTAAATAATCGAGTCTGTGATTGATATCATGAGCATCGATCCACGCAATTGGGATTCGATGACATGCATCAACCAAGTCAGAAAGCCTGACCACTCGATACCGCCTCGTACGACAAGCATAGTCGCCCTTTACGGCAAGCATAGTCGCCCTTTACGGCAAGCATAGTCGCCCTTTACGACAAGCATAGTCGCCCTTTACGGCAAGCATAGTCGCCCTTTACGGCAAGCATAGTCGCCCTTTACGACAAGCATAGTCGCCCTTTACGGCAAGCATAGTCGCCCTTTACGACAAGCATAGTCGCCCTTTACGGCAAGCATAGTCGCCCTTTACGGCAAGCATAGTCGCCCTTTACGGCAAGCATAGTCGCCCTTTACGGCAAGCATGGGTTGCTGGAGACCTATTCTACCCCGGATCTTCACGGGTCCCACTTTTTAACTGGTCACTGCGATTATTTGTACCGGGGTCTTACTTTGCACGGAACAATACATGTACTTTTCCCTGTACCTGGTGCGCGTTTGTTCTCGAACATAGGATGTCCTGTATAAGGCGTCACCGATGTTAGTAATATTAGCTACATAATGATATTATTGTATCGGTACAAAGAGGCTTGAAATACGGGAACCAGGAGGAGAATAGAACCCGACTTCCGAAGCGACGGTGCTAAGCATACACCATTACGCTATCTCCGACTTTAGTTTTCGTGATTTTTCATACATCGAACATGACATTGATAATGTTATTACCAATTCCCTTACACTAGTAACTGGGCTGTCGACACATATATCAAATCTGAGTCAGTGAGTCAAACTGAGTAATATCATTGATATCACTGTATCCATTTCGCCCTACCCCTGGCTCTCTTACAGACCCCAGAGGATAAATTTAATAAAACAGCCATCCCCATTCTGTTTTCGGCTACAGCAACTTACACGCATGCGCACCACCTTCTCGGCATCACCTTCTCAGCTCTGAAATTAATGAGATTTGGTGGTTTATTTAGTACTTTTGCATTAGCTTGTAGAATGATTTTTTTAAACCTAACTAAGAATTATTTGGGGACTTATTATTAGTCTACCCCTATCTGAGGAATGGGTAGTGAATACGTGTCTGATTTGAAAGGCCCAGCTTAAACCGAAAGAAGGAATGGCTTCGCTTATAATATGTAGTCAGATTTCTAGTATTGGTGACCCCCACCCCCTATCCCCGTCGACAATCCTGGATTATTGATTAAACTTTCGTAAAAACAAACTCACACACTACAACAGTAATTCCGCAAACTACCGCGTGAAGTCCGCAGACGTACCGCACCAATTCCGCAAACGTATCTGGTTAATTCCGTAAACGTACCTGGTTAATTCCGTAAAAGTACCTGGTTAATTCCGTAAAAGTACCTGGTTAATTTCGTAAAAGTACCTGGTTAATTCCGTAAACTTACCTGGTTAATTCCGTAAAAGTACCTCGTTAATTCCGTAAAAGTACTTGGTTAATTCCGTAAACGTACCTGGTTAATTCCGTAAAAGTACATCGTTAATTCATCAAATGTACCGCGTTAATTCTGCAAACATTCAAATCCCCAAAAGTTCTGGGGTACAATTTCCGAACTGTACCGCGAAAAAGAGGTAAGTAATCGTGAGAAGTAGTGTATGCATTGCGATAGTAGTGTCTCAGATGTTCTCTTACAGACATATACTGTTACTGCTGGTTTTGCCGATTGCGAGGCTATGCGAATGTGGCTGTGGGATCGCTGAGAGTACACGTATGATAGAATACTGTATAAATGATCCGATTCGGTGGCAGTTGAATCAATCCATTGTTCGCGCGGAAGCTAAGGCAATTATGTCGACACAAAGCCTGATATTCAGTTGTGGACGTGGCCTTTTGAACTTTGCCTCACAAAAGTACATTTGGTCTCAATACATTCTTGCTACTAATATTGTAACGACGATATACATCGTGTTCATAGTCACAGTAATTCTATCTTAGAAAAAGTAGATTCAATAAATCTGGCGCCAGAAGTCCATCAGCAAAACTCGGAAAGACACCGTAATTGGAATCGACAATATCTATTCCTGTGCAGAATCTCGTATTCTTAACAGCTAAAAAAGACCCATTTGCTGACTAAATTGTCGAATCCAATTAGACGCGTGTCTACATCAGACAAAACATTCAATTTACACCGAAACGCCTAGCAGTAAAACCTTTATTTATATGTTGAGAATAGCCTGCATAAGGGACGCCATTTAATCAATGCCAATACAACTCGAATCATGTTTCATTGTTGGTTCAAGGAGAGTTGTGAACGAGCTGACCACAATATATAATATATCCTACCCCCTT
The DNA here is from genome assembly GCF_023055435.1 of Haliotis rufescens. Lineage (NCBI taxonomy): Eukaryota > Metazoa > Mollusca > Gastropoda > Lepetellida > Haliotidae > Haliotis > Haliotis rufescens. Next base: position 3,793,752 of record NW_025963835.1, on the reverse strand, counting down.
GTTGTAAATGTTCAAAGGATACTGTCGGCATTATGCGATACATTTACTATGTATTATCTGCGGGTTTTATTGCAGCTGGGTGCACTTCGTTTACATTGCTGAGGTGTGGAGTAATTCAGAGTGGATATCCATGGGATAATTTGATGACCCGATTCAACAGAATTTATACCTTGTAGCAAACAGAAAGACATATAACATCCTTTGATGATAAATAGCCGATCGCCCATCTGATCTCCGGTTTCAGTGACCATGACCGTGGACTGAGAAACGCTGTTGCCGTCGAATAAAGCATGATTGGACATGCTTCTGAATTGCATGTCGGTGTTACAACACGTGATTTGACCCTCTTGGGCTTATCTCGTGGTCATCTGAGCGGTCAGCGTGGCCGAAATGACCAGGTCACTGATAGCGATGGGAACTGTACTAAAATTCACATTATAACAATCAGGTAATCACTCTGGAGACCCGTCTTCAAAGATGGCCGATTTAATGGTTGACGTTTTATGTCCAGCGTTGTGGTCAGTAGGCATGGTACTTGTTGAATCGGTTTTAAAGTGTCCAAGCTGTCTATGAAGTTCGGACAAGACAGTGACCACATGTTGTCTCAGACGCCGTGGTCACTATTACCATGGTAATGGTCCAAGGAAAGGAATTGGAGCCATTGTAGGAATGGGGTCTCTTTGTTTGTAGAAGGGAATTGGTTCCGTTTTACGCGGTGGGCAGAGAGATGGCCAAAACATAGAAACAAACACACCGGACTCTACCTTTGAGGATGTTATTTGCAGAAATAAACAGAAGCCGTTACATTTATAGGAATTTGGATCTCAAAGGAGGGACTCAGGTGATAAACATTATGTGTTTTTTATTTGTTGTTCAGATCGAGTTGCTGTTGCCCGGACGTTTCATTTGGAATCAATGCATTATTTTGAGATTTCAAATGCTAAATTGCTCAGTTATTAAACATTCATATAAAACACTCGCAAATTTATTTAATGTCATTTAAAAGAAGTTATATAACACAGAGGTTATCCGTAAGTGTCCATTTCAGTCTCTTCTATATGATATGGCTGAAATATTGCCGTTACACTTAGTGGAATAAGGGTCTCTGAAATCCTCAAAGTGAGGAACAGCTAACTGCATTCCAGTCCCCCCAAAACTCCCGCTATCAGCAGGGGTCCTCTTGCCAGCTTCCCTGGTGTGTCACATCTGATTAATGACCACAAGCGCTTCTGTAGCAGACGACATGTATGTGAGTCCAGAAAATAATTGTCTTCTTTTAAAATATTGATATTTGGTTATTTTAAACTACTTTCGAAACATTTAAATGTTCTGCAGATTAAAAAAAAGTTTATTGGTCAACTTGTAGACAACCCATTTAAATTTAAATTTATTGTGCGTAACATAATGGCCTTATTAATGCTTTCAAAAGCAGGCAAGACATATTACAAAGTATAACTCTTTTGCCATGAAACATTTATCTAGTCAGTTGTGTACGAAAATATTAAAAGAACAGTAGACATTGATGAATAATTAAAACAAATGTTCATAATTAACAAATCAAGTGGGTTTTTTACATGAAGCAGAAACAGTATTTACTTACTGGATTCAACATTTGACATAATAAGAAATATCTTTCAAGAGCTATAAGCGTGTTCATAAACCTGCAGGTGCAATGGACATCATGTTACTGCCCAGTACTGGAATTGGTGCACGCGGTCTTCTGGTGACATTCATGTAGATACGAGAAGTTCAGTTAAAACAAACTATATAGAATTAGTTTCATCTTGGTTTTCCTTTCATGTAAATACCATAGTCACCCCTATTTGTTCTAACTTTGATGGCAAAGAGTATTTAAAACATAAGTAAGTACAAAGTAACAAATGTCATATTTGGGATGAAACTTTTATCTGTAAAGTGCAAACCCTAGTAATTGTTGGAGTTGAGTCCCATCTGGGACGAAAATGGAAGTTTGACAAATGGTACTCACAAGCTTCGTGTACCACTCTGACAAGTGTAAACCCACTAATTATAAAGTTTAAAATTTTACCCATCATATTATTCTCAAAAAGGTTTGAGGAACCATTTGACATTGCTACGTTAGATTTTGGGGGGGTTATTGAGGCATGTAATATATCCTTTTAATAATCTGAAGTGGTAGTCAAACATAACAAATGTTATATATTTTGGATAACACTTTCTTTGCAAAGTACAGTTTCTCCAGACTGAGGCACCAATCGCCAGCACACAAAGTCAGCGATCTAATCCACTCAGCATCCGAGGCTTCCACAAAAATGAAAGTCCGACAACTGGTAGTCTAGATCACGTACTTTGAGTACCCCTCTGACAAGTGTAAATTGGCACTGTTCCCATGGCCGAAAGCTATGAATACACAATGCCATTAAGAAAGTGGTCAAATGTAACAAATGTTATATTTGGGATAACACTTTCTTTGCAAAGTACAGATTCTCGTACATTTTCGGGTTGAGTCCCATCCAGGATTCGAACCCACACTGCCAGAGTGAGGCACCTAATCGCCAGCACACAAAGTCAGCGATCTAACCCATTCAGCCACCGAGGCTTAAACAAAAATGAAAGTCCCGACAAGTGGCCATGGGAGCCCTGCCAAATATACACTTGTCAGAGGGGTACACAAAGTATGTGATCTTGACTACCAGTGTTATCCCAAATATACAATTTGTTACATTTGACCACTTTCTAAATGGCATTGTGTGTTCATGGCAGTCAAACAGTTTTGAACATTATTTGTTGTGGCGAACATATTGTAAATTTGCTCCAGTATAAATCCATTTTTCAATTTTTCACTGAAAGAGCAAGTTGAACAGGATACTATTAAAACACTAGTCTGCCTCACAGAATCTCAAGCTTTTTAGTTTCCCTTCTGCCTTCCCCTTACTGAAATGGTATAGCCCTAAAACATGAAGCAAGTGTAAAATTTTCTAAAAGCTGAATCTGTCATCTCTGTGTGGCTCTTTTTCAATTTATTGGCGATACAATGTATTGGTTTTTATCAAAATTATATAGACTAAGGGTTAGTCTACTAACATACCTATGAGTATGAGCCTAACCCAAAACTACCATCATTAGTAATGGCTAATGAATTGCCTAATTGGGTTTAAACCCGATATATATAAATGCTTCCCACATTGAACATGATTTATATATTGGTCAAGGGATGTCAGTTTCCAGTGAATAGACACTTTATTATAATTATTACCTCCAAAACGTTTTTCAAAGAGTTGATTTGGTCACTGTAGTTTCACTGTTTTGTCTTGGAGTCTTATGTTTCAATTCTTGAGTGTCAAGCTGGCCCACGCCATCAGTGCCCTAAAGTAAACAAACTGGGACCAGCTTGACCGTGCCTGCTTCACTGGAGCAGGGGAACAACTGATAAGATCATGGCTAAAGAGTATCAGATTCAGTGAGAGGGGGGATGCTGACAGGGAGAGTTTGGGCTTATGCCACTAAGTGGTTACTGAAAATGATCACTCACTCACTCTACACGAATGGAAACAGCTGCGAGAGACATGACGTCATTCTGGAATGCATTAATTTTAGAGAAAGATCAACTAGTAATGTCAAAGCGGAAACAGCAGCAATAAAAAATGTAATGTCAATTCCCCTTGCCAAATATCATGTTTTACAAATCAGATTGTTAAAAGAGCACATGCGTACGTATGAAGACAAAATAAGTGTGGACGCATGTTTTACCACCGGTTAGATTGCGTTACACATTACATTTGTTTTACAGCAAAGAATGATATGAAAAGACTTGGCTTCAAAATGAAACTCTCGGGAGCCAATTAAAACTGTCGTACACAGTCATCCATCCAAGGACTCTGCGACCTAAACGTCACCTGTTTTGTGATCTGTTTGTTTTACACATGACCACGTGCGACCGCGGTAAGAGATCGAATAACAAATCCTAGTTTTCTCCGCTCCCCCAAAACAGCAAAGCCATTGACAGTTCTTGAATCACCTGACACTTTGGAAAAATCATGGTACTACATTGTTTACCTCCTCAGAACTCATCCTTTACAAGTGACTTTGAAGACTGTCTAAAGTCAGGTTGATGAAATCCGCGGGGTTCCCGGTTAGACTAATGTAAGTTCACAGCAATCTATGCTTGTCGTAAGAGGCCTGCAAAGGGATTGGGTGGTCAGGCTCGGTGACTTGGATGATTGTATGTCATCCTACAAAAGTTGCGTGGTTCGATGCTCATGATCAGTGTTCGAAATAGCTGCTTGCCCGGTAACCAAATGCCAGTGACTTTTAAATTAGACTAGTAACAATTCTGCTGGCCAGACTTTAGTCCTGCGCCATGACTGTGAAATTTATAATTTGTTACGTATATCTTTTACTAAAAGCCTATGCAAGTCTAGATCAAACTAACCACGTCTAGTTTGCTTGATTCCGAAGAGGAAAGCTTCTTTCGAAGAAAACAAACATATAATTATTTTATAGAAATGTTTTCATTGACTAAGTGTTATTCTACTCAATACACATTCATTTCTATGAATCATCAAGTCAGTTAAGGCGACATTTTGTTTTCATTTCGTTGTTTACTGGAAATGTTTTGGTTCAGTAAAGTATGATCAGGTCTTGCAACATATTTTGTTAGTCAAGCGTAGATCCTCAGTGAAGAGTATGCTTGAACAATAAAGGATCATAACCACCAAAGGTATATTGAGTTCGAGTTAAACATTTCACTTTATCCGACGTACCAACTAAGAATGTATATATACACTTGAAAATGGACTTGACCCCAACATTACAAGTGTTATCAAAACACCACACAACGCTGTACAAGGCTGAAAACTGTCGCCTAAACACTGTAAACTTAAGTTCCAAAAACATCGCATCAAATACATCACCATCGAATAACCATTTCATGTTTGTTTCATTTTTACCCACCCTCAAACAAGGGTGTATACTTTCTTTTGCCGGGCAGTTAGGTTTTAGCTCTTTATACGTGGAACTATCGCCTCCTTCAGGCACATTAACAATATTATTCGCAGGGCTAAACCAGTGCGAAAATCTCCTTATGCCATGCTGTACAAACACGCATTGGGAAATTCACACGCTAAATGCAATCTGCTTCATTTACTGCACTGTAAGGAGTTTAAATTGTTTATGTTTTCTGATCGTCTTGTGTGGCTCCGCGCACCGCGGGTAGCGACGTCGTCGTTCCGGTCTGTGATAACGTCAATAAACGCGGCGGCGACGTCTTTGGTAGACCGCGACGAGTGAAGTGCCTCTTGAGACACTGGAACTAGAGACTCCTGTCAACGCTCTCATCAGATGTGACAGTATAAAAGTGATCATTATTTTGAAATACACAAATTGATTATGGTTTAAAGGAAAACTTTGTTAGGCAACGAAGTAATACACAAATCAAAACTTTTTGATTGAACTGCTAAACGCAAAAAAAACCAGAAGCTGTTACCCATAAAGTTGTACGTTTTCTTGCGTACTCAATAGAAATGAAAGAATACCCGATTCTCAATATTACTATAATCTGTCATGGAGAAAAACCCAATTCTTTTATATTAGTCGCTATATGGCTGAAATAATACCGATGCGACGTTAAATTTTAACTCACTTTTATGTCACTTTCGTTTATGTCGTGACGTGGAATTCATAGTAATATGAAAGAATCGGTCGTTCTTAACTTCTTTTGAGTAGTATATATCCACGTAGTAAATTACAAAATGGCCACTTACATGACAAAAGAATTATACGAAAGGTTAGAGACCAGTGTTATTGCCAACCATTGAACAAGAATGTATTCAATGTAACATTGGTTCCTGTGGGCGGTTGCTGGTGTAGTGGTTCCTCATTAAAAGGTCTTGGAACTATCGAAAATCGGCTTACCCGTAGTTCGAGTGCCGATGTCATACCACTCTGCTGATAAGGATTATACAGGGACCACCAAATTACAAAACTCGGCTACAATCTCGCAAATCCCGACCTCTGTCTACACCGGAGTAAACACGTCTGGTTTCCGGTTCTACATTAATCTTAAACATGTCCATTTCGAGTTATCGTGACATAAATAACAATATGAGCTTTTTGACATCAACGTGTCTTTGTGTTGCATCGCTTGATTGTGAATGAGTATGTTTATCAATACAATAAATCGGCTTTATGCATTGTAGTCATGGGGAACTGACCCCCCGACTTCAGCGTGACGAGCGACCGCTTTAACCACTCGGCTACCCCACCGCCCCGTTTGATTGTGATTTTGTGAAACATCGTGTTAATTAAACTAATGATAATCACCGATAAGCAGCAAATAAAGACAAATATTGAGTTTAAATTTTGTCTTTAATTTCTTAAAGAAAGACTTTTACCACGTGGGAGAAATCCAAAGAATGATTAAGGAGCATGACCAGAGCTAGTTAGACTAACATTTAGTCTTTGAAATCTTATATTACACATTACCCTTCTTGACTTCTTGTGTGAAGCCCCTTTCTGGTGTCCCCCGCCGTGATATTGCTGGAATATTGCTAAAATCGGCGCAAAACCATACTCACTCACTCACTCACTTCTTGACTACTTGAAAATAAAATAAATATCTATGTGGAATAGAGCTAGCTTGAGCTGGCTAGACTTGCTTTTGTATGCATTTCTAGATTATTTTATTTTTCATAAAATAAATATATGCCACCGTCATGGTGCAGGACTAAGAGCTAGTCTGAGACCAATGATCCCCGTTTCTGATTCCTTACTTGTTCCAAAAAGGCGGAACGTTAGTTTGTCTTTTTCACCAGATATTACTTAAGATAAATATAAGTGTAGTTATGGATGTGTCATATCTTTTTTCAAAACGGAATGTGAATGTAAAAAAAATAAACTCGCGGATTGCTTGTAAGAACATACGCCCCCCACAACCTATGCTGGACGTAAGAGGCGACTAAATGGAGTGAGTGGTCAGGTTCGGTGACTTGGTTGATGCATGCCATCGTATCCTAATTGCGAAGATGGATGCTCATGATGTCAGTCACTGTATTATCTGACCCCGAGTCGATGATTTACGGACCGCCGTCATGTAGCTGTAATATTGCTGAATACGGTGTTAAACGACACACAAATAAAATAAAATTACAGTAATATGTAAAAATATAATGCTTATAAAAAACTGTATCAGATCTAATCTCATATCAAATACAAAATCAGTTTTTTTGTTCAAGTGAATTAACAAGTAAAACGAAATATACCCAATCCAATTGTGATAAAATCTGTAAATTAACCAGTAATATTCTCCTCATCTCTGGATGTTTTCCAGCATTAAAGAACATTCCATGTAAATTACGAACAATCAAAAAGTCCGAAGTATACCAGAGTCGATTTTAATCTGGAATAATAATAACACGACCTGCCAAATTAGCCGATTGCAGTATCTGCAGTTTGTTCTTAGGTAGATATAATGCGATTGACCTTTGTAAGTGTGGCTTTGTATACAGCTGTAGGCGACGTTATCCGCCTCCCCCGGCCAACGGTCCCCATAATCGATAGCCCTTGAGAGGGGAACGAGAGCCTGTGAGCCTTCACACTGACAGCCTCCTAGAGTGTGTAGTAGCATCGTTTCCCTCTTATGCAGGAGTCTAAACACATCAAGTAGGACGCTATCGGGATTGTGTTTCTTGTTTATATACTCAGCACAACAAGAAAACCTACTTTCTCTGTCAAGGTTCCGTGCGGGAAGCAGCACCAGGGTGAACCTGAGCGTCAGATACACACAGTTTAGAAGCAAGGAGTATACAGGGGGTATATCTATGTGTGATTAAGTGTGCGCTCTTTCAAAACAAGGGAACAATAAAAAAGGAAAACCCTCAGTGAGACAGCATTGGATGCTTTCGAGATAACATAAGAGAAACATGATATTGATGATCGGAATTTCCAAAAATACTACCACGTTCTTATTATGTTGTAGAGTGCACTGTGGAACCTCGTTAACACGAACTGCTTTAAGTCGAAATATCGCTCAAGACGAAGGCAGGGTCCTTCTTTCTGAGTTATCCTGTATTAAGTGCATATACTTCTTTGATCCCTCTTAAGTCGAAGTCGGGTGAGTCGATATAACAGATGCACGTTTGTCATTCCTGGTACCCACCTTACATTACATTGCAGTTTGACCTCAATGAGTCGAATCAGTACCTCCGCCGTCGGATATTTGAGTGAGTGCATGTGGTTGGTTTTACTCAGCTTTTAGAAATATTCCAGCAATATTACGTCGGGGACACCAGAAATGAGCTTCACACATTGCACCGATGTGGGGATCGAACCAGGGCTTCGGCGTGACGAGCGAACTCTTTAATCACTATTTTTGCTATACCAGCGCCCCGGATACTTGAAGCAGTAATGATATTTTCTCCTTATTTTGTCATGAACAGATATTGGTTGTGCTCTTCATGTTTTGATACAACAAATACTGACTTACGTAATGTTCAAATTCATCCGTACATAAACGTCTGATACAAGCGCATCATCTATATCAAACACAGGATACCACCAGATGTTTTGAGCTCCCTGAGACTAGACTTCACGCGATGATTTAATTGCTCTATCAGTTCTAAGTGATTTAAATCAATTAGTCTATGGCTCCGGAAAACACTGTCCAAAGTTGCCTCCCTTTGTCATGACGGGATTTCCTGGTCATTGGGTCGAAGAAGTGTTCCGATTATGATCATACACGACCTGCGTCACTTAAGGCTACCATCCCATATAATGCTGCCATGTCGTAACAGAACTATTTTTCCGAACAGTGTTAAACCCATCTGAACGGGTGGCACGGCTGGCCCAGTCGACTAAGGCGCAGCAATTTGCTGCGCAGAGTTGCCTCCCTTTTGGCACGCGATAATCGTTTGATTGTGGGTTCGAATCCCGTTTCGATCATGTTTCTGGGTTTGTCAGCACCATACCCGTACTCGTGGGTGTCACCAAAGTGGTAAACGTCTGAGACCCGCATCACTTCGGGCTTTCCTCCCACATTAAGCTGACGCGCCGTGATACAACTGGATAAATGTTAAAAGCGGCGTTAAACCCAACTCACTCACTCACACATTTTCATCTCACTCACTCAGTAACCGCTCACAGCAACAATCATCACCTGCTTATGCGATTATCTTAATCCCTGTAAGATTCTTGATCACTTGTTCGGTGAATTTTTCCACCTCATAAATGATGAACTCATGGACGAAATGTCTGAAAATTTCGTAAAAATCCGGAGTCTCTTTTTTAAGCAATGACCTTCAGTAAGGACTGAGATTTGTTTTCACTGACGAGATAATTTTGTGGCTAAATATATAAAATTCCATGGTCTGAAAATAATGTCCAGGGGTTATTCTGGTAGAATTATAAGGCTGAATGCAGCAGCGAGGCAGATTGTCGTGACCTTATCTGGAGATAAGCGCTTATCTCACGTTTAACCCCGATCTCAAGTGCACGTGTGTGTATCGCCCACTTACACCATCTATCAGAAAACGCATCCCCGTCAATGCATGATGCATACGGCACAGATGCACGTAGCGATTTGAAACACACGTGGTGTCAAGACATTGGAGACATTAGATATTACATATGGGTAAGATGGTGGAAAGATTTTCCGATAAAATGTTGACAAGAATGAGGTATATACTTTTAGACATTCCCCTGGGGGTAAATTGTTTTATGTACTGGTACAACCAAGGGGGAGATATATTACAAACAAGAGCGGTTCCTGGAACTGTGGGGTATGGAGACATTGGAATACACACACAAACACACGCACACACACACACACACACACACGCTTGCACGCACGCACGCAGACGCACACCCACGCGGCCAAAAATACACAAAAACACACAGGCGTGCGCACACAATCACACGCCCAAACACAAACACACATGTACGCAGACGCATTCATGCACGCACACACACACACAAACACACACACACGCCCAAACACAAACACACATGTACGCAGACGCATTCACGCACGCACACAAACACACAAACACACACACGCCTAAACACAAACACACATGTACGCAGACGCATTCACGCACGCACACACACACACAAACACACACACAAACACACACACACACACACGCCCAAACACAAACACACATGTACGCAGACGCATTTACGCACGCACACAAACACACACACACAAACACAAACACACACACGCCCAAACACAAACACACATGTACGCAGACGCATTCATGCACGCACACACACACACACAAACACACACACACGCCCAAACACAAACACACTTGTACGCAGACGCATTCACGCACGCACACAAACACACACACGCCTAAACACAAACACACATGTACGCAGACGCATTCACGCACGCACGCACACACACAAACACACACACACACACACACGCCCAAACACAAACACACATGTACGCAGACGCATTTACGCACGCACACAAACACACACACACACAAACACAAACACACACACGCCCAAACACAAACACACATGTACGCAGACGCATTCACGCGCGCACACAAACACACAAAGACACGCACGAAAGCTCGAACCCATATGCACATACACATGCATGTACTAAGTCTTATAATTTGCGGCTTTTCCATAGGGCGAGATGCTGGCTTCATGATCGCGAAACTGACGTTCATAAGCGAATGGACGACACATTTTCACGAGATTGTATTCTTGAAATAACGTTAACACTGATTGACTACTTCCACATTCCCGGATAAACCATGAGAATTCCCTACCACGAATAAATACAGAAGAATCTTTTTTATCATTTAAACCCTTTAATCAATCCACGGGTTCACTGACAACGTCGGAAACCCCCCGTCACGTTCATCATGTCGGCCGTTATGACGTCCTGTACATGACGTGAATGTATCACGACGCGCCCCCACTGACTGACTAACTGGGGTAGTTCTCAACAGACATATCTCATCTAAGACTGACATTGTATAAATTTTACTGTGAAGCAATTTGAGCATACATAAGCTCCTGTCATTTCTCGTTTCTTTCCGCGATACAGTTGTTGTATGGCTGTCTACGTATTTGTAGCAAGGTCATACAGCGTGAACAGCACTCTATGAAGGTTCATATTCTAATGAACTCACACAAAGTGAAAGTCACTTCTTTAGAATATATTGAAGTATTTTCTTATAGATAAACGTGCTATCTACATGTGGTTAAAATACTTTTAAAAGTTCGTTACCATTAATGATACTAAACTGTTAACAGTTATTCTTCCCAGATCTTGTCTTCCCTACATGCGTCTATGTAAAGGTGGACCGCCTCCGTGGTCTAGTGGTAGAACGTCCGCCCGGAGAGCGGAAGGTTCGGGGTTCGATCCCCAAATCATACCAAAAGACGTTAAAAGATGGTACCTGTTGTTATCCTGTCTGGCGCTCAGCATTAAGAGGCTAAAACAAGGACTGGTTGGCTCGGAGTCAGTGTACTGTGTTTGAGTTGGGTATTCATGTTAAACTGCGGCATGGTAACTCAGTGGGCTAGCACTATAAATCGGCATCAGTCCGGACTAGTACAAGCAGCCACACACCCACGTACATGCACGTCGCAAAATAAGTGCAATAATCTTGCATGCGGCGTTAAATTCCATTTCACCTCACCTATGTAAATGTGTGAACTTGGAGCGGTGATTAAATGCATCTAGGGCAACAAAACTGTTGAACCACTAATTTTGAAATGCGAATGATAAAAGTAAATACTCTTTAAAGTCACTTATCATGAAATAAGTGAACGAGTTTCAAGCCATGGTTAGCATTATTAAAGCCGTGTCGTGTGTGAGTGTAGATGGGATGTGATGAGGGGTGAGGGTGGAGGGTGTGTGGGGGGGTCGGGGTGGGAGAGGGCGCCAACCTAGGCTTCACACCTTATATTCAAGGGGGGAATCGAAATTTTAGAATTAACCCAACGCAAATCTCCCTAAAATGGTTTGAATAAAGGATGAGTTGTAACGAACAGTTTCAGATGTAAGAATGGCGATGAAAGTTAAAAAAAAGTGTAGAATCAATTTACAAAAAAACAAACTTTTGATTTCCAATTTGGACCGACTGCAATCAATACCAGCCACTATCCCCAGTAGATATCCCCGAAAATGATGTCAGGAAAAAAGATGAGTGTTAATTACATCCTATCGTGAACAAATTACACATATCACGTTCTCCCGCCGATTACAACGCAGGGGGATGGAGGATAGACCGTCCCATCATGCTCTCTCACATCAATTATACAACTTCCTGCTTCGTAATGACGTCATGACGTCCCTCGTGACGTGAATAATGATCAACTCTCGTGCAGAGCGAGATCGAACGGGAATGGAAAGAAACAATAACTATCATCACAAGAAATGTTAGCAGAGTAAAAAGAAAAGAAATGAAACATCTGAACAAAAAATGGAGACCGAATATGTTCTACCGGCTTTTCAAGATGGCGGCCGCTTGCAGAGGGAGTATTCGGTACTCGCGCAGCAAAATTACGTAAAACAAGCCTTTCATCGCAAAACACTTATCTGTGTCACGTTTTTAAGGTAAATCTATCGACATGCGTGCTTTATTTCCAGACAGCCCGTGCTGAAGGAGGAGATCTGTCTACTATTACACTCTATGCATACATGTGTTGAATAATGTACGCGGGAACTTCAGCGGGCGATTGAACCAGCGGTCGCCCTCGTCTAATGATATACAAGGATCACGGTTTCCTTAAGGAATCCGTTCCTCCCAGCGCTGGCATAAAGTTCTCAATCAATCATGCTCATTAAGGAGGGACTGCTTACAGAACAGCTTTTTTTTCGCATTTGAAACCAATATGCTAGAGGTTGTTTTTTTTATTTATTTGTATCTTCGAAACCTGTCTAAAGAGGTTTTACAATTATCTGAAATTATTGCAAAGGGTATCACGTGAATGCTTCATCGAGATAAAGCGGTATTTCTACTAAATCTGACACGTTGACGTTTCCTGATATATAAGCCTGAGGCATCATCTCATAAAAATATTGTATTAAATTTTACTTCTGTTCACGTTTTAACCCTTTTAGTAAGACTTTAGTATTGTTCTCTGGAGTTAATTTTTTAATGCTATGTCACTATAGCTGTATTGATGTTATTACAACAACCCCGCATATGATACTCGTTGAAGATCGGCAATTTCCGTCCAAACAGACATGCGGGGCAGCCGAACAGAGAAATGAGTGAGTAGATGAGTGAGTGAGTGAGTGAGTTGGGCACAGCGCAGGGCACCAGGAATGGGCTTCACACGCTGTTTCTATGTTAGGAACCCAAACTTCGACGTGATGAAAAAACTCTTTAATCACGAGGCATATTCACAGAAGAACGATTTATTTTCAATATTGTCGACTTCAGTCGCCTACAGGCATGGCAGAGAGTCCTGATCAACGACCAGCGTGGCCCAAAGTAGGATGTGGTCCCTTCTATCTGATAATCTAATTGATTATTTGGACACGTAACAGTTATAATTTACCACAATGTTTCAAACCCAAATATATGTCGGCCTCTGATGTTGAACACGTTTATGAAATCAAAATCTGAACGATTCGAACCATCGATCACCTTACCCTTGCAGCTAAGGGACGAAATTCTGCACATCAAATTGCGACACCATAGACCACTAGGCCACCGCGTCCTAGGAAAAGGACGCGATGACCGTATTGATAAACACCAGTATGTTGGAGAATGCCGTGCAAATGTATCATGTATTTTCCTAATTCCATCGACAAAACGTAACATTCGCTATGTAGGACGAATGCATGACTGAAAAAAGAAAGCTTAGGGACAAAAAAAGATGTCAGATGAATATATTGTCAACATGTTTTTCCCTCAAGTGAATCACATCATCTCTTTGTGGCTCCGAGCCATCATTCATTGTACTAATCTGTATATGTTCTGGACATCTCCAGTTGTTCAGCATCAATTCCATCTCATACACCGACATTCGGTGGAGATGGACGGTGCCGTTATCCAAGTTCAAAACGTACCGTAATGCCTTGAATAAAGGACCGCCTTGATATACAGAACCTGCCATAAACACATTCTTATATTTTTTGTTTGTTTGTTGTTTAACGCCGCACTCGGCAATATTCCACCCTTGTGGCAGCGGTCTGTAAATAATCCAGACGATCCAGTGATTTACGTCATGAGCATCGATCTAGGCAATTGGGATCCCACGACATCCAGGAACCAAGTCACCGAGCCTGACCACCGAATCCCGTTAGTCGCTTCTTACGACAAGCATGGGTTGTTGAATACCTTTTCTAACCCGAATTTTCACGGAGAACAAAGCTTTTAATGCAGTCGGATTGGGACAATAAATTAAGATCAGGGCGACCAACACCTGCCTTGAAAACAACGAGAACATTACGCCCCCTACCGCTGTTAGATATAAACCGGATTAGACTGAAAGAATGGAGTGGTGTGGGTTTGTTTGTTTGTTTGTTGTTTAACGCCGCACCAAGCAATATTCCACCTACATGACGGCGGTCTGTAAAATAATCGACTTTGGACTATTCAATCAAGTGATTGACACCACGAGCATCGATCCGCGCAATTGAGATCGATAACATGCATTAACCAAATCAGCGAGCCTGACCACCCGATCCCGTTAGTCGCCTTTTACGGCAAGCATGGATTGCTGAGGACCTATTCTACCCCGGATCTGGGTGTTTTTTTCAGGCATAACAGAAATTATTTATATTGAATAAATAATCAACCGTATCCCATGTTCATCCCGTATCAGCTCCAGCAGCCAATGAGTGGAGGTAGCTACACACATCCGCCGATTCATCTCTGACATTAAGAGGGTGCTTAATACTCGCGTATTTCCTTGTAGAATCATTTCTAATTAACCTTATGCATAACTGTATTTCGGGGACTTCACGTTAAACTTTGATTTATCCCAAACATAATTTTTCTGTTCCCATGATGCAAACGCCTCTCGGAGATGCAAACGCCTGCATCATCCAGACGCCGAGTTTAGGGACATTTGGTCCCGCTTACAAACATCAGAGCATTTAACTGCCCTGCGAAAGGAGATTATACACTTGAAAGTTTGGACTTGACCAAACAATGACAAACGTTATCAAAACGTTACTTAGCTTAAAACAGTCACCAAAACACTGCAAAACCAAAACCGAACAATGGTACTCGCATCAAATACATCACTATCGAATAACCATTTCATTTAAAGCCACCATCTTACATCTGTGTATAATTTCTTTGTCAGTTGTTTTTTAAACATTCACCCCTACAACACTCCCTCCTCAGCTCTAGCAGCCTAAACACAGTCCCTTTAACAAAACTTGAGGGTGTTTTAATACAAGAGTGATTTGTTTTTAACCTTATGGATGACTTTATTTCTGGGACTATATGTTAGTACAAATCACCTGCAGTGACAAATGTACGTCCGGCATATATTCCAGGATTTACGGTAACTTGCGAAGTGAGTGTTACACTCCACCGTCGCAAGCAGAGAAAGGATCCGACGCCACCAGATGGCGCTAGCAGCTGATTTCATAGATGACGGGTGTGATAATGCAGCACAACTCCGCTAGGTCGATGTCTGTTTCTATGAAATATTGCCTCATCATATTACGTCAGTGGGAGAACATCTACAACAGAGTTTGTGATGGGGAGAATAAATTGTTATCTCTGCGTATGCATTTCATGTTAATCTGGGCACCTTGTTTTTTTTTCATTTGTGCAAACTATAAAGACTAGACTCGGCGCGTGTGATATAAATAATTTAAACACATATCTGTCTTCTAGTTCACGTTTTATGTCGTATATAAATTTGATAATGAGAGACAATGTTTCACACTGAACATTACTTACAACGTCTAAACACTGACTGTAAGAGTGGCATGGGTGGCCCAGTTGTCTAAAGCGCCACAATTTGCTGTGCAGAGTTGCGTCCCTTGGGCACGACAGAAACCTATGATTGTTGGTTCGAATCCCGGTTCGCCCCGATTATGTTTCTACGTTTTTCTTCACCATACCCGTGCTCGTGGGTTTCACCCAAGTGGTAAACGTCTGAGACCTGCATCACTTCGGGCTTTCCTCCGACGTTCATCTGACACGCCGCGATATAACTGGAATACTGGCGTTAACCAAACTCACTCACTAACTCACTGTAAGAATGCAGGCCCTATATCATGGAATAGAGTCCCTCTTTAAGCACTCCAAGCTGACACGCCGTGATATAACTGAAATCCTGTTAAGCGGTGTCACTCACTAACTATGGGATCATAACTTAATTACTTAACGAAGAACACTTCATGGAGAAACATACTACATGCGTCCTTTAAAGAAACAATCCCCGATCGGAATTCCAGCACAGAGTACGAGGGATGGCTGTAACGTTCTGAACCTAACTGCGAAGGATGTATGGTACCCTAGTCTATCACGAAGCCCTGAAACAAATATACCCAATAAAGCCCATGCAAGTCTACAATATTTGGCAAGTCTAGATTACTGCAGTATCTGAAAATGCAAAAAAAGCCTTGGCTCCTTTTGATTATACTTTATTACAACAATTTAACAACTGTCTTTTCTGTAAATATGTTCATTTCAGAGACTAGATGTTAGTCTAGGTACACACTTAACAGTCTGCATGTATGAAGTTCACTGTGTTCCCTGCCGATAGGCTGTTTTCGAACCAAATATACAACCGGGCAGTATATTTCTGCTGTCATCGATGTGACGAGGCTTTCTCTGTAGTCATGTAGTCATAGCTATTGATGTAAATGGAAAGAATTGGCTACCGCGCTGTCACCAAGCATCTTCAGCTGAGGGCTAACTCCATCATCCATGAGTACATGATAGCAACTCTACACGATTACGCTCCTTCCTTTAAAGGGCAAGATGTGGGCACTGGAGCTCAAGAGGGGAAGAGAGAACATCGAAGACCTTCAGCTGCCACCACTAAGGAACATGTTAATAAAATACATGACATGCTTATGGATGATCGACGACTCACCACGTCACATAGCCATCACAGTAGGCATCTCTGAGAGAGTTGAGCACATTCTGGGGAATGGACTGGGCATGACAAAGGTCTCAGCACGCAGGGTTCCAAGGCTCCTGATCAGAAAGGATCCGGGTTTATCATCTCTCGTGAGAATGTACGTCATTTGGAGCAAATAGAGATGACGTCATTTCTGATGTCACTTCTGTCATGACGTTTTACACCACGTCGGAGGCGATTATGTTGAAAAAAACATTAGTGACCATCACTGTAGTGCATCATAGTTAGGCTTAGAACATTTCAACCACCCCTCGTCCGTCCTCAGTATCCAAAATGTATCGTTAGAGCCGTTCATAATGACGATCCAATATTTAGAATGCCTCATGTCTCCCTCATTGTGCTCATGATATCAACCACTGGTTTTCCTAAAGGCGACACGATTGTGGCAAGAAACCACAACATTGATTCAAACACCTCTATAATAACGCAAAGAAAATGGGACAAGTTTCACAAAGCGAGAGCAGCGCTGCGACGGAATGTCAATGTTTAAGTGAAGGAGTTACGGTAGACAAAATGCTGCAGTCACTTTGAGAATTGGGGACCCATTTTGGCTTTACAACCCGTATCCATACACGGATGTTAAGTCTTGTAGGACGTTGTCTTTGTTGAGCAAATATACCCTCACCCAGATTGCTAACGTCGTGACGATAACACCCACTCTCTTGTTGCACGCGGTATTATCATTTCTTCTTCATTCCATGTGCATCTAGTCACTAATCAGCGAATGGGTACCCGGTAGTATGAGAATGAAATGTGACTTCAGAGCCATCTAGTTCCAAAACCAAGGCACCTTGGATTGTGTTCTTCCCAGAGAGCTGAGAATCCATAAAGAGTGACTGAGTATGGTTTTACGCCGCTTTTAGCAATAGTCGAGCAATATCACAATAGAAACCGGAAATGGGCTTCAGACATTGTACCCATTTTTGGAATCGAACTTTTGACTTCAGCGTAACGAGCGAACTCTTGAACCACAAAGCTACCCCACCTCCCGAGAATCCACAATGATCTGTTCACTGGGGGAATAATTATCCAGCGTGTTACAACTGTGTATGCACTAGCACTATACTCATTATTACTTATATCATTTTTATCTTTAGTGACCGCCTCCGTGGTCTAGTGGTAGAGCGTTCGCCCGGTGAGAGGAAGATTCGGGGTTCGATTCCCGACCTCGTCATACCAAAAGACGTTAAAAGATGGTACTTGTTGTTATCCTGTCTGGCGCTCGGCATTAAGGGACTAAAACAAGGACTGGTCGGCTCGGAGTCATTAAACTGTGTCTGAGTGGGGTATGCATGTTCAACTGCGGCATGGTATTTTAGTGTGCCATCACTATAAATCGGCAACAGAGCGGACTCGTGCAAGCAGCCACACAAACACACGCGTGCATAACGTCGCTATACAAGTGCTATAATCTTGGACGCGACGTTAAACCCAATTTCACCCCACCTCTTCCGTGCCAACAATCTGTTTCCATCCCCATTGCGCACATCTACGTAAAGATGGAAAATCCTTTGCGCACATATGTTATCAACAAAATAACACCTTTAGCATTTGCTGTGAAAAAACATGAATAAACAAATCTGTATAGACTTCGTGGAGTTTGTGCCGTCGCATCACTTCCTTCTTTCGTGGGGTTAACACGACGTATACACCGGCGGTTGATGCGGAAGATGGGTAAATATTGTATAGAAAGCAAAACACTTTAGTTAACAGTATAGACAGCGTATAAGATTGGGAGGTAAACATGTGTGGACTGTTCTATTTCAGATCTGTATATTACCACAGGTGAGTGGATGTTGAGCGTCTGAGGATGGAGCCCAGACATTGATTCCCAGTGATGAAGATAGGCACGTATAGCACCACGTATGTTGGCAGTCGTAAATATTTCATGCAAAGATATTGTTTGTTTTTTAAAGCCGCACTCATCAATATTCCAGCTTTATGACGGCGGTCTGTAAATGATCGAGTCTGGACCACACAATCCAGTGACTGACGTAATTGGGATACGATGGCACCCATCAACCAAATCAGCTGATCACCCGATCCCGTTATTCGCCTCTAACGGCAAGCATGGGTTGCTGAAGACCTAATCTTCCCCGCATCTTCACCGGTAGGCAAGTGCAAACAGACACTCCTGGATATATTGACGAATATAACTGTACTGATATTGTGTTAAGGAATAACTAACTAAAACACTGAATACACTGAAATGTCTTGTCTATATATTTTGGTTCTTAAAGACCATTTTTATGTTTAGACAGTGACCCTTCCATGTCTTCTCTGAGTGTGTATACTCTGAGTGTGTTGTTATAGTGAGAAGTTGAGAAGTTGCCGGTATTAATAGGGTGGCTGGGTGAGTCAGTGAGTTGGTGGGGCGTTGGGTGGGTAGGGAGTGGGTGGATGGGTGAATGCGGGTGAGTGAGTGGGTGGGGCGTTGGGTGACTGGGTGCGTTGTTGAGTTGGTTGGGGAATGAGTGAGTTTTACTACTGCTGGATGACGTTAATATCGTTCATTCGTTCAATATTTTGCCTTAGAACATTGACGCGTCCAGACGTGCAATCTTTAAACGGGAGAACTTAAAGGTGCGGATTAGTAAGGTCCCACTATACACAATGTCACAATGATTGACAGTTGACATTTTCGTTTCCTTTCAAACTTTCCACATCACAATACCACCAAAAGAAACACACAAAACCTTGTTTCCAATCAGTTCCGATCTAATGGCAATATCCAGTACTCGCCAAGTCAATTACTGCATACAATGGTCGAATACGCTGATCTCAAACTCTTACAATGACAGTTGCCCTAGAAAGACACGCTAACATTACGATAATACATAGACGCAGCTTTTTAGCAGTTCTGCCCAATATGATCCGAAAGGTCAAGCTCCCGAGTAAACATAGTTTTAATTAATGCTCGTACCACTGAGACCAAGGCAGGGGAAACTGCCGAACATGTGACAAAAACGTGGCAATAGATGGAATTCGTTATATTGTTACTGCGCGCTGGGGGATGGCGCTATGCACTGATAGCGATGTACTCTACATCATGGATTCGCCTCTGGGATGACTTTAGGATGGGAAGCTTCGCAGGATGTTTGATAGTGGACCAGTTAGTTAGAGATTGTAACTGTGTTTTCATAAATCATGAAATATGATGTAAAGATATAATCTCTACTGAATGAATCAATAGATTATAATCGTGATGTTTCCTGCTCATTTGGGTACGTCATAGGTTTCTATATAACGGGATTTACGTCAAGGGTGATTACAAGGTTACGTCAGGGTTACGGTAACGTCACCCGTGTGTTCCCATTAGTCACTCGTGTCACGTCAAATCGCCCACGACTACAAAGACTGCGGTCTATTGCGTTCCTAATAGGGGCCTGTAAGTACAATTGGGCGCAGTATGCCAAGCGAGCGACACTTGTTGCGTTAACGGTAAAATTTAGATCGTTTGACACTGTCTTGCTACAATTGCAAACGTGAAGGACGTCGGTTCGGTGGAGCATCACAAACGAGCGAAAGACATAGTGACGTAATTTAAGTAATGATTCGACACATTTCCTTTCAAATTAATCATTGTCATTTACTTAATGGAGCTTGTTCTTGTATTTCATGTCCCGTGTCCACCTAACTTACATACAGCAACACCCATACGGCTGAATAAGCAGACCATTTCTTTACAAAAGAAGAAGTAGAAGAAGAAAAAAATAATATATTTAATCAATAGAAAGTCAGGTGGAATATTGGTCTAAGGTGTTGCCCATGCTTGTCGTAAGAGGCGACTAACGGCATCGGGTGGTCAGGCTCGCTGACTTGGTTGATGCGTTCATCGATCCCAATTGCGTGGATCGATGCTCATGATATTAATCACTGGATTGTGTGGTCCAGACTCGATTATTTACAGATCGCCGTCATATAGCTGGAATATTGCTGAGTGCGGCGTTAAACAACAAACCAACCATCTAAGGCGTCGCCAAACGCTGTGCATTGTCACATCCGTTTGCCAGACAATGGGTTCGAATCCAAGATTTGTCCAGTCATGAACCTTGGTCCATCAGCACCATTACCATTGTCATTGGGTCCCAAAATTGTTACTGGATCCTTTTTTCCTGATCTACCCGTTGTTACTGAACTACTGTTATCCTACGGACATAACAGGTCTGTGGTTATTCCAACACTTTGAACGACTAACTTAACGACACGATAAAATACCAACATATACCGTTGGTTAACAGAGGACTATGTACAATTAAAATAAAAATACAATGAACTCCCGTTAGTCTGGACATCATTAGACCGGGCCCTGCCATTCCGGACCCCGTCAATCCGGAAACCTCGGATACTCTTGCGGTATTTACACTTAGAACTGTACTATCCCGATAAAAGGGGTTTCAGTGTACTAAGATGACGGTTTAGGCAGTGTGCATTGTATAAAAAGTGGTTAATTTGTTTGCTCGTCACGATGAAGCTGGGGTTCGATTCCCCATGGGTAGAATGTGTGAAGCCCTTTTGTCGTTTCCTCAGATTTGATATTGCTGAATAGTGCTAAAAACGGCGTAAAATCTTACTCACTCACTGTATAAATGTCATTCCCGTGTCAGCTCCACTATTTTTTAACCTCTCTCATTCACAGCAATGTGCTGTTCTTTAAGGAATTACACTTAAGAATATAAAACAAGGCATTCTTACACCCTGTATTTCCGGGAATTAATGAGAGTGGCGTTATGCGTGTGGCATTCATCACAGTAATAAAATGTCGCATGTTTGGTGGAGAGGGGGGGGGGGGGGGGGTGGTGAAAAACTAAGGAAGTGAATAATGCCAACACATTCTCCCGCATTTTAACCAAGGTCAAACTAAGAGCGGGACGTACATCTACTTGGGAAAGTGTGTCTGTGTATCGCACTATCTCCATGCAGTCGAGGATTCAGCGAAATCCCGCTAATCCAAAAGGTACAGTTCCCATTGGAAGAGTCCGGATTAACGAATTAGGAGTACATTGTAATGTCACGTTAACCTCTATAGACGTTCCCCACAGTAAATGGCCAGAATGCGACGTTTCCGGATTAACGGGGTCCCTGTTATTTGCTATGAACAAATACATTTGGAGATTTGATCCACATGTTTGGTTAGAAACAAACAATCGACATGACCAATCTCTGCTCTGAACACCTGTAACACATTTTTGAAATAAAGTAATATTTACACTAAAAAAGAGATTTTTTAATTCTGTGTTTTACTGCAAGTCTCGCCTTGGGACATTTATACAAAAGTTAGAAAACGAATGTCATTTTGTCAGTACCTGTTTAAATATACCTTGAGTGAGTGAGGGAATTAATGTTGTTTAATGCCACAGTCAGTAATATTCAAGCTATATCTCGACGTCCAGCAGTCAACCTTTTTGACAGAGCCGGACCACCAGAACCAAACGTGTTGCCTCATACTACCAGCGAAGAGGTAAACGATATTTACCGGGCACCGTCTATAGAATACCTCCTAATATCTTAACATTTAATGTTGATTTCAAATTGTGATCAAGTCTGTACAAGGCAACCAGTGGTCAACAGCATGAGCGCGGTCAACAACTGCACATTAACCAGTTCCCACATAACTACCGACCGACCGACCGAGTGCGTGAGTGAGTGAGTGAGTGATGGAGTGAGTGAGTGAGTGATATACTAGCAAGACAAGCAACATCGAGAATTGACTATGCACACTGAACCCATTCGGCGCGTTGAATAATTGCTTTAACCACTCAGCTACTGCACTGCTGCAAAATAAAAGGCGTAATGTCGGAATGTTCGTTGAAACGTGAATATCCCTTCATAGTTCTATTGTGATGGTGGAGTAGCCTAGAGGTTAAAGCATTCGCTCGTCAAGACGAAGGCCCGGGTTCGATTCCCTACATGGATACAACGTGTGGAGCCCATTGTCAGCTTCCTCCGCCGTGATTGCTACAAGCGGCGTAAAATGATACTCACTCTTTTCAACAATTGGATAACTATGATAGTGTGTTCGAATCCCAGACTGGTTCTCCGAAACCCACACCATGTACAGACCACGAAGCATTACATAACGACCATCCTGCAACTGCGTCGTACAATTCAATTCGCCACACCGCCTACCCTTTACATTTCAAGATTCCGGCAGAGGTGTATCATAACTTACAGACAAACGCCATTCCTCGGCCACAAATCCAGACAAACAGAATGAAGTCATCACTAGACGGTGTCCCAGTCGAGCCAGGACCATATGATGCAACCTCGTGGACATGCTGAGTTTGTTTGAAGCGAGCTATCTGACATTGATCCGATCAAGCTAAATAAATGATGAAACATGGGGCCATCATAAAGATCATACCGAGAACTAAAACAAACTTAGCCTTTCTACCACGTCTTCAACGATATAAATGTGCTAAGGGCTTCTTTCATCCCCACCGGCCGTTGAGGAAGCAAAAGCGCGGAGTATTTGATATGTCGATGAAAGATGACGCTGTCGTCCACGGAGGAATCGATGTCGTTGCTAGTTAGGGTTTACATGGTTTACTTCAAAGACCATCTCACCATTAAATTGTTATCAAGTTAAATACGCTAGTTTTTCAGTCGTACACGAGTAGGCTCCAAAATTGTCCAAATCCCGGTCTGAAGGATGTTGAGAAAAAGCGGAAAAGGATTTCGTTTTGCTGTGCTGAGTTCCACCGATGTGTTCGATCAAGGCAAATATTGATACAAATATTACCGTATAACGTTTTAAACTCGATGAAATGAGTAACTTGATCGCTGAATAAGACGCTCCATTTAGAATATGTTTTTCGTCAAGATTGTGTGGTTTGATTTTTTTGGTAACATAGACGAGGTAATTTTGACATTCGAGGAAACTTGTATTTTTCATCTACCGAATTGATTCTGTTTTCAGCTTTGTTGAAATTGTGTTTTGCGTCGTACGTTCTCAATCTTTGATTGATTTTGAACAGAGGTTTTAGCGTTTTTCTAAAAGCATGCCTTAAGTCAATGGTTTTCACAAATGGAATACAATTTCGGGAACAATGTGGTTATTAAGTGGATATTCACTCAATATAAAGTCATTCTCATCGTATGTACAAAAATTGACAGTAAGTTAGTTGAGTTTCACGCCGCTTTCAATAATATTCCAGCAATATCACGGCGGCGAACAATAGCTTCACACGTTGTTCCCATGTTGGGAGTCGAAGCCTACGAGAGAGGCAACCCTACCACCCCCTTGAAAACAATAGAAGTATCCTTGACTTTGCATACATGCAAGGGTGAGTGAGTGAGTGAGTTGAGTTTAACCCTACTTTGAACAGCGAGTCACCACGTGTCAGCTTCATGAGGGAGGGAATCCCGGATGTCATGTAAGTATAAGATTTTGATGAAACCAATGAGCACGGACATGGTGCTGACAAACCAAGAATCACGATCGGGATTCGAACCCATGATCGGATTTTGGCACGACTAAGGGTGCAGCGGTCAACAAAAACAACAAACATAATCATACTATGTATACCGATCTCTGTCTTCAGTCGATGAGAACTACAGCGAAATTGTAACAAGCAATGGAATTTTGAAAGTGTAATATTCTATAAATACAATTCTGTTCTGAATGCACCCAAAAAAAAGTTTAATTCCTTGTTTGGGGGTAATTAAATAGAGAGGAATGCCAATCCTGCCCAAATGAACATTTGAACATTGCAACACGAGATGGTTGTATTTGGAAAAAAATCAATGCGCCCGCCCAGCATAATATGCAAGAAGACAAATCAAGCCGAATGGAGAAAGTTTCTCAGAACCTGAAACACCCAACATCAACATTATAAGAGTAGGAACCATCAGAGGGCCCCTGACGATATAAAATGACTTGTTCTAAGTACCGTATGCTTCTTGGCAATTCGACCAAACCAGACTTATACATCCACTTTCTAAGAGCGCCAGTCGTAAGCAAGTAGCATTTACTAGCCGCTTCACACGCCAACGTCGAATTAGGTATGGCGTTAATCTACAAAAGTAATTTAAATGGCCGCGCAATTACTGGCGAGTTGTAGCGGGAAGGGGGATGTTTTGTCCCGATAATTATGGTCACTGGTCTACATCTGACTACAATTGTGTCGAACCAACCCGTCTGTGTCGTGTTTCGTGAAGATCTGGCGCTAATAGACCGCCAAATGGCAAAAGGATGTTCTGAATGCTGACCCGGCTTCGGAGATTACTTCATGCTGGTAAGGTGACGACTTGTTATATCATCTGACATCTACACCGGGCCCCTGGCGAATGTTTGTGCCTGTCTTTCCCCGGCGGCTTTTAAGCTGACGTGACCAGAATACCACGCAGCGAGTTGTGTTATATCAGATGGGGATGGGAATATGTCAATATTTGGAATATTTGGGCATAACTGAATGCTTGTGACTGTGGTTATGAGCGAGCAATTTACGACCTTGGCATATAGATATGTAAACACGCAAAGAAATGATATGCAAATACACATATAATAATTCAAACAAAGCTGGAAGTGATATTAATATAGAATGGAAGGCGAGGTCGCTGCATGTCCACATGCAGCGGGACACGTAACAGAATCAGGCGAAGGGAACGGGAGGGGAAGGTTAGCATTTGCAGATAGATGCTTCATCCAAGTACTCCAGGGGCGGGTCGAGGATTTTTAAAAAGGGAGGTTTCCACTTGGGCCATTTGTAAGTTCAGTGGGGTATTGGGGGGTGGGAGGTGCGGGATGCGGGGATGGGGATGTTCTACCCACAATGTGGGTATGGGAGTGTGTGTGTATGTGTGTTTGTGTGGGAGTGCGCGGGTGTGTGTGTGTGGGAGTGCGCGGGTGTGGGTACGTGTGCGTCTGCGTCTGGAAGTGCGCGGGTGTGTGTGTGTGGGAGTGCGCCGGTGTGGGTACGTGTGCGTCTGCGTCTGGAAGTGCGCGGGTGTGTGTGTGTGGGAGTGCGCCGGTGTGGGTACGTGTGCGTCTGCGTCTGGAAGTGCGCGGGTGTGTGTGTGTGGGAGTGCGCCGGTGTGGGTACGTGTGCGTCTGCGTCTGGAAGTGCGCGGGTGTGTGTGTGGGGGAGTGCGCCGGTGTGGGTACGTGTGCGTCTGCGTCTGGAAGAGCGCGGGTGTGTGTGTGGGGGAGTGCGCCGGTGTGGGTACGTGTGCGTCTGCGTCTGGAAGTGCGCGGGTGTGTGTGTGTGGGAGTGCGCCGGTGTGGGTACGTGTGCGTCTGCGTCTGGAAGAGCGCGGGTGTGTGTGTGTGGGAGTGCGCCGGTGTGGTAACGTGTGCGTCTGCGTCTGGAAGTGCGCGGGTGTGTTTGGGGGGGAGTGCGCCGGTGTGGGTACGTGTGCGTCTGCGTCTGGAAGTGCGCGGGTGTGTGTGTGTGGGAGTGCGCCGGTGTGGGTACGTGTGCGTCTGCGTCTGGAAGAGCGCGGGTGTGTGTGTGTGGGAGTGCGCCGGTGTGGGTACGTGTGCGTCTGCGTCTGGAAGTGCGCGGGTGTGTGTTTGTGGGAGGGCGCCGGTGTAGGTACGTGTGCGTCTGCGTCTGGAAGAGCGCGGGTGTGTGTGTGTGGGAGTGCGCCGGTGTGGTAACGTGTGCGTCTGCGTCTGGAAGTGCGCGGGTGTGTGTGGGGGTGAGTGCGCCGGTGTGGGTACGTGTGCGTCTGCGTCTGGAAGTGCGCGGGTGTGTGTGTGGGGGAGTGCGCCGGTGTGGGTACGTGTGCGTCTGGAAGTGCGCGGGTGTGTGTGTGTGGGAGTGCGCCGGTGTGGGTACGTGTGCGTCTGCGTCTGGAAGTGCGCGTGTGTGTGTGTGTGGGAGTGCGCCGGTGTGGGTACGTGTGCGTCTGCGTCTGGAAGTGCGCGGGTGTGTGTGTGTGGGAGTGCGCCGGTGTGGGTACGTGTGCGTCTGCGTCTGGAAGTGCGCGGGTGTGTGTGTGTGGGAGTGCGCCGGTGTGGGTACGTGTGCGTCTGGAAGTGCGCGGGTGTGTGTGTGTGGGAGTGCGCCGGTGTGGGTACGTGTGCGTCTGCGTCTGGAAGTGCGCGGGTGTGTGTATGGGGGAGTGCGCCGGTGTGGGTACGTGTGCGTCTGCGTCTGGAAGTGCGCGGGTGTGTGTGTGTGGGAGTGCGCCGGTGTGGGTACGTGTGCGTCTGCGTCTGGAAGTGCGCGGGTGTGTGTGTGGAGGGGGATGGGGGTGAGTGAGCGGGGGTGTGTAAGTGCTCGCGTGCGGGTGTCTTGGTGAATAAAAAGTGTTTTTGTGTAAATGATACAAAACTAATACTGTAACCTGCTAACACTGTGAAATACACTGAAACCCAGATATTCTTGCCGAAACCTTCAATAATGAATTCGCCCGGGTTAATAAGGTTCGTGATCAGCTGATGTCCTCTGTTTCTCCCCCGATGTGCCCTCCTGTCTGGACCGGTTCCTGCGATTGTTTGTGTCTATCCACCTGCACACACCATACGCGTTGAATTAGAGTTTCATGAAACGGCAATAAACAGATATCATTTTACAAAAAAGTTTCTGCCGAGGCTTTAGAACAACAGCTAGTCTCTGAAATGAAAATATTTAAAGATAAAAATTATAGTTACGTCTAGAAGTCTCAGAGACTCTTAATGTTCAGATTCAGCAGTAATCTAGACTTGCCATAGACTATAGACTTGCATGGGCCATATTGGGTATATTTGTGTCTTGGTCTGTATGGCAGATTACCAATGTTCTTCAAATCAATCTTAGCCTTACGACTGCTAACGCCGCTATGATCAGTATTTGATATTTTCACGGCGTGTCAGCTTGATGTGCAATGGGAGGAAAACCCTAAATGATACGAGTCTTAGACGTTTAACACTTTTGATGAAACCCACACGGGAATGGTGCAAGGTTTGGCGTACCAAGAAATATAATCTAAGCCACAATCACACGTTTCTTGCAAGCCTAAAGAACATCAGGATAGAATATTATCGGTCCTTACGGTCCTGTTACATGTAACCCGTGACGAGGTTATATTTGATCTTCAGCATCCCTGCTTAGGCGACTAACGGGATCGGGTGATCAGGATTGCGGACTTGGTTGATGCATGTCATCGTATCCCAATTGCGTAGATCGATGGTCATGATGTCAATCACTGGATTGTGTGGTCCCGGCTCAATTCTTTACAGACCGCTGTCATACAGCTGGAATACTACTGAGTGCGGCGTCAAACAACATACAAACACGTATATATGTTTTAACGATATGCAGAAATTGGAATGCGATTGCAGTTTTTGTACTGTTCTTTAAGCGAAGACGATTCGAAACACATATAGCATTAACAGTCGGCAGTGAGGTTTCAACAAAGACCAGTTTCAAAATATCACTTTAAACTTTTTATTCAATTCACCGAATATGATCTGGAAATGAAATATGTCATCATCACAAGTGGCTGCCACTCTCATCTCAACAACTTAATACCCTTTTACAACCTAGCGTACATGACACACTCAAATATGAAATGTGCCGCTCTGCAACAAATAAAAAATGAGAATCAGCTTTTTCAATTCAATCCCGTCTTTTTCACAGAAGCGTTTGTACACTGATCTTCAATTTGAGTTGCTTGAGAGATCGGCACCCAAGCAGTATTACATGACACTTCAGTTGGATTTTCGACGTTTGAGTGACGTTCACGTCATCGGGAGTCAATACGACCTTGACCTAAAGCTACACGTTTCTATTTCCTTCCTAAAACAGGTTGGAAATCATTTGGGCTTTTGTATACAAATCGGGGCTATCAGTCAATGTTTATAAATGTTTCATGTATTTAAAGCAGTTTAATGTAGAGTAAGATCACTATATTCGTGCGCATGGATTTCTTCGAAGTTGTTAACGTCTATAACCCGCATCACTTCAGGCTCTTATCCCTCATTAGGCTGACACGTGATGTAACCGAAATCCTGTTGAAAGCGGCGTTAAAAAACAAACTTACTAAGAGAGGAGTTAATCCCTACACCACCTTTTGTTTCTTCTGTGGGACAAAAGTAGCCCAGTCGTCTAAGAAGCCGCAATTCGCTGTGCGGAGTTGCGTCCCTTGGGCACGCCAGAAATCACATATAGTGGTTCGAATCCCGGTTCGCTCCGATTATGTTTCTAGGTCTTTCAGCACCATAACCGTGCTCTTGGGTTTCACCGAAGTGGTAAACGTCTCAGACCTGCATCACTTCCTCCTATATCAAACTGACACGTCCTGATGTAACTGGAATACTGTTCAAAGCAAGCAGCGATAAACCCAACTCAACACTCAATCATTTTTACTTTATCTACTACACCACGAAAGCGGTCACACATTATAGAGAATCAAGAGAGTCATTTAACAGATTGAGGAACAGGGGTATAAAAATACATTATCTTTAGAAGATAAACATGATGGGTTTTTTAAGCAATTTTTTCATGTTTTGTCAGTTTCATATTGAAAGCCACTTTCATCTTACGGACAGAAACAGGAATTTATTTGGAGGAATTGAACGATTCCGACTGTATCATAATCAAGTGTTTAGGAAGCACTACCAAATAGTGATGACACCAGGGCCCACTTGTACAAAGCGATCTTAGCGCTAAGGTAATCGTAACTCCCATACTTTAACATAGACTTACGATAGCCTTAGCGCTAAGATCGCTTTGTGCAAGTGGGCCCAGGTGTTCGCGAAAAGGTGAGAGTGTCCTGTCCCGTGGCACCCGTCACAAACACATGCAAAGGCAAGTCAATATTTATTGAACACCAGAAAGTAAACCACGGTACATATGGAATAAGTCAAAATGTGGAATTGCATCAGACATAATTTTTTATCTCTCATTCGCCTCTGATGCGAAATTTCCTCCACCTGTCTACCACAAAACCCTCCAAAAGACCCAATGAGTCCATTAGAAACTCTCTGACTTTTGCTGCACGCACTTTTGTCCCATTGCGTTTTGCAGTGATGTGCTTCATCGAACTTCACCAGAGATCAGATCTGCGTTTTACTTACAGGATAGGAACAATCTACGTTTAATTATCTATATTAATGTCTTTATAAGGTGCCTCCTGTTTGTTCCACAGTCTAATCACAGTGATATTGAAATATATATCATTTCTGTAAGGAAAGGTTGAAGCAGTTGTCAGTCAGTAGTATCGAATTCTCCTTCATCGTTTAAGAGATACACACGAAGCATGAGTAACAGGCTCAAGTGAGGTTGATCGTTAGGCTATAAAGACATTGATTTGACGTAAGAAACTCATTCCCTGTATCTTAAAATAGAAGATGGTTCAGTTTAGAAACACAACAAAAAATATTGGTATTATACGCTGCCTCACCGAGCAGCAGTTTGGCGGAGCTTGTATCAACAATTGGTGTTTAACGGTAAAGATTTTCAGTTGAGAAAAACCGTTAAAATTTAAATACCTTCAGTGAACCTAGTTAATCAGGGTGATGCCGTTCCCGGTTTTATTTCGAGTTGAATAATTTCCGGTTTTGTGAATTATGGATGCATACTAATATTTCTGTAATTATTTAGATACATTCCGAGCAACATCGTCCGAAATGTTGGGTGTCTGGATTAACGGGGTTTCAGTATCCATGTTTGAGCATACACGGTTTGTTTTATAACAGTTTCTGTACATACAGTTTCTGAATCTCCCATCTCACTGGGGCTCCATGTCAGTTTAAATATTGTAGCTTGTTTATAGCAAAAGTATATTTTTCAGATACTAAGCGTTAGACCGATGTGGGTTGTTGTACTTGTTTTTATTGTTTCTTGTTCAACGCCGCACTCAGCAATATTCCAGTTGTATGATGGCGGTCCGTAAATAATCGAGTCCACACAGTCCAGGGATTTATGGGCATCGTTCCACGCAATTGGGATACGATGACATGCATCAACCAAGTCAGCGAGGCTGACCACCCGATCCTGTTAGTCGCCTACTACAACAAGCATGGGTTGCTGAAGACCTATCCTACCCCGAGTCTTCACGGGTTGCTTGTAGTACTAGCCCACTGAGATACCCTGCCGCAGAGTAGCATACATGCATATACATGATTGTACACCCCACTCAAACACACGTATGACTTGAAACCAACCAATCCTTTTTTACCCCCATTTTATTCCGAGCGGCAGGCAGGATAACAACAAGTACTATTTTAATGCTTTTTGAGAGGACTCGACCATAGGATGTACCACCGATGTCCAGTCTCCCCCATTGGCGAGGTATGCTGCATACATGGCCTCAGACCACAATTAATTTCCTTCTTTGCTATCTACAGTGACAGCCCACCATAATTAGTATCGGTCGTAGGCCGTTCTCCTGTTGCATGCTTACCAACCTGCCACTTGTCACTTAATACACAAAGTTTCGGCCTGCATTGACCAGCTCCCTTTCGCGGTAACCACTGTCAACAGTGCTCACCGGAAGTTTCGAGCCGAAACACACAGAGCGGCCTTCAACTTGGGGGTCAAGTCATGGGAGGCTGGAATCAATTCCTTCACAGCATGTGGCTAACAAGAAAATGGCAACATAGTACAATGTCTAATCTTTCATTTAAGCTATCACAAGTCACTCCAAAACAATTTGCACAGGCTGAACAGCCCATTTGAACAGGGCACTATATTCTCCTATTTTCCTTCCGGTTCATGATAAAACTTAGGGGGATAACTGTGGTCTGAGGCCACATGACCACAACAATCGGTGGGAATCAGGGGTTCGAACCCAGAACCAGTGTATCCCGGCGCAGCACTTTCCCCACGGCGATCTACGGCAGCTCACACCAGTATTAAACATTGTAATTCCGTTTTTCTACAACTCCATGCAACTGTGATTAATTACTCCGGTAATTACCCATCCACTTGCAACGACTAATCTACTCACGGGAAATCGGCAAGTGGTTTAGCGATCTGACATGTGCAGTTACGCTTCTCGACTTCCGGTCATGTGATTCAACAAGCGGAGTGTTTCCCTAACGACTTATAATAATTACATAGATTTGTTGATTCACGTGCACAGCAGTAGTAAATCCCAAGCAGAAACATTGATTACATATTTACTTAGGCGTTATCACAGGCGTGATAAATGTGACAACTAGCACAGGACGGGTGTTTACGACTGTAAGAATTAATAGTCGTCACAATCGGACCCGCATGGACGAATTCAGTCTTTATTTACCCATTTCCCAGTCATGACAATTCAGCTGTGGGACACGTGAGGGATTCATCAAGAGATTGCAACCAAAATAAAAAACCATCGCGCACCATTAGTTTCGAACGCCAGCTGAACGACAGATTTACAAGGCTGTGCGGCTTATCGTGAAAGAGACTAACGGTAAAAACAAGTGGTTCGATGGAGGTATGTCATATTCGAAACAGCTATGCTTGATATTCGAATATCCGCCCGTTTGAGAGACCCGAACAGATGCGGTGGGGTGTTATTATTCGGGAGTATTTCCCACAAAACTAGTCCTGTCTATGGCTTGTCAATCTGGCAATATATTCCGGGAAGAGGGGGAATCCTAAGGAAGTTCCCAATCCTGAATATTTGTTTTTGTAGACCACACAAGTCCATCCGGCTTTGATGCCTGGTTGTGAGATCAAACTCCGTACGGCGTCTAATGCTGCACGTGCGCAACATATAACGATATATATTTCACAGTCGAGTTCTACCTTATAGTCAATATAAGTAAATAAAGAGCGGTTGTAACCACACCGTCTTTGTGTTTGGGTGTAGGGATCGCCATATTGAGCATAGCTGACCATATTTACATTTTTTGGTGCAGCTTGGCGTTCGTTTTTTTCTGTTTGATGTAGACCTGTAGGCATCGTTTGCAGCGTGCATGTTTCCATACGACATCACAGGAATGTGAGGAGTTGCATGCATGTCGTATCACCCGTGTTTTAATGAGAGGCCCATTTTCCGCGGCCTTGCTCTTTTCGTGTATATTTTCTTTCCTAGACTTGCTTAATGTCGTCTCTTTATGACTCCACAGGTATGTTCGGCTCTCCGTGCATGCTGAATCAACGTTCTTTCGACAGACTCACGTAGCGTTAAATGTGTTCATTGGGCTTTCATGATCTTGCCTAGACTTCATCCTTGTCGTCACTACACCATATACCATCGTGTTAATACAAACATTCCGCCTCCGTGGTCTAGTGGTAGAGCGTCCGCCCGGAGTGCGGAAGGTCCGGGGTTCGATCCCCGACCGCGTCATACCAAAAGACGTTAAAAGATGGCACTTGTTGTTACCCTGTCTGGCGCTCGGCATTAAGGGGCTAAAACAAGGACTGGTCGGCTCGGAGTCAGTATACTGTGTCTGAGTGTCTTAACACTATGACCAGTGAACGTATATTAGAGTAGTTGGATTTTATAAGACTGATCATTAACATCTTGGTTTAATGAATACTGTTTAACTTCGGAATACATTTTTTCATACTTATCACAAACTAATAAAACGTGAAATTTATCCTCAATCTCCCCTAATTGACAGTTTCTACAAAAACTCATTTCAACATCTAAGTCTGAGATTGTGTAATGACTGGACTCACATAGAGCTCTAATGAGCGATTTATCTTCTAACACACTGATATACTTTTGGGGCTCTATAGCAGACTTAATATCACTGTAATGATTAAGGAAACGTGTAGAAGAAATCTACCATGCCAGTTTTGACTATAAATATAAATAATTGTATTTAACCTTTGTTTCAATGATTCAAGTACTATCACACCCATAAATAACCACATGAACATAATAAATATCAGACATTGGACACCAAATTCTTTTTACCATTGTCATCAAGATCTTTCAGTAGTTTATAACATTCATATGGATATCTTTGCGACTCCATACTTAATAATTTTAAACACTATGTTGACATTCAAAATTTACTTAATATTTGAATAGTAAATCAAATAAATGCCCCGATTAAAATAACTAGTATTGTAACAAGTCCGTGATCGAGGGATTCAGCAATGGGATAACCATTAAATGACTTTCATCCGGGGCAGAATAGGTCTTCAGCAACCGATGCTTGACCTAAAAGGCGACTATGCTTGTACTAAGGCGACTAACGGGACCGGGTGGTCAGGCTCGCTGACCTGGTTGATGCATGCCATCGATCCCAATTGCGTGGATCGATGCTCATGATGTCAATCACTGGATTGTATGGTCCAGACTCGATTATTTACAGACCGCCGTCATACAGCTGGAATATTGCTGAGTGCGGCGTTAAACAACAAACAAACAAACAAATCATATGACTTTCCTATCATCAAAGTGACATGCCTTGGTATAGATGAATCACTTTTCAAAGCGACGTTAACCTCCTCACTCACACATCAACAAAGTCATCGACCAGTTCTATAGGCATAGCCGTTTTCTTTAATATAATAAATGTTGTATATTTTCTTCAGAGTCTATATTTTTTATCAAGATATTCAATTCAGTGTCATTGTTTAAGCACATGGAGAATATTTTATTTGCCATTTACAATCCGACTCTTCTTATTGTGTCAAAAGCAATGTGTTTTATCAAAGCCTATACCTAAAACGCCCCAGTTTCAGTATTGACATATGACTATGTATAAAAACTCACTTTATAACGAAACACGTATTAACTAAATTGGTTTAACAATTGAAAGTTTCACTCAATCACCTTAAAGGGCTATAAACAATTACAAACTCGTTAATCCGGGCGGTGTATCGTCTCAGCATGGTTCTGGGTTAACGAGTGATGGATTAAGGAAGAAATATCTATTCTTATGCTGACATTCTCGTCAATAATCACCCAGAAATGGGGTGTCCAGATTAAAGAAGTTCGGATAAGTAGGGTTTAACTGTCATGGATAATGATCATACACCGAAACCTCGTTAATCTAGACGGCACTGTTCCTAGTGAAATCGTCCAGATTAAATATTGTCCGGGTTAACGACACGGGTGCAAAATACCGTCGCTGTAAATCTCTAAACAAAAAATGGAAGGCATCATGAAAATGTTGGGGATATTTTTATGAAATTGTGTGCTCAGACTTCACTCCTAATATATTCATGATCCCTAACATATTTTGTTCAGTATATATGTGGACGTTGTAGACCAGTTCGCCCAGGGTCAAGAGAAACAAGGAAACAACACAGAAACCATAGCCAGTTTCTTGTCTGGGTCTGCGCATTGCAATTCAAGCTGTGCGAGAAGAGAGGTGCTTTCGATTTTGAATTTTTCTTTGGCACTCTAGAGCATGTACGGCATTGTATTCAAATATCACGTAAAAACGCATTTTGCTTATAACTTCTGAATCAAAGTTTCACCATCAAATCTCCGGTCATGTCATTTCAGAAATGTGAGGGTAAACATTCAGAGGAATTTACTGAACACGTTGAATTGTCACCATGTTGTCCGTCTCCCAGACCCAAGAGAAAAAATAATAAAAAAGGCGTCCAACTCAAGTCTAGAATGATTTGGCAAGTCTAGATTGCCTCAACTAAGATAACTATATTTCTGCGACTAAATGTCAGTCTAGTCAATAAGGTACGCGATGATTTCCCCATCTTCCCGAGGCAAGGGAGTTAACTGACTATAAAAGTCCAGTTTCCACCCTTGCCGAACTAGGCTGGTATTATGGAGTTACGTTTTGGCTGGACTAACGAGTCTATGCATAGTCCAATCAAAATCGCGTAACGAAATCGAAATCCGGTTCGTAAACTGTCCTTTCTGATTTCGATCGATTGCGGGATTTGCAAAGCATGTGCACCGCTAACTCGTTGTTAACAGATATTTTCCAAATCTGTTCATGATTTTAATCAAGGTGCTCACGTGATTTGATGCACTTTGCGATGTAAGACCCGTTTTAACACAATATAGATCTTGATTATCGATCAGATAGTCTTGACTGGGCTCCGCCATTTAGTTTGAATCAAATGCAAGTGATACGAGAGGTGGAATCTGATTGGTCCATGGGAGAGGTTTAGAAGGGACATAACTCGTAATAACCACTGGTGGCGCCACGATCGAGCCTCATAGTTCCAGCCTAGTTCGGCAAGGGTGGAAACTGGACTTTTAAAATCAGTTAACTCTCTTGCCTCGGGAAGATGTGATTTCCCATGCTGTGACCTTAACATGGAGTTTCCACACCTCAGTACTCTTAGTTTTTACTGAACATGTGAGTGTTGGGTGTAGACTAACATCTAGTCTCTGAGATGAACATATCGTACAGAAAAAACCCAGTTGTTCTGTTATCCTAATAAAAATATAATAAAAAGGAGCCCAGTGAGTCTCTTCATTTTCAGATACTGAATACTGCAGTGATCTAAACTTGCCAAACATTATAGACTTGCATGGGCTGTATTTGATATATATTTGTATCAGGGTCTGTAAGACAGACTATGTTGTGTGCTACTGGTAGACTAGGACGTTGTTACGTTGTTTCGCGAACTCCTGGTGTCGCCACTGATTTTCGTTAATCCATTCATATAAATGACATCACTATTTTTACCTTTTCCATCGAGTGCAACCTGTTTCGGCAAATATTCCTCACTGATTATTTTATTCCGTTGACGTTTTAGATTTAATTTATATTCAACATTTGTATTTTGTAATAAGTAGTTATATTCAACATTTGTATTCTGTAATAAGTAGTGATATTCAACATTTGTATTCTGTAATAAGTAGTTATATTCAACATTTGTATTCTGTAATAAGTAGTTATATTCAACATTTGTATTATGTAATAAGTAGTTATATTCAACATTTGTATTTTTTTAGTTATATTCAACATTTGTATTCTGTAATAAGTAGTTATATTCAACATTTGTATTTTGTAATAAGTAGTTATATTCAACATTTGTATTCTGTAATAAGTAGTTATATTCAACATTTGTATTCTGTAATAAGTAGTTATATTCAACATTTGTATTTTGTAATAAGTAGTTATATTCAACATTTGTATTCTGTAATAAGTAGTTATATTCAACATTTGTATTCTGTAATAAGTAGTTATATTCAACATTTGTATTTTGTAATAAGTAGTTATATTCAACATTTGTATTCTGTAATAAGTAGTTATATTCAACATTTGTATTCTGTAATAAGTAGTTATATTCAACATTTGTATTCTGTAATAAGTAGTTATATTCAACATTTGTATTCTGTAATAAGTAGTTATATTCAACATTTGTATTCTGTAATAAGTAGTTATATTCAACATTTGTATTTTGTAATAAGTAGTTATATTCAACATTTGTATTCTGTAATAAGTAGTTATATTCAACATTTGTATTCTGTAATAAGTAGTTATATTCAACATTTGTATTCTGTAATAAGTAGTTATATTCAACATTTGTATTCTGTAATAAGTAGTTATATTCAACATTTGTATTATGTAATAAGTAGTTATATTCAACATTTGTATTCTGTAATAAGTAGTTATATTCAACATTTGTATTATGTAATAAGTAGTTATATTCAACATTTGTATTCTGTAATAAGTAGTTATATTCAACATTTGTATTCTGTAATAAGTAGTTATATTCAACATTTGTATTCTGTAATAAGAAGTTATATTCAACATTTGTATTCTGTAATAAGTAGTTATATTCAACATTTGTATTATGTAATAAGTAGTGATATTCAACATTTGTATTCTGTAATAAGTAGTTATATTCAACATTTGTATTCTGTAATAAGAAGTTATATTCAACATTTGTATTCTGTAATAAGTAGTTATATTCAACATTTGTATTCTGTAATAAGTAGTTATATTCAACATTTGTATTCTGTAATAAGTAGTTATATTCAACATTTGTGTTCTGTAATAAGTAGTTATATTCAACATTTGTATTCTGTAATAAGTAGTTATATTCAACATTTGTATTCTGTAATAAGTAGTTATATTCAACATTTGTATTCTGTAATAAGAAGTAAAGGAAAACCCGTGAATATCAGGGATAGAGTTGGTGAATTTGGTCTTCAGAAACCCATGTATGTCGTTAGCGGCGACGATGCTTGTCGTAAGAAGCGAATAACAGGATCGGATGGTCAGGCTCGCTGACTTGAAGGATGCATGTCATCGTATCAATCTGGTCATCATGTCAATCTCTGTATTGTCTGGTCCAGACTCGATTCTTTACAGACCGCCGTCATATGGCTGGAATATTGCTGAGGGCGGCGTAAAGAAACAAACTAAATGCAGACGTGAGTATGAGTTTCGATTGAACCTACAAAGTGTTCCTGTTAACTGAGAATTATCTTTAAATAAACAGTATTATCCGTGATTTCTGCTTATCATTAATACATCATCACTTTTAAGTCGAATAAAACCTTTCCAGTAATGTGTGTATTATCATTTCACGGTTGAATCTTTGAAGTTCATCAAATGAGCGTTATCATTATCTATGGCACTTTTCGATATCTCTCAGTCGGCAATATTTACCTCATATCGTGATCTCACGAGACTGGATATATACACAGTGTTATCTGCACGTGCCTCACATGCGTATATCTAACACGTGCATGTCACGTCTGGTCCGCCCCTGCCTCTTATTTCTACCCAGGACCTAGAATCATTTATCTTCCTTACATCGCTGCACTGCGCATGTTTATACTGCGCTTCTTATCTTCCGGCGTGATCGCTTCAACACACGCCCGTCTCTCGTCGCGTAACACGCGAGACGATGTAATTACCAGCCAATCACTGCCCGTCTTTTTACACAGAGGGAGGTTACTCGCGTGTCAGACTACAGTTCCTCCATCCTCCGCCAGGTGGCGTTATTGCGGCTCGACGCGCATTATCAGCCATATTGCACCTAGCCGTGACGTCACAGATGGGGGATAAGGCGGTGATGACAGGTTTGATGGCGGAAGTGACAGAAACACGGAGAAAATTCAGAACATGACACCTCACGCATTGAAACAGACTATGGTGCTAGATTGACACCATTAGGTTATGGAGAATCAATGGTTTCAGAAATTAATTATATAACTATCTCAGACAGGCCTTTATGTAGTAGGCGTTTTATCTCGAGATTTACGCACTTTACGGACATGAAATCAATGTGACATTTATTCCATGGGGCACTCCCGCGGAGCCGTGACGCTACTACATTGTGAAGATGGGAAAATGGCCAAATGACCCTTATACCGTGATTGACATCATGAGCATCGATCCACGCAATTGGGATACGATGGCATGCATCAACGAAGTCAGCGAGCCTGACCACACGATCCCGTTCGTAAGAGGCGACTAACGGGATCGGGTGGTCATGTTCGCTGACTTGGTTGATGCATGTCATCGTATCCGAATTGCATAGATAGCTACTTATGATGTCAATCACTGGATTGTCTTGTCCAGACTCGATTATTTACAGATCCCCGTCATATAGCTGGAATATTGCTGAGTGCGGCGTTAAACAATAAACAAACAAGACAATAAACAAACAAACGTGGCAAAAAACAGTCAGTGATGAGCTCCATTGAGGAGTGAACGAATGAGTATCGCTTTACGCCGCTTTTAACACAATTCTACCACCATCACAGCGGTGACACCATAAATTGGTTTCATGTACCCATGTATATTCGAAACCGGGTTTTCGGTGTGACGAACGAACGTTTTACCCACTAGGCTACCCTACCGACCCAACTACGAGTGTTTGTTCCCCAAATGAGTATAATATGTGAAGCCTAGTTCTGGTTGATCTCGTCTTGATAGGACTGGAATATTGCTCAAAGCGCTGGAAAAACAAACTCACTCACCAACTCCCTTTCTGTATGTCATAATTAATGCTACATAATGGGGAAACAATAACTAAGTTGAAGGAGGTGTTCCAACTATCTGTGCAGAGTATTAGTTTGCTTGTTGTTTAACGTCGCACTCAGCAATATTCCATCTATATGACGGCGGTCTGTAAATAATCGAGTCTGGACCAATCAATCCAGTGGCTGATATCATGAGCATCGATCCACGCAATTGGGATACGATAACATGCATCAACCAAGTCAGCGAGCCTGACCACCCGATCCCGTTAGTCGCCTCCTACGACAAGCATAGTCGCCTTTTACAGCATTATTCTTCCCCGGATCTTCACGGGTCCCGTGCGGAGTAAGCCTAGCGGGTTAAAGCGTATAATGATAACGTCATTCCGCATGGGTATAGTATGCTAGGGCGGCAGGGTAACCTTGTGGTTAAAGCGTCATCTCGTCAAGCCGGTTCGATTCCCATATGGGTAGAATGTCCCCCTGTAATGGTGCTGGAATATTGCTAAGACCTGCCTAAAATCTAACTAACAACATAAAATACTGCCAATGTACTTTCTTAGTTAAGCATCCCATCTTTCATATCGCCGACAATAGCGGTAAACCTATTTATATGAACTTTTATGAATATCCATCCATTCACTCATTCTGTGATAAACCATCCATGAAGAAGTTCCATTCTATGATAGATAACGATTATTTTCTCCCTGATAAGCGAAGCGGAAATGTTTCATTCGACCCGACACGACGTTCCGAATGAGGTATTGTTGTTTGTCAGTACTCCAGCGAGGGCTGTGATAATGTACGCAACCGCCGATGTATACTTTCATTAAAACAAAAGTATTTGCAGGATGCCATTGATGTGATCAAATGATATCAAACAAATATCATCATCATCATCATCATCATCATCATCATCATCATCATCATCAATATTATTATTATTATCATCATCATCAGCAGCAGCAGCATCATCATCATCATTATCATCATCATCATCATCATTAAATTTATTATTATTATTATAAACGTTCGCTTCTTCAAGTATAACAGCACATGGAACACTCTTGTACACAGAGTATACCAGGTGATGTATTATCTTCATTGAGATAACTGCCCGTACATTTCCAGGGAAGCGGGCTAGCTATCGTTTGATTTACTGTCATTGTTTTTGGCTGTGCTCGGTGTGTAACGATATCGGCAGATACGTTTTGTGAGCCCCGAGACTGAGTTTAGATTAACGTTAGCGAGAGGCACTTGCCGTGACACATGTCTTCTTCATTCATGGCTGTCTGCATGGAGAAAACACGACACGTCTTTATTAGGTCTTGAAAAGTTGAAACAATGTTTCGGGTCATTTAAAGCACACAGTGAGAATTGTTTGTTTTGCACGTCATTCAATACTTTGTGGTTGTGTTCGAAAAAAATACCATCTGAGAATAGCGATTTTCCGGATTTTACTGGAAGAGTTATCTTTCCTTGCGTTATGAATTTATATTTATTTATTTATTCTTGTTGCTAGGTTTGGGATACTTTGCAGGAGCAAATAATTTTCGTCTTTTCAAAACATTGCTCTAAAAAGACCAGCAAATGTCCATATGTATATGATCCATTCAAATAATTTTCCCCACTAAGTTTCCTTTTACTCCTAATGGAATCTGTTACAGGAGATAATCGAGACTGGTTAGTCTCTGGCGTTGACGTGTTATATTTGTATATGTCCACACTACTAGAACATTTCTGTAAAAAGCTGAAACCTCCTCCCCTAAATCATCTGTCGTTCCGGGGGGTTATGACAGGCGTCCGGTACTCTATGAGTGACCGTTATGGGGATCAAAATAGGCCGTATCCCAACGGCACGGACATTCGCTAGACTTTTCAGAGCACGGTGTTGAAAAGAAGAACTTCATTTGCTCTGAAAAATAACCTCCCCTCACAAATAGCAAAAAGAAGGAACAAATAAATAAAACTGGTCTCCTGTATTTCCTGAAAAAATGTGTATGTCTCGAAAAATTCCAGGGCCCCATGGAATATAAAATTGGAGGACGCATGTGTTAAATAGAATCGCCTTGGCATCAGTGTGCGTTCTCACGGCTCAACTGTCCAGCTAAATTCACTTTTTTCCTACTACTGTGTTGAGTTTATTTCTTTGGAAAACACAATAATGCTGCAAAAAGAACCCTGTATTTTGTTCCCCTGAAAAGACATGCCAAGGCTATTTTGTAACGATGTCAATCAAGTCGGGTGTGTATGTCACGTGATTTCATCACGTGTCTCCCCAAAAGGCTTCTCCAAGACGGAAAACCGAACTCTAGTAAGATTGACAAGAAAACACATAATGTGGATGTCAAACTAGATGAAAGAAAACGCCGTCATCACTTTATTCAGCTGCACTTTCTATGACTTCCGTGTCAAATCCTTTTATATGACTTCCGGTTCGCAACAACCCCCCCACCCCTGTAGACTGGTTGCGCTAGCACGATGCGCCGTTGCTGAGGGGGTCTCAGCCATTGGACAAATGTGACAAATTGAGATGTACAGACGAGAATTAAGGAGGAAAACCCGCCAGACATTACATCAGTCCTAATCCATATAATTATCATAGTAACCTCATTTGCACAAATTTTAAGTCTAGACGGGCAATGTGTCTGCAATTAACCAGATGATGGAACTGAATTTGAATAATAAACACGTCTAATCTGGATGATATTTGATAACACCTTTCAATGATTGGAAGATGATAAGGAT
Source organism: Haliotis rufescens (assembly GCF_023055435.1). Taxonomy (NCBI): domain Eukaryota; kingdom Metazoa; phylum Mollusca; class Gastropoda; order Lepetellida; family Haliotidae; genus Haliotis; species Haliotis rufescens. Next base: position 3,751,188 of record NW_025963835.1, on the reverse strand, counting down.
AATTAAAGTCACCTAATCGCAAGTCCATTTCATCTGAATAATGGTTTTTTTCATCTTTTTTTTAATACCATCCTGGGGGAGCGACTATTCAACAGCCGCGTAATATCATAAAATGTTAAGTCTTTTGCTAAGCATGTATAAAACCACTATCAACACATATTCATTTTTTTCAGTCTTAAAATCGTTTCGGTGCTAATGAAAGTTAGTTTTGCGTTCCTATCGTGACACGGGTCATCAGGAAATTTGGCCAAAGTTTAAATTGTTTGATAATCCTTCTAAGGATTGTTTTAATTCTACATACAGTGATGATCCATCTTGTTACTATAATCGATTATCAGGTTTTGAACTGAACATTCGTCGTCTAACACTAAGGTGCCGAAGTTCGCTGTGAAGAGTTGCGTCCCTTGGGCACGTCAGACATCATTGATCGTTTGTTCGAATCCCGGTTCGCCTCGATTATGTTTCTAGGTTTGTCGGCACCAACCCTGTGCTCGTGGGTTTCACCAAATTAGTAAACGTCTGAGACCTGCATCAGTTCGGGCTGTCCTGCCACATTAAGCTGGCATGCCGTTATATAACTGGAATGTTGAGATAACCGGACCCACTCACTCACACACACACAGCCAACTCTCTCAATTCACTGGCCCTAAGCCTGTCAATTCTACCAACACACGAATCTCCCCCGTGGTGTCTAAAACGAAAGGAGACCCTACCACCTGCAATGAGTAAGTGAATATGGTTTTACGCCGTTTCTAGGAATATTCCAGCAATGTCACGACGGGGGACAACAGAAATGGGCTTTACACATTGTATCCATGTCGGGAATCGAACTCGGGTCTTCCGCGTGACGAGCGAACGCTTAACCATAAGGCTACCCCACCGCCCACCGCCCACCACCCGTAATGAGAGTCCAGCTTTTAATGAAATACTGAAATCTGCTTAGAGCGTTTCACAGTGGAAGTTTTCATATGTACATTGATACATTGCAACAACACCCGCGAACATGCTAGGTTTCTGGTGCCCATGGCAACCAGTGCACATCAGGTGTTGACAACTTTATGTTCGTACCTGTCGTGTCAAATATGTGTTGACACTTCTGCGTCAACACAACGTAAAATACAATGCACTTGATGGTAGCTTGATACCATACGCGCATCTCGTGCACCGAGTTCCAGTTGTCAGTCGCTCCGCTCCCAAGGCAGAAAAAATTCCTTATATAGCGGCAGGATCCGGGGTTGACCGTACTGTATGCTTTTCTACCCGTATCCTGTTGCAGGATAGGTCATCAGGTCACTTTCGTTTCTATTTGTTAGGATCCTCGGACTACATCCGACCTTTGCCCTGAGCCCACAGAAGCGCTTTGGCTAAGTTCAGATGTGTCCCGCACCCCCCGTTGAATTAGGACGGTATCTAAAGGTATTTCCTGCTATGACAAACTGGACCTCTTGTGTCAGGCAATACATGCTGCGCCACTGGGCTTTAAGATTTTCTAACCGCATGGATCCCTGGGCAGAATGGATCCCTTGGCCGCTTTCTTTTCCACTCGTTGTGCCCGCCTCCGTGGTCTAGTGGGTAAAGCGTCTGCCCGGAGTGCAGATGTTTGGGAGTTCGATCCCCGGCAGCGTCATATCAAAAACTGCCGTTTTCTGTATGGTATCTCAGTAGACTAGCAGTATAAAATCGGAAAGTCCGAACACACACACACACACGCACACGCACGGGCGGTCGGGTAGCCTAGTGGTTAAAGCGTTGGCTCGTCACGCCGAAGACCCGGGTTCGATTCCCGACATGGGTACAATGTATGAAGCACATTTCTGGTGTCCCCCGCCGTGATATTGCTGGAATATTGCTAAAAGCGGCGTAAAACCATACTCACTCACTCACACTAATAGCTGTACATGCAGTAGCCTAGAACCTTGTCTTGCACCATGACCATGGAATATATTTATTTTATGATAAAACAAAATCTAGAAATGCATACAAAAGCAAGTCTAGCCAGCTCAAGCTGGAATCAGCATAGGGAATTTTTATTTTTTTTAGAGTCAAGAAGGATATTGTGTAGTATAAGATTTCAGAGACTAAATGTTAGTCTACCTAGAACCCATCTTCCAGCGATATGTTGCAACTGATGCTCCTCTTATCGCCTACCGCTCACATGGCTCCAGTCCTGACATCACTGAACCAGAGACAATCTCCCGATTACCGACTGAACCAACTCTCGTCTGATATCCCAATCCGTGGTCAGGACACACAGATCTTCCATCAGAGAATCCACCCCGAGTTCCTAAGACGCATAAACAAGAACCATTACCCAATCTATTTCCACATTTCCTCTGTGATAACACTCAGACGAGGGGCACATATACTCGCCTCCCGCCACCAGGTGGTATAGCGTTGGTGGTAATCGGTGCACGCAGACTGTTGACAATTTTATTACTGTACTGTCAGACAGGAATCGGCATTTTTTGCGAGGCAACATTTTCCAGCGGCTGTAGTTTATTTGCTATACTGTTTCTGGAGATGGTATTCGGAACGATGTCTCTTCAGATCTACTTCGAATGTCACATTTTGACATCACTTGCATTTGACTGAAATTTTCGCAAAATGAATTGTTTTTTCAACAGATCTGAAATATATCTTCCCTCGTTCCTGGTGTGTTCCGAATTCATAAACATGGGAAACACTCTTTTATCCATTCTGTTCATTTCAACAATGTTTCACATTTTTGTTGATTTTTTTGTTTACTTGATTAAGTTTAACATGGTCTGAACAACTTCCGTGCGATCTGCGAGATTTGATCTCTCCCTAATACATCACACAATACGCATACACTGTAGCCTGGTTATTACGGACCCCGTTAGACTGGAAACCCTCTCTAGACAATTACTGTCTGTATATGATGTACTTTTTCTATGAGCCCAAGACTTGTTATCCGGATGTGCCCTGATTAACGGGGTCTGCTTGGACCAGTCCGACCAATTGTCGGTTCTATATTGCAAACCCACAGCGATACCATGCTGCAGTTTATCGTGGGTTCACCACTCTGTGCTGACTAGTTCTTGTTGTATTCCTTTAATGCCGAGCGCCAGGCAGGAAAACTACAAGTGCCATAATCTAACGTCTTTTTGTATGACGCAGCCGGGCATCGAACCATCAACCTTCCGCTCTCCAGACAGGCGCTCCACCACTAGACCACGGAGGCGCTCTCCGTGCTTGTGGGTTTCACGGAAGAAAAGCAAACGTCTTTGATATGCATCGGTTCAGGCTTTCCTCCAACATGAAGCTGACACGCCGTGATATTACTGGAATACTCTTCAAAATGACCGTCTCCGTGGTCTAGTGGTAGATCGTCCGCCCGGAGAGCGGAAGATCCGGGGTTCGATCCCCAATACCGCATCATACCAAAAGACGTTATAAGATGGTACTTATTGTTACCCTGCCTAGCGCTCGGAATTAAAGGGCTAAAACAAGGACTGGTATCTCAGTGAGCTAGCACTATGAAATCGGCATTAATCCGGACTAGTACACACACACACACACACACACACACACACACACACACACACACACACACACACACACTCATGCATGCACGTCGCTGTATAAGTGCAATAATGTTGACGTTGTGACGTTAAAATGACGTTGAAACCCCTCAATCATTCAATGGAACTCTCCAGCTCTTGAAACGTCACATGCGAGGGTACAGTATAGATGACAAGCTACACACAGATATACTGCACAGCAAGGAACATATACCAGAACACGTATACTCGCCGACCGTGACCTTGCTATGATGTAAGCCGGTGCTTATCAGCTGGTGACAAAGTTATGTCTTCACCTGTCTGTCGTCTGCAGTCGCTGTTAACACTATGCATGCAGGTGATGTAGTCTGTCTTGATCTGCATCTCTCAAGGTTTGACGTAGTTTGACTCTTTACGTTAACAAACATAAGTTTGTGTGTGTACATTGCGAAAACTGTTTGCAAAATAAGTTTGTGGAGTTTAACAAAGTTAAGAAAATAGAATCGCGACATGTGTCTATTCTCACCAGTATATTGGCAACGTGTTAGTGTTTTCAAACTTTGACCTGTGAAGGGTTGTCTGACTTGCTGGTCGCTTACAAACAGTCAGAAACGGAGATATCACATGATCTGTACCAGCCAGGTTCCATGTACTGTAGCGCAAGCGCAAGCGCAGTCTACCTTGTGAACCAGGCTGGGTTTGTACTGAGGTCTGCTACAAAATGGCGTCGGCATTTGAGAGAAGTGAAGATGAACTGAGAAAAACACAACACGTCTTTGTTATGTGAAGACACAAGTTAGCAAACATTTTGTCGTGTGAAGATGCAAGTTGGCAAACATTTTGTCGTGTGAAGACACAAGTTGGCAAATATTTTGTCGTGTGAAGACACAAGCTTGCAAACATTTTGTGGTGTGAAGACACAAGCTGGCAGACATTTTGTGGTGTGAAGACACAAGCTGGCAGACATTTTGTGGTGTGAAGACACAAGCTGGCAGACATTTTGTCGTGTGAAGACACAAGCTTGCAAACATTTTGTAGTGTGAAGACACAAGCTGGCAGACATTTTGTGGTGTGAAGACACAAGCTGGCAGACATTTTGTCGTGTGAAGACACAAGCTTGCAAACATTTTGTCGTGTGAAGACACAAGTTGGCAAATATTTTGTCGTGTGAAGACACAAGCTTGCAAACATTTTGTCGTGTGAAGACACAAGCTGGCAAACATTTTGTCGTGTGAAGACACAAGTTGGCAAATATTTTGTGGTGTGAAGACACAAGCTTGCAAACATTTTGTCGTGTGAAGACACAAGCTGGCAGACATTTTGTCGTGTGAAGACACAAGCTGGCAGACATTTTGTCGTGTGAAGACACAAGCTGGCAAACATTTTGTCGTGTGAAGACACAAGTTGACAAACATTTTGTCGTGTGAAGAAAAAAGTTGGCAATCATTTTGGAGTTTGTCAACAACTTATCTTGTTCGTCGGGAACAACCCTTACATTTAGTCTCAGAAATTAAAACCTTTTTAGGTGTTTCTTTATGTGTAAATTTTTTATTGTGATTTATACTAGAAAGGAACCCAGAAGAATCTCCCAATATATAAAATCATTGAAGAAATCTAGACTTGCCCAAGTAATGTAGGATTGCTTGGGATTTTTCGGATACCTTTGTTTGTTTCAGGGTCTGTATTAGCCTAACATTTAGTCCCAGAAATAAAGTTACCTTATTTGAAAATATATATAAATAAGATAAAATAAAAAAGTCCAAATGGCGCCCAGAACAATGCTCAATTTCTGGACTTGCCAAATCACTCTAGACCTGAGTTGGATTCAATTTTGATTTAACATATAGGGCCTGGGAGACAGTCGAAGTCTAGATCTGTGTGACAGACTAACGTCGAAGTCTCTTTTACATGTATATTGATCATTCCCCCATAGGAGAATTACAAACATAAAGGTTTTACATTACAAGTTTGCAGTATATTGTTTCATGAGATTACATATTGATTAGAGAACAATAAATGACTGTGGTTGTATCTTTGTGAAAAGCATAAAGTCCAATTATCATTGATAATAGTCGTGCAGAACACAAGTCTGTCGTTGATTGAGGTCGACATGATAGCAGGTAGTCCGTCTTATTGTGTATCTGGTCAAGTCTTAGATGCATGTAGTATCTTATATTTACCATGTTCTAATACACTGTAAATAATGTGTGAGAAGGCACACAATAATGTTTGATCTAAACATGTTTAGGAATGTGTTTCAATCCTAAACGCAATACACATTTAGTGTGTTCTATCTGAACACGTTTAGGGTCTAAACACATTAAACAAGCATTCGTCTCACAGCCTAAACACCACCTAAACACAACATTACAATATTCTAAACATGTTTACGACAAAGTGCACATCACTGTTCATTATCCGAATCTGTTTGCCCAGCTCTCTCCAGCATGACATCTCTGAAATTATTTTTCAGAAAAAGATTTTATATATATTGTAATTACATGTTTTGAAATTAAGTTGTCTTCTAATATGTGATAGAAAGGAAACTGAAGAAAAATATACTTTCCATCATCATCATCATCATCATCATCGTCGTCGTCGTCGTTGTCGTCGTTATCATCACAATCATAATCATCATCATCATTGTGAAAGAAGAACTAGTCACTGATGCCACACGATCAACGTTTGAGATTAATCACAACAGACTTATCAAGTCTGTGTCTCACAATTTCCTACATGTCTGCCAAACAAATTAGCATTACAAAGTACGTTAATCCTCCCATCCCACAAAGAGCCTAGTTTCAAAGACATGACAAGCTTAATAGATTCTGTAACCCAAAACTTGTTTTATTTTTGTTACAGACAGCACAACAAACGTATGGATGTATTTATTTGCCTTGAACATAACGCCACAGTGAGAGATCTTAACAGCCAATTTCCACTGAGACGAGCTGCCCACATCACGTGCAGCGCGGAGGAAGCAAAGTCAATAGGGTATAAACACACTGCACGTGCTTCTAATAACCGTGCTTCGTTTCATAGACACATACACGCTGATAGGTAATTCTCGGATCATGCAATCTTGTGAAATGTTTCCAACACGTGGAGCAAATTATGTGACTTTCCGCAAGGTGCGTTTGATGTCCTTGATGGGACTACCGTCTAGAGTATGATATCACGTGACCGGATGGTGAAGATTCCATAGGAACCCGTTATCTTTGAATATTTGGATCTGGGGTGTGGGTGTGTAGTTGAACGGTGATGTTAAATACAGTTGGGTTCGTCATGGCGGCCGCTGCGAGAACAGTGTAACCTTGACATGACAGGTTGGGTGACCTTTGTATTGCCCGGATGCAGGACAAAAGCCAGGCTTTTGAAGAAGGGACGAATCTAATAAAAACGTTTTGTACGCCAAAAAACAAGCATCATTCAACTCATTCTTTAACACCTTTATCATCCCTCCTTTCAGTCTCAAATGTGCCATCCATCAATCTATCGTCTCACACCCTGAACCCCATTCTACATCCGGAAGTTACCCGTGAAGATCCGGGGTAGAATAGGTCTTCAGCAACCAATTCTTGCCGTAAAAGGCGAGTTTGCTTGTTGTAAAAGGCGACTAACGGGATCGGGTGATCAGTCTCGCTGACTTGGTTAATACATGTCATCGTATCCAATTTGCTTGGATCGATGCTCATGATGTCAATTACTGGATTGTCTGGTCCAGACTCGATTATTTCCAGACCGCCGTCATATAGCTGGAATATTGGTGAGTGCGGCGTTAAACAACAAACAAACAAATATTCGGAAGTGCTAGGTATCCTTACTTTCATAAACTCAATACATCGCTCAGCTGATTAAAAATCAAGACGTCCTTCGAGACAACATTACAAAATAGAAAGAAGTTGTTATCTATAACAAACGTCATTTATTCATGTTCTTCCAAGTTTTAAGTGCCTATCAAAGACTTAAACTAAACTAAATTTCAGTTATCATCCGCCAACATGCGCATTTCCTTTATCAACACACCAACACCCAACAAATCATCCAACACACCCACCCCCTTTAGACTGCAATCACATTGCATCAATGTCCCGTTCGGCAACCAACCATCCAATCGCTCTACCATCGGTCATTCAAACCGCCGTAAATACATCTCTGTTTGATAAATCTCTAATAACCGCCCAAAACTGATTTATTGACCCTAAAACATATGTTAACACCGATATGAGCAAACATAATATCACACATACGTCATCATAAAAGTATGACACATACGACATTTCCCGATAAACCGAGATAATTTTATTTCATAAATGTCGCGGATAGATTTTAACAGATGGCCCCAGATAGCACACTGCATAACGTTGAATGTGGAACTTGCAATGCGGCTATTTAAGGAGCCCCGGCGTGTTTATTGAGTAACATAAACACACCCTCCCAGGGTTATAGGATGTTACACCGTGTTTTAAGGACCCTCGAAGGTTCAAACAGTAAAGTTAACCGGTCATGACCCTTACTTCTCACTGTAGCGCAACACGTCCGCCAGCAATCTCTTCAAAGCGGTCCGGTTTATTTGATCCGGTTTGTGTTTATAACCTGGAGCATTCACATTCCTGTTTTTCTTCAAGGGGGTTTAAACTCTGATTGTGGTAAGTCAGTATCAACTCAACAGAACCAGGGAGGGTAAACAGCAATTATAATTGTAGATTAGAATGGTGTTTGAATAAAATAGTTACGTATTCATTAAACTAGAGTGTTCGTTTTCTGCTGCTTTGAGAACAGCTGCAGCTGGTCAGGTCGTAAAGCGAGCACTTGGCCTCAATTTGGACGAAACAGTTGCGATATTGTCTGTCAATATGCAGGCTGAAGTATAAATGAATCATGGAATGTTGTATAAAAGGAATGTGTGTGGAATCATTAACCATGCGATGAAGGATGTGAGAGTCTTGGTCAGGTCATATTTTCCAATCCTGCTAATAAAGTGAGTTGGCTGGGTTTGACGCTGCTTCTATAGGATTATGGTGAGGTGGGGGTGAAATGGGATGTAAGATTATTGCACTTATATTGCGACGTGCATGCACGTGTGTGTGTGGTTGCTTGTACTAGTCCGGACTGATGCCGATTTATAGCGCTAGCTCACTGAGATACCATGCCGCAGTTTAACATGAATACCCCACTCAGACGCAGAATACAGACTCCGAGCCGACCAGGCCTTGTTTTAGCCCCATAATGCCGAACGCCAGACCGGGTAACAACAAGTACTATCTTTTAACGTCTTTTGATATGACGCGGCCGGGAATCGAACACCGGACCTTCCGCTCTCCGGGCGGACGCTCTACCACTAACCACGGAGGCGGTCGTATATGATAATGAAATAGTCGGAATGGTACATTGGACTCTGCCTTTAGCAAACATTTATTTTTTTTGTGGAAAAAGTTTTGTCGTTTTTATTTAAAATTTTACCTATATCATGGCGGGGAACGAAGTTTCAGCTTCATATATTAGACCAATGACGGGAGGCACCTGGCTCCCGACAAGGACGCACATCCTTAAATACCAATAAACATGTTTGTTGCTTTCAACAAATGCAATACACATTAGCTGCCCTGAAGGATATGGTATATTAATCCGTAACTAAAGAAGATTAGGTCTATGTGCAAATGTGATGGTTTATCATAATTCTCATCTCTTGGGAGTTTCTGAAACCAAATCATATTTTTGGCAAACCGTTCCTGGGTGAATGTGTGTGATTTGGTAATGAATGATTGAATGATACTTCCCTCTCTCCCTCCTCCCCTCTCTGTCTCTCTCACCTTCTCTCCTCCTACCTCTACTTCTTCCTCCCGCTTTCTCCCGAACCTCTGTACCCTCATCTCCTCTCTCTCTATCTCATCCCACCATCTTTCTCTCCCCTCTTATTTCACCCACATCGTCTCTTTTCTCTTCTCTCACTTTCTTCCAACGTTTCTATTCCCTCTCTTCACCCCAAACACTCTCTCTATCTCATCCCGCAATCTTTCTCTCCCCTCTTATTTCACCCACATCGTCTCTTTTCTCTTCTCACTCTTTCTCTCTCTCACTTTCTTCCAACGTATTTCTTCCCTCTTCTTCTCTTTACCCCAGCCTCTCTCCCTGTCGGATCCCAACATCTTTCTGTCCCCTCTATTTTTCTCTCCCCTTGTCTCTCCCTCTCTCTCTCTCTCTCTCTCTCTCTCTCTCACACACACACACTTGCTTCCTACGTTTCTCTTCCCTCTCCTTCTCTATCCTCTCCCTCTATCACATCTCTTTAGTATTATCACGGCGTGCCAGCTTCATGCGAGAGGACAGTCCACTGTGATGCTTTTTTTAGACATCTACCTCGTTGATGAAGCCCATGAGGATGGTTAGAATACTTAAGAGTCAGCTGCAGAATACTGCAATACCCATACTGTGCTGCTTCCAGTGGTCAATACACCGTGTCAGCCGCAACCGCTCTACACCCTGAAAGCATTATGCATAATAAAGTCTAGCTTGATTTTTCACAGTGTTGACGTGCTTAAGAGAGTGTTGAAAGATTGCTTTTTTGACACAAAAACCTACAAAGTCCTTAAAGCGTTTTAAGGAAAGACCTGCAAACTTAATTGTACACAACATCTATTTCCATACTACAAGTACCTCTCATAAATAGCTAACGTGAAACGCAGCGCGTCAAATACTCCGAAGGATAAAAACCGAACCGTAGGATAAAAAATGTAGCAAATGAGGTTTCGGAACAGGGCTGCAGAGTACGTTTTATTCATCGGTGGGGAAAATAGAACGGTATTTTAATGGCGTATCTGCAATGACTTGATTTAAGTTCTACCTGTGTTAACCGTTCACCTGTAAGTCGAGAACCACCGCAATACGGCTGCCATCGGAGCGTGAATGAGGTAGATGCCTTTGGGCCCCAGGATTTCATGTTGAGCTTGGTAATAGAGTTATGGACGCAGATGTTGCTGCATACAGAGGGATTCCCTATATTACTTCGGGCGGCATGGTAGCGTAGCAGATAGGGTGGAAGCCTGCTACGCTAACTATCAGGTCAATGTCCGACAGGGGCTGCAGCTCAAAGCTCATAAAGACGAACATCGGTTCTTTCCTTGTCTCGAGCAGATTTGGGACACGTATACGTGAAGCAAGACACCAATGGCCACCAGTGAAAATAACAGTGAAGTAGTCAGTGAAGATAACGATGAACTTATCGGTTAAGGTAACGGTGAAGTAATCATTAAAAACAACGGTGAAGTAATCATTAAAAACAACGGTGAAGTAATCATTAAAATCAACGGTGAAGTAATCATTAAAAACAACGGTAAAGTAATCAGTGAAGATAACGGTGAAGAAATCAGTGAAGATAACGGTGAAAATATCGGTGAAGATAACGGTGAAATTATCGGTGAAGATAACGGTGAAGTAATCAGTGAAGATAACGGTGATATAGTCCGTGAAACTAATGAAGAAATCAGTGAAGTAACCATTGAAAATAACCGTGAATATTTAGCGAAGAAAATTGTGAAGTAATCAGTGATGATAACAGTGAAGTAATTATTGAAAATAATAGTGAAGTAATCAGTGACGACAACAATGAAGAAATAATTGAAAACACCAGTGAAGACATCTATGAATTTTAGCCAATGATTTTTATCTATGTGTGTCTTTCCGGTCAAAAAAACCTCTGAGACAGCTCAAAGGATTCGATGACAAGCTCAAACAACTTTTTAGATATGAAAAGAATGTTTTTGCTTTACAATATTCGCTTGAACTCAGTGACAAGTGTATGCACCAAGTAAACCTTCTCTTTTGACGGTTTAATAAAATCAAAGGCAAGGTGGGTATTGGGGTATACTGTGTGTATATAGGCGGGTCAGAGAGAGAGGCGGGTCAGTACCCTAGTATGTAGTAACAAGTGTTGGTGAAAACATGGGCCCTTTCTTTGAGCACCCTGCCCAAAACTACACTCGCCTACTCACTCAGCTCGTACCTGTACTCCGGGTCCTACTGAAAGTGACCCTGGTTTGCCATGAGCAAAAGAAACCCAGACAGAACAAACGCTATGTTTTATTGAGGTGATGTACAGGGGAGAAAAAGTATATTTTTGTATATATAATGGCGTATTGAATGCGTGATGCTCGTCGTTGTTGAGAAAAAGATCACACGAACAAAGATTTTCTTCAGTCGACAATTACACAGCTTGAGACAGGCAACATGACAACGCGGGTGTACCCCCTTCCATCAAGTAGCTGCTCCAGGTTGTTGCATCCACATCCGTGATGGAGGGCGCGTGGAGAAAAAAGGAAGCCTGTATTTTTTTATGCCAGTATGCTTTGAAGCTAGAAATGAGGGAGTTGGGTTTAACGTAGTCTGTCACCCAGACCCAAGATAATATATTTTTAAAAAGAGTCCAACTCAAGTCTAGAATGATTGGGAAGGTCCAGATTGCATTAAGGATTGTTATCCATTTCGATTTTATTATTTTTATTTTGTAGATATATATTTTTAAATCAGATAACCTTTTTCTGAGTCTAAATTTCAGTTAAGGTTAATGCCGCTGAAACAGTTATGCAAACAATTTTATAATGCATTTAATAAAAGTCCAGTTTCCATCCTTGTCGAACTTGGCTGGAATTTAACGGCTCGATCGTAGTGACTATCACGAGTTATGTCCCTTCTATGTCTCTCCTATTGACCAATCAGATTCCATCTTTCAGTTGCACTTGCATTTGCTTCAAACAAAATGGCGTCTGACAATGAAGATGATCTGATTGATGATCAAGATCTTTCTTGTGATAAAACGGGTCTTACCCTGCGAAGTGCATCAAATGACTTGAATACCTTGGTTAAAAACATGATCATTCTTTTAAATATCTGTCGACCCCCAGTTGATGGTACACATGCTTTGCAAATCCTGCAATGGACGTCAACCTACACGGCAGTCGCCATGTTGTTTACGAACCAGATTTCGTTTCGCCATTTTGGTTGGACTATGCATAGATTCGTTATTCAAGACAATTTATAACTCTGTAATTCAAGCCTAGTTCGGCAAGGATGGAAACTGGACTTTTATAGCCAGTTAACTCCCTTGACTCATAAAGATGGCAGCGACGGGACAGAAAAGCTAAAGTGCCACATGACGTAGATGTTTACAACTATTTGACACCCAGACAGTGCTCTCATACCAAGGATCATAACAGGGGGAATCTGGGAACAACAGAATGTGTAGCGGATCCTGGCACAGAATAAGGGGAGCACATCTGAACCTTGATCCGAGGCGCCGTGAAATCTAGGGTGTGTGACCTGCCAGATTCCTTGTCTTTCCTTGTCCTTGTCATACCCCGACGTCATCGGTCGTTGTCCACTCAGTCACCGGTTTGTCAGGCCCAGAATCGATCATTTACAGCCCCCCCCCCCCCCCCCCCCCCCCCCCTAACAAAGCTGGGACATTGCTGACTGCGTCGTTGAACAACATTCACTCACTCATCCCTCTTCTATGAATAAGTCACTACCGATAGCGATTTAAACCCTTAATCACATACTATATAGCATTTTGGGAGATTATGATATAACCTGTGTTATTTCATTTGATCATAGTTACAATTAATATTCCTTAATAATTGATTTTACTGAAACCAGACGAATCTTATATCGTAAACCACTATAGCTTGGGAAATTTGTATTCTTGATAATTATAACAAAGAATGATTTCATGACTAATAATGTCGACAATACACTTCACTCCATCACCAAACAAGCTCCCTTCCTCTGCTGCTCAGCTTTACCACAAGGTGGAGCTCATCTCACGTGGAGGCAGCCCTGTTCCATCACATTCCCCTGTCGACATATTGTCACTGTGATAATATTTACCTACAGCTGATCTTCTATCTGTTCAATGCTCATGTTTACAGTAGCAATTGTCGGGGAAGCTTTTAGTATCGATTGACGCGAAGATGCTACCCGCCTTGTCGATGTGCGGAGTTTACAAGCAGGCGTTGGGAAAGACATTATGGCAAAGCTTGCTCTGGTGTATTATAAAGCCCGCAGCACCAAAGCAACAGCACGGACAATCAAAACTGAACGTTAATTGTTTGGAAAGTGTATCTATTGTTATACAAGTTTGGAAGTAAATGAAAGCGTTAGATTAACGAGAAGGTACAATAAGCACATTGAAGTTGAAGTAATTGTATTCAAATACAAAACAACAAACGCTTTATTCGTTGAAATAATGTTCTTGTACATAGTTTGATCAAAGTAATCAGCAAAAATTATAACGTTTTTGTTTCCTCTGCACAGTATGTTTGGTTGTTGTTTAACGCCGCACTCAACACTATTTTAACTGGACCCGATCTACGCAATTGGGATACTATGGCATGCATCAACCAAGTCAGCGAGCCTGACCATCCGATCCCGTTAGTCGCATGAGCATCGATCTACGCAATTGGGATACTATGGCATGCATCAACCAAGTCAGCGAGCCTGACCATCCGATCCCGTTAGTCACATGAGCATCGATCTACGCAATTGGGATACTATGGCATGTATCAACCAAGTCAGCGAGCCTCACAATCCGATCCCGTTAGTCTCCCCTTACAACATGCATGGGTTACTGAAGACAAATTCTTCACCTAGATAAAATGTATGCTTAGGAAGTTGTGTTAAATATTTTGGAAGTTTCTGATAAAAAGATAATTTTTAATACCCAATTGCAAATGAAACGAGGATATTTTATCATTTTCTGATATGGTATTCGCGTGCATGACAAAAGCGCGCACATTGGTTGGATTCTACGGAATTTCTTTCCCGTCATGTTTGCATCGTGTGTACACCATTTTATCACAACGATAAGCCAACGAGGGTATAGAGGGTATTTTAGATTACTCAAATGCAGTTTGAACCCTCTAGCCCCTTCTCACATCTGTTTTACCTAATGATGTCCAAATTAATAAAAATCAATAGATAAGTGAAATATAATATTCACACAGATAAACAAAAACCAAAATGGCAGCGTACCCATGTTCACATCCATGCAATGCACGAGTGAATGCCTTATCGTTGTTTGTTGATAAGATATGTTGAATCACGCCTCCAAAACAAGTAATTGTATTTATACAAATGCCAAAATTTTATAAAAGCTGCGAATGTTCTGACATGCGCACTTAACCTTTGGGGTGTTTTCTCGGATTTAAAGCTCTTAACGTGGAATTTTTAAATTCGAAACATATGGCGTCTCTTTGAAGAAACCGCGATTGTGAAACAAGCGAACATTAATAGGGATCACGGGCTAGGGGGAGAAAGGGGTTAAAGGGGTATTTTACACCTGGGAGACTGTTCGAACTTGTAACAACAGCTGGCAAAATACATTATTTTTCACTAATCGTCTGAAATAGCCGCCTTGACTCGCGCGATATATTTACTTTTGTCTGGTACAGAAGATGTTACCTTGGTCTCGCGGTATTCGAGAAGCCGCGAGATTTAATTGACTTCCCATCTCTGTTTATGTACCTTACCATTGACATTCTTTAATCAGCTGTAGATTGTTTTTGGTTTAAGTTTATACAATCCGGAATTTGACGTAAAAGAAATGCCAAGTCATATTAATCTACGCTGATTCACTGTGTTTTGAATTTAGAAATCAAAACATTTGAAAACCCGCCTCATTAAAGTTATTAAAGCTAGGTTAAGTGGTATAAACAATACTTTTGTTGGACTTTATTACATTGTAAACAAAACAAAGCCATTATTCCGTATGACTTAACCTGTCGTCATTTATTCGTTTCGGTATTGTTCCATTTTTTTAAAGTTTTCTCCTGTCTCGCTGACATTTTCGTTTGAAACCAAATACGCTTGAAAGCTGACACCGCACGGGCCGTTAAAGACTTGATACTGTCCGCCTTCTCCCTTAAATAGAACTGAGTACGTCAAAGTGCTACAAACCACGTTGAACTACATATATCAAGAATTTGAGAAAAGAATCCGATTTCAAAGCGATACTTATGTAAATATCATATTTCACTTAACTTAGTCGTTGACTTACAAAATGGATTCCAGTAAATGTGTGTTTTATGATCCTTGATGAGAAAGGAGTGGATTCTGTATTTAAATAGAGGAAGTTTGATTTTATTTGAACCATACACTGTTTTAGCAGAGATTTCTTGTAGGTATGAAAAGTTTTTTGTCGCCTTTACGGTTATAAATGAACATTCTGTTATTTATCAATTATAAGCTTTATTAAAGGTCAATGCGTGTAATATTATATGAAGCTGTTTAGTAGCGTGGTACTGTTAGTGGCTAGCCTATGTCCAGTCGCTTGGAGGCGATGATGGAGACGATGGTCAAGTCCTGGCCCTAGCCGCCGGGTTGTGACAGAACGCATACCTAGTTAGACCCCGATTTACACATGATACAGTTAATCCGGAAAATTCACATTCAAATCTATTACTGTAAGTAATACATAATAACCAGTCTCGATTTTGCGTCGAAACAGATTCCACTAGGCGTAAAGAAGCATAAAAACGGTGAAAATGATACGAATGGGTCACTGAAAATTCGGTGTAAGACACGTCTTCACCACTGTGTAATTCATTTATTCGGACATTTGCTTATCCGAACAATTTAGCTTGGAATATATAGTAACGTGTAGATTAACGAGGTTTCGCTGTTTGAACCCCCTCATAACACCCACCCATCAATTCCTCCTAACCTACAACTCTTACCCAAAAGAATCTACAACCTAAAAATGCATAATTGAAATCGGGTTTTTTGGCAATACAATACCACAAAAAAAGAGGGAAAATGTAAAAAGGTGTTTTTTCATGTGCCTGAAAAAGTAAGTAAGAATGTAGGTAATTCTTTCAATATGTATATTCCGTGAGATTACCTAAGTCTCTGTCACTATTATCCTCTTTCTATATTATGAGTCAACACGGATCACCATGCAGCCTCTGTTCCAAGGCAGTGTTTCTAATTAAATTGTCAAGCAAACCTCCGTTCAAAGCATGCCAGGCCGTTTCAAGTTAAAACGCTCCCGCGTTGCTAATGATGCATTCAACAGCGATATAATTTGCTTGACAATTTTTACGATAAACACTGCCAACCTTGACGAGTAAATATCCCCGCTTTAGGAGAAGGAAAATAATTAGACGTAGATCGGAGCTTCCACGTTATTTGCGTGTTTATGTCTCTAAACTTTTAGTTTGTTTCCGTTGCAAGTCGGCCATGACAGCGGCCAGGCACAGCAGGGAAGAGTTATCTCCCTTGACCTTCAAAGCCACGATAAAGCAGTTATGTCATAAATCTGTCAGATATTGCTTAGATGAAATCTAAAGCCTTGAATACCAGCTGGGTTACTTCCGTCATCATAGAAAGGTCGTGTGTATATGTAGTTTACACTTTTATACTACACCGAGAGCATCACAGTGTAACATGGTACATACTCATTGGCAAAATAAACAATGACCCTGGTCTTATCTATGAAATACTGTGACATTTTAGAAGCGCATAGCTTGAACTCGTCTCTTTGTCTTGATTTTCTTAAGTGGGGTTGGTGTTTGAGTGAACTTTTTGGTAAATCTTTAAAAATGCAATATATTTGGCTATTTCAGATTGTCTTTGTCCACTTTGGGTAAGTGGGTGAGTACGGTTTAACGTCGCTTTTAGCAATATTCCAGCAATATCACGGTAGGGGACACAAGAAATGGGCTTCACACATTGTACCCATGTCGGGAATCGAACTCGGGTCTTCGGCGTGACGAGCGAACACTTTAACCACAAGGCTACCCCACCGTCCCACTTCTTTAAAGAACAAGACGCTTTAACTTTTAAAACTGTCCCCATCTCGTTTACCGCGTCAACCATTTAACGAAATGATCAAACTTATTTTTTTTCAAGTTTCTTTTTAATCATGATTTATTTTTGAAAGAGTGCGAGGATAGGGTTAATCGGCAGTTGTGGCAGGTTTGATGAATTTTAAAACCAACATTAACTGCCTGGCAAAAGAAAGTTATGTTTGACGGCAGCAAAAAATGAAACAAACAAGAAGTGTTTATTCGATGGTGATGTATTTGATGCGGGTATCATCACAGTTGTGTTTTGGACTTTAAGTGTGCAGTGTTTCGGCGACTGTTTTCAGCCGAGTTATATTTTGATAACTTTGTTTAATGTTTTGTCAAATCCAAATTTCAAGTGCATTCTTTCTATTTCCTGGTAGTTAAGTTTGTCTAACTCAATATAATGTATATCCACCCAGTAGTGTAAAGATTATCCTAACCTCACAGTTTGCGTCAAAAGGTTTTTTAGAAGGACATGTTGAGAACATTTCCAAGTTTGGCGCATCAATGACAAAACGATGTCTCATGCAAATGACCTATTTTAACTTGTACCACATGTTCTCGAGTATTTTCGCGCGAACAATTGACTTTGCGTGTGTTTGTGACACGTGCCACCGGTGTTGCAGGATACGCATACCTTTTCGCTAATACCGGGTAGCATCACTGTTTGATACTGATTCATAAACACATGCTTGTGATAAAGTCGTAATCGTACAATGGACTGCCTCAGGCAAAGATTTCTCCTCGTTATGCAGAGACGATAAGTCAGTAAACGGTCTCTGGATTATGGAAAGGATTAAGTCTCTTTTATTTACATTGTCTCCGATTCACAGATGCGCGGAACTTAGACAGGTACCTATAGAATGATATAGATCGCAGAAAGTAGTCTCGATTATCTGACTAAAAAGCAAAATGGCGGTGAAAAATATATGAATGGATCACTGAAAAGCAGTGTTGACGCCAGGTGTTCGCGAAAAGGTGAGCATGTCCTGTCCTAACAAAAGCATCGGCCATTCACAAATCGTGCACACAGTTCAATTATAAATACCGTTAACTGCTCCCTTCTTGGAACGCTACTGACCTCTACTGTCCCCTATGTCGCGAGACCATGTTTTCCTCACACGTGACATCACATGACACCACGTGACATTGTTATAAGAGCTAGTATTTCAAGCAACAAATTAGAAAATCAAATTTTTGAAAGTCAGGAAATACAATTGTTGATTTGACCAAACATTATTTGTTGTTGCGTGAGACGCAAAGGAATGTCAAGGTCACACAACAGGCCGCTTTGGTCCCCCCTTCAGATTCAATACCCTGTTTTATTCAATTTTAGGCGTCATCGGTTTTCTTAATTGGGTGCATCAAGTGAGGACACGAGCGAGACGTGATGCTCCCCTCGCGCACTGCATGTCGGGATTGACAGTTGCGGCATCACGTGAGAGATATCACGTGACCCCAAGGGAGGCAATATTTACACCAGTAGATGGCGCTGAAACTGTATTATTTCACGTAGTTACATAACGTGCTACCTACGGGCGGCAAATATTGCAACGTGATAAGCCAGAGCACGGAACACGAGGACAACTGTTTCCGTTCTAGATATTAAGTGCGTTCCATCGAGAATGAAATAAGTTATTCGACTCCTTGGTACGTGTGACCGATTTCTCCATTTGTCATTCACAGTTGGCACTATGTTATACGATATGCTTGGTCAAACTCATATGTTGCACTGAGAGCTATTATGAAATTGCATATTGGTGTCATTTATTCCTGCTTCTAATAACTGATTCCACCCAGAGACCATTTAGTGCATTTCTAGAAGATCTCAGTTTAACCTTCTCACTCGTTTGCATTTATTCATTCGCCTTTTCGTGCCTTCCATTAAGCTTTGCACTTTTAGCGTAAAACTCTGTTATCTCGAAAGCCCTTTTCTCGATATATCCTTGAAGACGACCGATGTAACGTATGCTGTCGAATATCCTTCGGCCAGACTTGTTTTGGTTTACGGATTTTGGTACTGAAAACATTGGTCGGCAGGTTGAAAAAAATTAATAAAATGCATTTTAAAGCCTTTTAAAAAAAACTTATTTTAACAGTTTGAAATTTATATTATTAATATTACAAATCTTAAATCTGACTTGTTATGACGATTTTAACGTTGGAAAAAATTCTGTTTCAGTCATATAAAAGCCAGTTTTCGAGTGACTTAAACGTGCTGGAACTGAACAGCTTGTCTGATTAATTAAAGCCATTATCATAAGAAATCTCTGCTAAAATCAGAGCCCATTGTACGATGTCAACTGTGTCATCGTATAAGTGATTATTTAGAATATATCATTGTTATATATTTGACACCCCTACAAACAAACAAATAAATAAATATCAATATCTATAAATGAATGAAAACAAAGAAGAATGGCACGTACATACGCAAGCACGGACACATAAAGTCATTAAACACCATTAACTCAAGAGATGCATGCAAATGATTCTTCCCCAATCACATTTTCCATTCCACAAGTGCCACAGATGCACGTACACAGTGCAGTGAAAAACGGGCGTATCCCCCGGGGTACCTCAACGGACACGACAGTCACCACACCGGTCCGTTATATGGGAGGTCAGTTACACGAGACTATTATATCTGACGGGTTGGCCATTTGATGGTTTTGTGGACTGAGATATTGCAATGGCCGATCGACGATATCAGGAACACTATTGTGGCGAAACAGATTAAAGTTTGACGATGTCCTCTGAGTCATACACTCCATCTCATTAAAGAGACCTCGTCTCCTTGTCAGACATTTAACCTCATACCAGGTCTCACGGAATCTCGCCAAATCTCTAGGATACGAGATTTGCAACTGGAACTCTAAGCTGCACGGTTAAGGTGACTTAGCTTAATTATTCAAAGGAATTTCAATTATTGTGAAATTAAATAAATGTGTCCATTGGTATAAACCTCAAATTTGAAAAAACCCTCATTAAATTATTAAGTTATAATGTTTGAATCAAAACTGAAAAAAAGGATGGATCTCAGGCAATCGTTTTTTACGTAACAGATTTTAAACATGGCTCTCTGTTGAACTGAAATATAAAGACGTGACGAAATCAGGTTTCAGTTCAGCAGCACTATGAAATGGGAATATAACAGTACATGTACCTCAGAGAGACAGGCGTTCGTGATCTTCATCAACCTGCTGAGGAAGATATCCAGATTAATAAAAAAAAATGAAAAAAATGTTATAAACGTCAAATGTAATTTCGTCAAATGTACTTGTATTAAATGGAAGAGCCGGAATAACATCTGAGGGTATCACGGTTTTCAATCGTTGTAAATTGCCAATCTTTTCTTCAGCTAAAGACTATCAGCTGTCACTCAAACACCGAATCCCTAAAAAAAATCACCGAATCGATTTTTTTTATGCGGAGTGAATTGCCAAAACATACAGAAAATATCTGTAGACTTGGACGATTATTCCAACCTAAAACGAAAAGTGAAAACAATAATATCATTACAATCACAAGGTTGGAAAATACACAAGAAATTGCTTTCTAAAAATAAATTTAAAGATAAAACTTACACTATCAAACGGTGAAAAGTTGGTCAACCCTAGAAAGTCCCTTTTTACTACATAACTAATGCAATATATGTAAATGATATAGCCTGCCAATCTAAATGCATTGTTGCGCTGTGGGTCTTCTGTACTTAATCCCATTTCATCAAGAGGCCAGCGTTCCTATCTCGTGTCCCTCCGGAGGTGGGTGAGTCACCATGGTGACACGTGCTATTTGTCCAGCTATGTTTGACCACCGGGCACCTGCCAGACCAGACTCGTGCTGCACGTGCAGCATGTTCCAAACGTGCCTTCAATGCCGATATCAATATGGTGGCCTCATAATCCGATTACGCTCTAATACGATAGCATGTTTTAATGAGCTCGCAGAAAAATCCGTGTCTCTCCAATGACAACATTAATTACAAGAATTATTCAGAGGAGAGCAGATTTAATCATTCGGGGCCATTGTCTGAGTAAAATGACAAATCATATTATGGAGATACTGAGTGGTGTTTAGTCAATAGAGTTATAGTTGCTTCCGAAATTTGATACCCAGAAATGAAAGGATTTTCCAATTAATTTGTTACTTTTCCGAGATGACGACTCTGATTAGATGGTATCTGATTTGACCGAATGAAATCTGCGGGAAGGAGAATCATTTATCAGATACTGCGTTCAGGAACATGCCTTTTAAAAATTCTTTGACAAAATGTCGTCGGAATGTCGCTAGCAAATTGCTGGTGGCGACGTCAAAACCTCCCAATTCACTCATGAACGAAGACCGACCACTGCAATTATTTCCACATAATTTCTTCTGTCTGCCATTGCCAACTGTGCATAGGTCTGATTTCATCAGTAATTTCTACCACGGGGATGAAGGAAAGCAAAGGTGTGTGTGTGTGCATGTGTGTGTGTGTGTGTGAGTGAGAGACGGTTTAACGACGCTTTGAACAGCTTTTTTTTATTCCTGTCACGGCGTGTCAGTTTAAGATGCTGGGTGGTGAGGTTGGGTGAAATGATTATTTTACTTGTATAAGCGACGCACATGCACGTGTGTGTGTGTGTGTGTGTGTGTGTGTGTGTGTGTGTGTGTCTGTGTCAGTGTTACAACATGTGCCATCTTTAAGCGTCTTTTGGTTTGACGCGGCGGGGATCGAACCCCCATACCATCCGTATCCGCTCTCCGGGTAGACGCTCTATCCACTAGACCACGGAGGCGGTCCTAAGGTGGAAGGAAAGGCCACAGTGTATCCGTTCGGAGACAGGCACAGATAAGAGATGCAACTCTGCACAGTAAATCCGACCTCTTTGGTGAATGTTTGTTGGATGAACCGCCACCAACGGTCTATCAGTTGATCGCTTTTTACAAGCATAGGTTGATGAGGCCTATTCTAATCCGGATAAGGGGCGGTGGAGTAGCCTAGTGGTTCAAGCGTTCGCTCGTCACGCCAAAGGCCAGAGTCGATTCCCCACAGCTCATTTCTGGTGTTCCCCGCCATGATATGGCTGGAATATTGCTAAACGCGGTTTAAAACCATACTCACTAATCTGGATCTCCTACGGGGAGTCTTTGGTGAAGTCCATGAACGATCATGGCCATTG
Organism: Haliotis rufescens; assembly: GCF_023055435.1. NCBI lineage: Eukaryota > Metazoa > Mollusca > Gastropoda > Lepetellida > Haliotidae > Haliotis > Haliotis rufescens. The sequence continues at coordinate 3,728,661 of NW_025963835.1, read as the reverse complement.
TGCTGGCAGAACCAAGGTTCATCTGGGATTCGAACCCACGAAAAAGAGGCGACTAAGAGGCCCAGGTCTTCACAGTGGTTTGCGTTATCTCAGAGTAAAACCAACGAAAATGAACGGCACCTTAGACAATAGAGCAACTATTCTCTAAAAAACTTATAATACACAGACAGAAAGATAATTGAACTGAAACTACGACTATTGGAACAAATATGCCGAGTTAAGATCATAGCCCTTTTTGGTCCACCGGAAATGACAACCTAAAACGTAAGGAATATTGTTTGAAATTATGCAGATACCTATGTTCACGTTAAGGCAGGACGCCTTTTTACTTTGTAATTCTTACACTCAGAAGTTTTGGATAATTGAGTATTTAAATATTGCTAACATGATTATAAGGTCGATTTTTCTATTTCATCAATGAGGAACTCCGTGACCCCGAAAAAGGGTTTTTCCATATAATTGTACTGTTTAAGCCATCATCCAAAATAATCAGCAGATTCAAAGACTTGCTCCAGAACAAAAAAACACTTCCTGAAAATTTGGAATGAGTATTTGTCACAGTTTTGCCTTACCTTTATATTAGGTGTTGTCATAATTCAAAATAAGTGTGGAAAAAAACAAAGTTTCGCTAATTTGTTTTACAGTCGTATCTTATCGTGTGGCGTATCGTGTGTGTCAAACTGGGCTCTTAATTGAAAACTTTAATTGAAAAAAGGGAGGCAAAAGATTCGATGAACATGTCGTGAGTCTGTTATTCACTGAATCATAGACAAACAACGGATATTGATTAATAGAATTACATTGAGTTTATTTTATATTAGCCTGCGTAGGACACCGGATTTGTTTCTTTCTTTATTTTTTTGTGCCGCAATATTCCAGCTATATGGCGACGACCGTGAATAATAGAGTCAAGACCCGACCAAACCTGGAATTAAGATTTGGATTGTTAGATTTCGAGACAACGGATATAACGGGGAAACAGAATGTGTGATGACCTATTTCAAGAAAAAGTATTTTTACGATATAAGGAATATTACGATATAAAAAAGATCTAACGGAAAAAAACCATTCCAGCGTACGGATGTCATGGCATTACGGAAGTTACGATATAAAACATATCACGACTTAAATAATGTCATTGATCATATATAACGGAATAAATACGTCAAAATGGATTTTAAGTCATAAATTAGTAACGACAATCCTATTGATTATTATGACATTACTGCTTTTACGAGGAAGTGATTATTGCGATATAACGGTTGTTACGTCACACTGAATGTTACGATATAAAACAGAATTCGATATATCGCAATTTTTACATTTATCATGTAACCTCTTCACGAGATGGAACGAGGACGACAAGGTAACGATTTACGATAACTGGACACGTAATTTATTCAAATTCTGACAACTGTATTGCACTAGTATCACGGCGAATAGTTTGAAGAATGAACGTCACACGTTGATCCAATGTAGAAAATCGAAACTTTTTTACGTGTTATTCGAAGGCTTTAAAAAACGGCTACAATTCGCCTTCATTAAGCTAGAAAACGTGTTCCCATAACTTCGAAGACTTAAAATAGGAACACTTCGCCTTTATTACAACTGGAAAACGTGTTCACATAACATCATATTCACGTTCCAAAAACTACGCCAAACTTCGGAAGGACGTGTTCTTTACCACCACACAACTTCAGCTACGGCGCCCTACCAATTCCATGGCGACTGCGCTCAGCGTATCAACTGTGCGGCAAGAGCACATGCAGCCCCGTCGACGCGCGGCGGTAGACCGATCTCCGAGACTGTTGGAAAACATCCGTGGGGTAAATCAATGAAACAAAGTCTTGTCCAAATAATTTACTAATGTACAAATATTTACTTTGATTAGAATCTTGATGATTCCATTTAGAAATTGGGCAGTTCCCCACCTTTCCGAAAGTGACTCGTCGGCAGCATGAAGGCAATTAAAGCACCCCCGAGGTATTTAGTCTCTGCCAGAACCGATTGATACGGTACCTGTTGTGTAACATTGTAGTTGACCACGACATCACCGGAGACGTTGTCGCAGCCTGCGGGGATGATGTTGCTGGTAACGGGATCCCGACTGACGGGGAGTGAGTGAGGATTTTACTGTGATTCTATAACTGTTCTTTAAGATGCCTTATCTTCGATTTTGTCCAACAAGTTGGGTTCAATTGGGTTTGATTGTATTTGAATTTAATTTATATAATCATTTTGAGCAGAAATATCTGCACAATAGGGCGCTCTGGTAGCCTCATGGTTCAAGCCTTCATTCGCGACGCCTGATGCCCAGGTTCGCTTCCCCACATTGGGACATTTTTTAAAATATTTTAGGTGCTTCCCCTTTTTCAAAAAAACCTATGCACCCCCTTTAAGCAACCCACCCCAACTCATATTTCATTCATCACTAGGCCATGTTAGTCTTGTCTTAAGGAGGGTGGTGCCTAGTGGTTAAAACGTTAGCTCGTCAAAGGCTCAGGTTCGATTCTCCACATGGGTACATCAAGCCCATTATTGGGTCCCCCGCCAAGATATTATGGGAATATTACTCACTCACTCCGTATATAACGAGTGAGTATGCTATTACGCCGCTTTTAGCAATATTCCTGCAACATCACGGCGGGGGACACAAGCAATGGGCTTCACGTTTTACGATTTGTTTAGGTTTAGTTCGATAATGCTATTATTTCATTTTGAGTCGAAGATCTCAACACAGCACTCCTATTAAAACCACTAAATGGTTTTGTGGAGGTAACATGGCAAGAATAATGACTAAAAAATGCGGAGACCAATAACATTCTGGTAATATGTTGTGAATACTAATTCTATACCATTAAGAATCAGATCTGCCTTTGATCCAACTGAAACAGACTGATCAGACAGACTCCAATCCAACAGTACGAGACCCGTGAAGATTCCGGGGTAGAACAGGTCTTCAGCAACCCATGCTTGCCGTAAAAGGTGACTATGCTTGTCTTAAAAGGCGATTAACGGGATCGGGTGGTCAGGCTCGTTGACTTATCGATCCGAATTGCGTGGATCGATGCTCATGATATCAATCACTGGATTGTGTTGTCCAGACTTGATTATTTACAGACCGCCGTCATATTGCTGGAATATAGCTGAGTGCGGCGTTAAACAACAAACCAACCAACCAATAGTACAATCCCCCTTCGCCGTTAGACTTCAAACTGACACGTCGGGGGGAGGCATCAACGGATTCATATTGTGTCCAAGTTGGAATCAAACACGGGCCTTCGACGTGAAAAGCAAGAACTTTAACCACTTGGCTACCCATCGAGAAGTGGTCGATAATTGAGTAAAACCCAATCCACTCAAAGTGCATTACATTTAAATATCCCTTAGAGAAAAGTTTATATATAGTAAATGTTTCATTATTACCCACCGAATCTTGTTAAGCGATCGGTTGACTCGTATGTCTTTGATGTTTGTTCCTGACAAGACCGTCGGCCACTGGGGGGACCATCTGGCTTCTGTTTTGCGTTCCACTAGAATTATCTTTCAGTAAAAAATATCGATAAAGCGCCAACCGCACACTCTCTCCTTCTTACATGTTGGCGATCCTTCCCGCATAAAAAAAGGCTATTTTCAAATCAAACATTTATCAGATTTAAACCAAATGTTTGTCTTCCCTACAGGCAGACAACAAACAGACAACACAAAGACGACACACAGACATGAAACTTGGTTACGGTACTAGGAGCCATGGAATTGGCTAAAAAGTGGAAATAAAAACAATGTAATGGGATTTTTCGTAACGCATGCACCAGCTATCATCTGATCCATTCCAGGCCTTTCAGATCAATTGATCCCTTATTGGGTTAAACTTGCATCACTTTTTGTCCATGGGGCCTGGCCTGCCTCCGACCACGGCCTGGGGGTCGGAGGGGGACAATCTGGGTGGCGCAGGGGTCGTTTGGGTCAGGGGTTGGGCCCAAAGGGACAACTGTTTGCATAAAATGGGGTTTGAGGCCAAGATTTATTTGCTCGCAAAGGAACATTTCGACCGAAGCAATAACCTTGAATGAATACAAAACATATCTTTACAAAATATGGAGTATACAATGTTGGTGAGCTGAAATGCACATAAGCAATGCAAAAAAATATATACACATACAGACGTAAACATGCTTAATTTGAAGGCAGCAGTGCTATGAAACGAAGGCATATCCTTGAAAGCAATATTTTAGCGTAAACTGGGGATTAAAAAAGTCTTCTTCATTATTGTACTTTATGGGCACAAAGTGTGAAGCCCGTGATATTGCTGGAATGTGGCTAAAAGCGGCGTAAAACAATACTCACTCACTTACCTAGAATAATTTATCTAAATACAAAATATTTGTGTCTCATTCAACACCCGTCGTTATTCCATCCATATTCCCGAGGCAAGGGAGTTAACTGACTTTAAAAGTTAAGTTTCCACCCTTGCCGAACTAGGCTGGAATTCCTGGGCTCGATCCTAGCGCCACCAGTGGTTATGTCCCTTCTAAGGCTCTCCTATGGACCAGTCAGATTCCACCTTTCGTATCACATACATTTGTTTCAAACAAAATGGTGGCGCCCAGTCAAGACGATCTGATCGATAATCAAGATCTAGATTGTGATAAAACGGGTCTCACATCGCGAAGTGCATCAAATCACATGAGCACCTTGATCACAACCATGAAAAGACTTGGAAAATATCTGTTGACAACGAGTTGGCGGTGCACATGCTTTACAAATCCTGCAATCGACCGATTTCTGCACGGCAGTTTACTGACCGAATTTCGATTTCGTTGCGCGATTTTGATTGGACTATGCATAGACTCGTTAGTCCATAATACCAGCCTAGTTCGGCAAGGGTGGAAACAGGACTTTTATAGTCTGTTAACTCACTTGCCTCGGGAAGATGTATTCCATCCAGAAAGTATACCCCTATGTTTGATGGTGGCTAAAATGGAACAAACAAGAAATGGCTATTCGATGGCAATGGATTTCATATACGGGTATCCTTGTTGTGTTTGGGACCTATGTTTGCAGTGTTTGGGCGACTGTTCACCCTAGCAACGTTTTTATAATGTTACTATTTTTTTTGTCAAATCAAGTTTACAAGTGTATACTATCTTTTGTTCTACTGTCTATCAAGGCGGCCTGTAAATAGTTGTGTCTGGACCAGTGATTGATATGAGCAACGTCGTACAATGTCAACAGAGCCACAAAACCACAGAGCCTGGCTATCGATTCAAATTGTTTTGCGACCAGCAATAGAGTGTCCGCGCGCGATTATTTACATAAGTCCGTGTATAACTGGAATATTTCTATCTGTGACTTATAATTCCATTCAATCACTCAATTTAGACATATGTCATTACACCTAAGGCACACAGTTCAGCATAAAAATAGTTGCCATGACCAAAATCATTTTGGCCACCGTAAACATCCGGGTAAGAACAGGTTTTCAGCAACTATGCTTGGCTTTAGAGGCGACAAACGGGATCAGGTGGTCAGGCTCGCTGACTTGATTGAAGCATGTCATCGTATCCCAATTGCATAGATCGATGCTCATGATGTCACTCACAGGATTGTCTGGCCCAGACTCGATTATTTACAGACCGCCGCCATATAGCTGGAATATTGCTGAGTGCGGCGTAAAACAACAGTCACACCCACCCACACACGTTTCAGCCTGGTCCATCAGGGAGTCATCATGCATATGCGCAAACAGTTTCCAATGCAACAGGCAGAACCCGTTTATTGCAAGACTGCTCTCACTCCTCAACACTTTCACTCATCCTTTATGAGACTTGCTAACGGAAATTGCCGAGATTTTCCGACAGTGTCTCTTAAATCAATTTACCATCAGATCTTGTATCGCTTCTGCTGCGGTGCCTCTAATAGTCTTGTCATTATCTGTCATATGCTTTTGCTACCTTCAATTCCATGTGATCGTTTTTCCTTGACTGGCGGTGCCAAATGTTTGGTCTTGAAAGCTGCTCCCAATTTGTCGTTGCACGGTAAGACCTCGCCGCATTCCTGCGACTGGTTGACGAGATGATGGGTTCAGTGTGTGATGAAGGTTTTACAGTTGTGGAGATATCGCAATAATTTAGTTCCTATTATTGAACAGGTATTGTGCGGTTGATCGGCTGACGAATGATGTTTTTTGGTTAATCGACTGGTGCTGTACAAATGAAAGTGAGTAATTTGGTTAAAACGTTTTCAGCAATATCACGGGGTCACCAAGAACGGTCTTCACGTGAGAAATCGAACGAGGGGTTAACGAGCCAATGCGCCAAAGCCACTATAACCACTGCGCCACCTGATCGCTATTTCCAGTGTGAGTAGATGAGTTTGTATTACAGTAATATAACGTCGTGGCAACATGGTGTTGAGTGGCTACTCTGGCTACTCTGGCTACTCAGGCTCCTTGGGCTACTCTGGATACTGGGGCTGCTCGGGCTACTTGGACAACTTGGGATGCTCGGGCTACTCGGGCTACTAGGGCTACTTAGGCATTCCGGGATACTCGGGCTTTTGGGCAAATCGGGCTACTTGGGCGACACGGGCTGCTAGGGCGACTCGGGCTACTTGGGATACTCGGCTACATGGGCTACTCGGGCTACTTGTGTTACTCGGCTACTCGTGCTGCTTGTGTTACTCCGGTTACACGGGCTACTTGTGTTACTCCGCCTACTCGGACTTTTTGGGTTACTTGGTCTACTCGGACTACTCTGGTTACTTGGTCTACTCGGGTAACTCGGGCTGCTCGGGTTACTCGGGCTTCTTGGTCTACTCGGGCTACTTGGTCTACTAGGGCTACTTGGTCTACTAGGTCTACTCGGGCTACTTGGTCTACTCGGGCTACTTGGTCTACTCGGGCTACTAGGGCTACTAGGGCTACTCGGGCTACTTGGTATACTCGGGCTACTAGGGCTACTCGTGACACTTGGTCTACTCGGGCTGCTCGGATTACTTGGTCTACTCGGGCTGCTCAGGTTACCCGGGCTACTTGGTCTACTCGGGCTACTTGGTCTACTAGGGCTATTCGGGCTACTTGGGCTACTCGGGCTACTAGGGCTACTTGGTCTACTATAGCTTCTTGGTCTACTCGGGCTACTTGGTCTACTCGGGCTACTTGGTCTACTCGTGCTCCTCGGGCTACTAGGACTACTAGTGCTACTTGGTCTATTCGGGCTGCTCGGGTTTCTTGGTCTACTCGGGCTGCTCAGGTTACCCGGGCTACTCCGTCTACTCGGGCTACTTGGTCTACTAGGGCTACTTGGTCGACTCGGGCTGCTCGGGTTACTCGGGCTACTTGGTCTACTCGGGCTACTCGGGCAACTTGGTCTACTCGGGTTACTCGGGCAACTTGGGCTAGTGAGTGAATGCAGTCAATACGACACCAATTTGCGATTTACGCAGACAATGAAAACACATTACCCTGAATACCATTACTGCTGAATCCTACGTTTGCAGCCTGGTAACGTTTCTTAGAGTAAAACTTTGTAATTTTTGGTCAAATCCAATTTTTAGGTGAACACTTTCTCTTGTCCAGCAGCTTATATCACGGCTACTCGTTCATGCGTCAGCTGTTCCCACTCAGTGTCATATACACCTACGACTTAACGTCAGGACAATATCATATTTGTGTAACCTAGTCATGTAAGAGGTGCCGCGGTCATCGCTGTGAGGAGATCCATCTGTCAGGGGTAAGACCGTGTAAGCCAGACGTGTCTTGGGGATTTACACGTCTATGTGGGCAGGGGGCTTCCAGAACGGACAAGAATAGACGCAATGGCACACGATTTCTTTTCCCATTCCGGGCCCTCCGCTTATGTCGTTACCTGCATAATCCCCCGTCAACAATGGCGTAGTGATATTATGACTTCAGTGTAAACCGCATACCTACCGATCCGTCCGCACATAGTAGTTCGTACAACGTGACGTTCGTTTTTGAGAAAAGATTTTGTAAGGTGTAATAAAAACTAAGTTTGCAACAGATATGATAATCATAAATGTCTTTAGACTGTGTTGTATAGTGTGATAGTAATGTAAACTAGTGAAACTAGTAATTCCAGTTCCAAGCCTGTGGGTTGAACAGAGCGGAGTGGAGTTTTGTCCGAAAGTGGTTGATGCACAGACGCTGTTTCTCAGTGAATAGAATCGTCTGAAACGTCGAGTTATAATTGGTGCATATCAATTTACCGCAGAATTCGTCTGGGACTGAATCATTATTCTGAACTCCATTAGTCCGGAATCCTACCTATAATCATATGAATGAGTGAGTGAGTTATCCTTAAAGACAGTGAGTAATTGAGTGAGTTGCATTTCACCCCGCTTTTAACAGTATTCCAGTTATATCACGGCGTGTCAGCTTAATGTGGGAGGAAAGCCTGAAGTGATGCAGGTCTCAGACGTTTACCACTTCGGTGAAACCCACGAGCGCGGGTATGGTGCTGACAAACCTAGAAACATAATCGGGGCGAACCGGGATTAGAACCCACAATCATAAGTTTATGGCGTGTCCAAAGGATGCACGAAATGCGCGCCTCAGACAACTGGGCCACCCGTGCCCCCAGTATTTATATGATGGTTTAAATTATTGTATATAAATGTTCAAATTAACGAAAGTCTGTTTTAGCTGAAATCTTTCTCAGAGTATTTTTTTCTTTTCAGACATGAAGGGGTTCCAGGTCAGGCAGCTCTTACGTAATGATTTCCGTGAGAGCCATTTTTGTGGGGATCGAGTAATCAGGTTCTGTACATTGTTTGACTGTGTCATCACAGTGAGTGAGAATGGTTTTACGCCGCTCTTAGCAATATTCCAGCAATATCACGGCGGGGGACACCAGAAATGGGCTTCACACATTTACCAATACGGAGAAGCGAACCCGGGTCTCCGGCATGACAGGTGAACGCTTTAACCACTAGGCTACCCTACCGCCCCCTGCGTCATCATACCTCAGTGGCCTAATTCTATACTCATAATATCAACCACTGGTCCAGACTCGATTAATTACAAACCGACGTAATATACCTTAAATATAACTGACTGAGGCATTGAAAAGTATACACTCAGAAACCACATTAGGCTAAAATCGAGCGAGAACACGTGCTAACATGATGCCTACCAAAACCCGAACTAACTGGTTTCACTATTGATACACGGAGTCGCACATATCGGAAGACGTGACCCCAGTCTCAACAAGGTTACCCGACACTGTGATATAGCTCATGGAATTGTGCTTCTTTGATAGGCCGGAAATTCCAACAGACATACAATTAACTTTTTTCATCACACTGCTCATTCTCATATCCTTTTTCCATACGGAAATCATGTAATTCTTTAGTCAGGCACTTGCACATTACACAAAGTATTTATGACATTAACGCACAAGGTGCACCAAGTGCTTTTGAAAGAAAAAGAAAGATCATTCTTGAAAAAAATGTAGTTGTCTGTTCAAAATATATTTAGTTTTGCTCCTGTTTACTGTCTCTTTAACATACTATTCTACTCCTGTCAAAATAAACAGTCATTCCAGAAATAACCTTTGTTCTCGAAGAACGTTTTGACTGTATTTCCTGTCTTTGAATAATGTGACCAGGAACCAATTATAACATGTTCGGGTTTTTGAATATTTGTAATTAATTACTTTTTGTTGCAAACACCTGCCGTATTTGTTTTTTGATTTTGTCACTGTTTTCTGTAGAACTGCCTGATGTGAGGTTAGCGTGTATTGATTGTATTCTTTGTAATATTGATGAATAAGAGGGGCTGGTGTGAGCAGTTCTAGTGCTAACAGTATTAGTAGAAGCCAGAAGTATTGGTAGAAGTGGTAGTTGTTGTAGTAATATGAATAGAAGCAGAAACAGCACACGTAGAAGTAGAAATAGTGGGTGGTAGTAGTTGTAGAAGTAGAGGTAATAGTGGTGGAGGTAGGTTGTTGCTTAACGCTGCACTCAGCAATATTCCAGCTATATGACGGCGGTCTATAAATAGTCGACTCTGGACCAGACAACCCAGTGATTGATATCATGAGCATCGATCTCCGCAATTGGGATACGATGACATACATCAACCAAGTCAGCGAGCCTGACCACCCGATCCCGTAAGTCCCCTTCTAGCGGCAAGCATGGGTTGCTGAAGACCTATTCTAACCAGGATCTTCACGGGTCAGTAGTAAGAGTAGTAGTAGTAGTAGTAGTAGTAGTAGTAGTAGTAGTAGTAGTAGTAGTAGAACGACATTAGTGTCTAGTAGTAGTAGAAGGACCGGTGGTGGTGGTTGTGGTAGTGGTGGTCTGTAATAGTAGTAGTAGTGGTAGAATCCGAGTGATATTCAGTGTTTCCACCCATGGACATGGGAGCATTTCCACGAAGCGATCTCATAATTAAGACGGTCCCAACTCCCATACCTAATCATAGACATACGATAGCTGTAGAGATAAGATCGCTTGTGGAACGGCATGCCAGCTAAATGTGTGTGTGTGTGTTGGGGGGGGGGGGGGGGGGGTCGGTGCTCGAAGCGATGCAGGTCTTAAACGTTTACCACTTGTGAAACGCACAAGTTCGGATATGATGCTGACAAACTGGGATTAATTTTCGGTGTTCGTAATATCTCATAGTGGACCAACGGACAAAACGGAACTATTAATTGTATAACCACTCAAGGGCTAAAACAAGTTCAACTTTTTGTTGAACCCGTGTTGTATTATCCTGACCCTTATGTAGAAGTTAGGTGTGAAGCTGTCACGTGTATAAAGCAGGTTTTCATGTATGCTATATTACGCCATCAATAATTGATGTCAGCCTGTCTTCAAAGCCAATTGTCCAAGTAATATTTTCTCCACCACTTGCACGAGTTGTTATTCCCAACACGTGCGAACCTCATGGGATTATTGCCAGTTGAGTTTTGCAATGTACATGCCAGCATTGACCTACTTCCGCCTGGAAACGGTCGTCCCTTTAAGCTTAATTTGATTTAAATATCCGCGATAAGCTACAATTAGACAGAATTAGATTTGGGACTTAGACGGGCCGTGTTTTTCCAATTTCCAACTTTGTAAGAACCCGCTTTAGTATTCCGAACACGCCGTAGCTTTGTCAACGCGAGATAGCCGTTATCTACTAAAGGTTGGAATGATGGACATAACGGAACGAATATAGGGATGATAAATGAATGCTATTGAGTTAGGGGATATTTGAAGACAAAGTACAACGCTTGGCTTGGTAATGACTATGGACAACACGACTCTAAAAGCGTTTAATCAGCTTCCGGCTTGAAAAGTGTCGTTCGCATCGTTGATCAGACAATAACACTATCGTTCAGTGGAAAACACACAATCAACGGAACATAACAGGTTTTGTTGGCAAGCGACGTTCAGTGTAACTGGAAATTACACATATATATTTAGGGCCTATTTATTTGTGACCGTGCGACATTGTTCTAGTCTAGGCACGTCTATATGGATGATAAAGAATATTGCTGAGTGCGGCGTTAAACAACAAACAAACAAAAATCTTACGTTAAAATGCGGGCAGTCATGGCACTCAAAGTTTTTACCGTACAAAACCGAACACATCTCCCTGCACAAAACGTTCACCCCGCAAGACAAGAAAGGCTTAAGCTTTGTAAACCTTTTTCATGGCGAAAAGTACATGTTCCAGATTTAAAACATTAGTGATGCGACCCGTGAAGATCCGGGTGAGACTAAGTTTTGAGCAACCCATGCTTGTCGTAAGAGACGACTAACGGGATCGGGTGGTCAGGCTCGCTGACTTGATGCATGTCATCGTATCCCAATTGCGTAGATAGATGCTCATTATACTCAATCACTGGATTGTCTGTTCCAGACTCGATTATTTACAGACCGCCGTCATGTAGCTTGATTATTGCGGCGTTAAAATAACAAAGAAAGCTTTGTCATCAAAGGAAGACGTCAGTGTCCAAGTGAAGCGTAGAGTTGGATTTTCCACATCCATGATGTTTTTGTAAATTGTCACAGACGTCATTTACCAGTACATGGGCACAGCGGAGGCACGGGTGGCCAAGTCGTGTGAGGCGCCGCAATTCGCTGTACAGAGTTGCGTCCCTTGGGCACGCCAGAATCCTATGATTGTGGTTCTAATACCGGGTAATCTGGGTTTGTCAGCACCATACCCGTGCTCATGGGTTTCACCAAAGTGGTAAACGTCTGAGACCTGCATCACTTTCCTCCCACATTAAGCTGACACACCGTTTGTTTGTTTGTTGTTAACGCCGCCACATCCCGCAATATTCCAGCTATATGACAGCAGTCTGTAAATAATCGAGTCTGGACAACACAATCCAGTGATTAACATCATGAGCATCGATCCACGCAATTAGGATACGATGACATATATCAACCAAGTCAGCGAGCCTGATCACCCGATCCCGTTAGTCGCCTCTTACGACAAGCATAGTCGCCTTTTACGGCAAGCATGGGTTGCTGAAGACCTATTCTACCCCGGATCTTCACGGGTACTGACATGCCGTAATATAACTAGAATACAGTTGAAAACTCACAACAGAATGTGGACAAATAACTGAGCTACATAATTTATAATTTACTCTAATATGTTACCCAACTTTAGATCAACAATATATCAGACGGACAGACAGAGAGACAGACAGACAGACAGGTTTGTTCAGTATTATGGCCATATGGCCTAAAGTACAATTGATACTAACTCATAATATGATGTCACGTGCATAAACAGAAATTACATCTTCTTGAATCTGATAGAAAAAAACATGCTTTATATACGTAATCACTGAAAAGATAACACGTTATCTTGTCGAGGAAACTTTTTAAACAGTGGAAACATATTATATCAAATTTTGGATATCAGTTAATTCGTTAATGGTTAACGCTGCTTATGTTTTTAAACACCCAGTTCTTGCAGTCCTGTAATTATGTGTGTGCGCTGGACTGTGAAACAATTTGAATTTTACGCCCCATGGTTTTTAAGGTTTAATACACTTTTAACAACATTTTATGGCTGGTAATTGTATTTCTCGTTTCCAAGTTGAAAATACTTGTTTTTTTAATCCATTTGTCACCACGTGGTTATTTTCTGTAGAATTGTTTATTTCATTTCGTCCGTAAAACGTCAAGTGATGCGTGATATTTGACACAAGTTTAGAATTAATGTTTGAAACAACATTGTTATGCACAGATAGAAGCGTGATCTTTGTGCTGACCCCTCTCAAACAGCGCTCGGAGCACAAAACATAAGTGCCAACGATTGTTTTTGCTTTATGTTCGCTTCGCTGCTAACGCCCCTGTCACGTTTAGCCGCTATTTAACCAATTGCCGTGTATTCAAACAATGCAGAAGCTATGTTTTAAACGTGTAAACAAAAAATCTCACAGCCGTTAGTGCAGAACGCACGACAGAGTTCTCAACCAGATGGCCGGGCGGTTGAACTACAGATCTCAACCCGGATAATATAAACACGGTATTCATATCTAATGAGACACCGGTACGGTTCTACCTGCACGTGCATGAGAATCTGTCAACTCGTCCGTGCGTTTTACACCTCACGGCGGGGATTAAGGTGACGCACGTGCTGATTAGACCACGTGCGTTGTTCGAAACGGTGCAATAGCACATTGGGTGTTGAGAAATTGTTTCCGTTGCAAAAAGACCGACGTATTTTTCTTCATTACATTTGTTTTTAACCACTTCTTCATCACGTCTTCCGACAAGCGTGAACAGATATGCATCTTAATATACAAATGAGGCTTTAGTTAACTGACGAGAGGCGTAATGGCTTGCCGTGTCCGCTGATGCACAGAAAACATGCTCTGTCATTCATTGTTGAACAAGTTGGAGTTTGAGTGTATTATCAGTCTCAAATCTCCTAATTTCACACCCCCAACGGTCGGTCGGTGCAGAGGAGGCTATGAGTTGTCTTTGAAGTTTGTTATTCTGCCGCTAGGGGGCAGCAGAACCGCTTATCACCTCATCTGCTTGTATTTTACCTTGGTATTTCATTACCGGAAGACAAGATACGGTTTAAGTGAACGCGTGAATCTTGCAGATAAGGTGTTCGGACACGGGGAATAATGCTGCTATTCATGTATCTATCTTATTGTTGCATCGAGTTCTTGGTGGTTGAAATCGAGGCCATTCGGCTTGAATAATATCTATCAGTCGGCTGGCCGCAGTGCCTGTAGGATACCACATCGATTATAATGACTGAGTGAGTTTGGTATGGAACCGATTATACCAGTTTTACCTGAAACCTGAACATCAATTATCCGTTTGTTTCTACACCTTCACTTCTCCAGCCAATGGACTCTGCTTCCGATGGTCGAGAAAAGTTATTTTACGGCGTTAATGTGTTATATTTGTTGTCTTCAGTGCTTTCGTAATAAACACCCAGTAGTGATTCTGAGGTATAAGGATTCATTCATTCATTCATTCATTCCTTAAGTCATTTGTGTGTGAGTGAATAGCTGCTTTTTGCAACATTCCAGATATGTATCCACATGGGGAATCGAACCTGATATTTATGCTTTACGAGTGAACGCTTACACCACTCGGCTAACCCGCCATCCCCCGCGTCATCAAGACTCCACGTTTGTTGGACGCCCAGACGTAAAACAGTGAAGATCGCTCGTCACAATGTATGACCTGGTTTATTGCCATCGTACGGGCATGACTTCTCCATCACAAAAAAACAACAAAGAAATACGTTAACCAACGCAAAGTACGAGATCACGTTAACCAACGCAAAGTACGAGATCACGTTAACCAACGCAAAGTAAGAAATCACGTTAACCAACGTAGAGTACGAGATCACGTTAACCAACGCAAAGTACGAGATCACGTTAACCAACACAAAGTACGAGATCACGTTAACCAACGCAGAGTACGAGATCACGTTAACCAACACAAGATACGAGATCACGTTAACCAACGCAGAGTACGAGATCACGTTAACCAACGCAGAGTACGATACCACTTTAACCAACACAGAGTACGAGATCACGTTAACCAACGCAGAGTACGAGATCACGTTAACCAACGCAGAGTACGATACCACTTTAACCAACACAGAGTACGAGATCACGTTAACCAACGCAGAGTACGAGATCACGTTAACCAACGCAAAGTACGAGATCACGTTAACCAACGCAGAGTACGAGATCACGTTAACCAACGCAGAGTACGATAACACGTTAACCAACACAGAGTACGAGATCACGTTAACCAACGCAAAGGACGAGATCACGTTAACCAACGCAAAGTAAGAAATCACGTTAACCAACGCAGAGTACGGGATCACGTTAACCAACTCAAAGTACGAGATCACGTTAACCAACACAAAGTACGAGATCACGTTAACCAACGAAGAGTACGAGATCACGTTAACCAACACAAAATACGAGATCAAGTTAACCAACGCAGAGTACGAGATCACGTTAACCAACGCAGAGTATGATACCACTTTAACCAACACAGAGTACTAGATCACGTTAACCAACGCAGAGTACGAGATCACGTTAACCAACGCAAAGTACGAGATCACGTTAACCAACGCAGAGTACGAGATCACGTTAACCAACGCAGAGTACGATACTACGTTAACCAACGCAGAGTACGAGTTCACGTTAACCAACGCAGAGTACGAGATCACGTTAACCAACGCAGAGTACGAGATCACGTTAACCAACGCAGAGTACGGGATCACGTTAGCCAACGCAAAGTACGCGATCACGTTAACCAACACAAAGTACGAGATCACGTTAACCAATGCAAAGTACGAGATCACGTTAACCTACACAAAGTACAAGATCACGTTAACCTACACAGAGTACGAGATCACGTTAACCAACGTAGAGTTCGAGATCACGTTAACAACACAAAGTACGAGATCACGTACACCTACGCAAAGAACGAGATCGCGTTAACAATCGCAGAGTACGAGATCACGTTAACCAGCGCAAAGTACGAGATCACGTTAACCAACGCAGAGTACGAGATCACGTTAACCAACGCAAAGTACGATATCACGTTAAGCAACGCAGAGTACGGGATCACGTTAGCCAACGCAAAGTACGAGATCACGTTTACCAACACAAAGTACGAGATCACGTTAACCAACGCAAAGTACGAGATCACGTTAACCTACGCAAAGTACGAGATCACGTTAACCTACACAGAGTACGAGATCACGTTAACCAATGTAGAGTTCGAGATCACGTTAACCAACACAAAGTACGAGATCACGTACACCTACGCAAAGAACGAGATCGCGTTAACAAACGCAGAGTACGAGATCACGTTTACCAGCGCAAAGTACGAGATCACGTTAACCAACGCAGAGTACGAGATCACGTTAACCAACGCAGAGTACGATATCACGTTAACCAACACAAAGTACGAGATCACGTTAACCAACGCAAAGTACGAGATCACGTTAACCAAAGATAAATACCATTTATCACGTTAACCAAAGAGAAAGACTAGATCATCTTAACCAAAGCCAAAAAACGTAACCACGTAAACCAAAATACTTTGTCAGTTACCAAGGCAAAAGACATCATCACGTAACCAACGCAATAGACTAATCTCGCTCACAAATGCAAAGCACTGGATCATGTAAATTCACACCAAACACAGATCACGTAAACACTCGCAATACACAATACGAGTACGCCAGAGGATATTGAACACCTAACTGTAACATCGACGTTCAGACTGCCGTATATACCCATGCTATTAACAACTTGAGCTGGAAGATACTGGTCTCAGACTGGTCCTCTCAGCCTCCGCATCCCACTTCAGCAATAATGCATGGATTGTCACATTGTACGACATCATCAAAGGAAAACTATATGTGCATAACAAGCAGTATGAACTATCATCGTTGTACATTATCGTGATTGACGCGAAGCACTATTCATAAAAAAAACATCAAAGTTGTAGCGATAGATTTCAAATGTAGTGATCTAATCGGCTAATGTTCTAATTATATACCATTCTGTTAAAATCAATAGTAAATGTAGGACACCCATTTCTTCTCATAACGGAACAATTGATAATAAGTCTCAGGTGGGGAGTGGAGATAAGACTGTGATTGAGGGATTTGGGAACCACTTTATCGTTAATGGCTGCTGAGCGCGAAGACGGTGAATTTAGACAGCAATAAAGTGTGTCCGTTGTATTTCGAACAAAAGCTGAACATTAATAGTTTTTTAACGTATTATCGTTTATATTTTTTATCCTTTTGTTTAGATGAATGAAAATATGTTTACATTTCAGAAACGTTACCTGCACGGCGCCCTGTCAAACATGTTTAAGTACTTATTTGTGCAAACACAACAGGCAATGAGATAGAATGCAAAATATTTAATATACATGATAAAAAAAACCCATACATCATAATGGTTTTTGCACGAACTTGGGAGCTGACTGATTCTTATCACAGATGAAGGCTGACCGAGGTCTAGGTGCTGTCCTGGAGCCGCTACAAGGCTCGGACGGTGGTCTGCGGACCTGGGCTGCGACCTGAGCTCTGGTGCTACATGTAGCTTATTACAAGGAGAGTGAACGACCGAGAGCTAGGTGAGGGTCCTGGGGCCGCTACAAGGCTCGGACGGTGGTCTGCGGACCGGGGCTGCAACCTGGGATCTGGTTTAGACTTGGGGGAGAAAAGGACTCTCTAGATGAGTTGAAATAGCCTGGCTAATGAAAGGCCAATCAGTCAGTCCCTGATAATAAAAGGCAAATTTAAAAAAAATGTACATATTTACAAAACAGCAGCAAATTGGTACAAAGGTGAAGACCTAAGCCGGTGAAGAGAGGGTGGGCTGGCGGGTATGGCAATTATTGTAGCAAGTCTTGTTGTCCTTCTAGCTTTGGGAGAGGAATGGAGAGACACAGGGCTTATGGGTAAATAGGCTCATGTGCGCATGCGCAGAGGGGGGATTTGAAACCTTACGAGGGATAGTTGTAGGCGTAACATAAACATGTACATGTGAAGAAATGTTTATAATACTTGGACACGCATATAGTAAGTAGAAACAAAATATTGAATTTGCACAAACCACAATATTAAATTATCATTCAAAAGAAGTTCAAGAACACTCGCTTTTTCCATATGACTATAGTTAATATGTCATGGCTGGTGGGTATTGACTATGCAGCCTTCAATCATTGGTGTTGTTAAACAGGATTTTGGAGTATATTTTTTTTGTGTTTCTACTCTGCTTTATAATTCTGGAACGAAAACAAGCGCAACATATTGCCGCTACAATAATTGTTATCACTATACAATCTGTATTACAACCCAATGTCTGAGTTCGAATCCCTGTTCACCCCGACCACGTTTCTAGGTTTGTCAGCACCATACCCATGCTCGTCGGTTTCACCGAAGTGGTAAACTCTAAGATCTGCATCACTTCGGGCTTTCCTCCCACATCAAGCTTACACGTCGTGATATAACTTTAATACTGTTCAAAGCGGCGTTAATCCAAACTCACTCACTCACTCACTCTACACCTCATCATTGAATCTGTGAATAACGACGTCAACATGCACATTTCACTAATATATAATGAACATTGGTCTTGCATAATTCACATCAATCATTTTCAAAGAAAATAGAAAAAATAAGAAGATGCATATCATCCAGTGAAGATTCGGGTTAAAATTGGTCTTCAGCACGCCATGTGCGTCGTAAGAGGCGACTAACGGGATCGGGTGGTCAGGCTCGCTGACTTTGTTGATGCATGTCATCGTGTCCGAATGGATTGTCTGGTACAGACTTGATTATTTACAGCTCAAGCTATTCTGTAGCTGGAATATTGCGGCGTTAAACAACAAACAATAATATGTACATATGCATTACAGAGTGGTAATTTAATACTGACTTTGTAGGGTAGGAGGATTTTATTTGTCATTTCATTTTAGAAGGTTACAAATATTTACACGTAAACCTGATTCTACTATACCACATGACCTATTTTGGCCACGGTGCGGTGACTACGGCCATGTTCCCGACACCATGAATGTGCAAAAAGTTGGAATCCAGCGCAAAAACGAAATTTGACTTGAAAGTCGTTTCTTAAATTTGCTTAATACAAGGGGCGGGCAGGTCATGAGAAAAAAAATAATTTATTTAAACAGGTCATAAATTTAAGTCTGGCGGAACGTGTAAACATGATTGTATCTCAATGAACCAGCAGGCAGCAGATATAACGCACCTGGCGGCAATATGCATACAGTCTGGAATAACATGGGATGAGTCAGGAAACAATCCCCTCTAGATACACCGTGCTCTCATAAACACAGCACTTATCTACCGTAACAGACGCGGGAGAGTTTCACCTAGATGTGTAGATTCACTTTATTAGCTAAAAAACAGGATCAAACTCTGACCGTTTCATCCTCATATTGCGTGAGGGGCGGTGAGGTGGCCGAGTGGTTAAAGCGTTCGCTCGTCACGCCGACAGCCTGGGTTCAATTTCCCACATGGGTACAATGTGTGAAGCCAATTTCTGGTGTCCCCCGCCGTGATATTGATAGAATGTTTCTAAAAGCGACGTAAAACCATGCTAACTCACACATATTGCGTTAGTGAGTGAGTATTATTTGACGCCGCGTCACCAATTAATGCAGCTGGTTGTAAGCGTGATGCTGGCAATATATATGGACTTCGATTTAAGATTAATGTTGTTGTTTTTTGTTCTGTTATTTATAGAAATGATAGAGTTATAATTATGAATAATGTAATTTATTCCATGTTTGTAATGCTCTGACAAGGCGACCACCATGGCTTTCCTCGACAAATCTTAGATTAATGAAACACAGAAATATATGACATACGGGTACTGGTGGTCCAGGCCAAGATGCTGGAGCTAGAGTTGCGTCCCTTAGCTACGTCTGCTGATCGGCTGTTCTTGTCCTAGATTCGCCCCGACTATGATTCCAGGTTTGTCAGCACCATACCTGTGCTCGTGGGAATCAAGAAATGATAAGCCTCTAAGACCTGCATTAGTTCCTCCCACATCAAACTGACACGCTCATCCCTCCACACTCACTAACCTGCCGGACCAGTGTCGATTCGGGATAGAATAGGTCTTCAGCAACCCATGCTTTCCATAAAAGTAGACGATGCTTGTCGTAAGAGGCAACTAACGGAATCGGGTGGTCAGGCTAGCTGACTTGGTTAATGCATGTAGTCGTATCCCACTTGCGTGGATCGATGTTTATGACATCCATCACTGGGTTGTCTGGTCCAGACTCGATTATCTACACACCGCCGTCATATAGCTGGAATATTGCTGAGTGTGGGGTTAACAATGAAGAAAGAAAGAAACACTTACTTGCTTTAGATCAAGTGCCAACAAATAGCATATTTGCACCAGTTTCTTCGAGCTTGTAATTGCCATATGAGGGAAATGCATTGGTTTCTCGGGAAAATAACGACTAGTTTATGTTTGAAATGCATACACGTATCTTTACAAAGGACGATGACTATTATTAATATGCATACAGTCAACATGATGACGTCTGACGATGTAGAAAGTACGATGGCGACTCGCCTATCATTTGAATGCAGGAAACAAAGCTTGTAGTCAAGGAAACATGTTCTAAATATTGATTTTGTGAAATCATAAAACGCACGACAGGTTTGTAAATGCAAAGTACACACAGACACAGACACAGACACAGACACAGACACAGGCACAGGCACAGACACAGACACAGGCACACACTGATACACCCATACAGAAAGGCAGACACTCATTCACCCACACCTAAGCGCATATACACACACTTGCATTTTCTTTACACCCTGAATGCATATAATAATGACATCGACTGACCATTGTCAGACGTATATTTTAAAAGAACTGCAAAGAACGTATACACTTGAAAATTGCACCTGATAAAAAAATACGAACGTTATCAAAAGGTTGCTAGACTGAAAACAGTCGCCGAAAACTTAAGTTCCTAAACACAAATTTGATACCCGTATCAAATGTATCACCATCGAATAACAATTTCTTGTTTGTTTCATTTTTAGGCACCATCAAACATGTGTGTATACATTCCTTGGCCCGGCAGTTTTTTTTGCATATTTTCGCACCAATTCTTTTGTTGGCTACATATGAAGAATGGCAGAAGTTATATAAGGATTCTGTACACAAACCGATGACAGAGGCCTCTACCCATAACTCTCCGTGTGTATACAACTGCCGCAGACATGCGCACACGCAAACATCGCTCAGCCTCGCTTTGATGTCGATAACGACCGCCTACAACAATAGCCACCCATCGATTGGTCCCAAGATAAGCAGTCGTGAGGAAAACAGAATCTGAGATAATATTTGCCGACAACAATCATTGCATGTATGGCCTCGGCGCGACTTGTCATGAACTGGAAGGTTTTTATAAAACACACAAAGTTCATAGAAAGAGTAAGGGGCGCTTTGATGTCTGCCAACTGTGTCTGTCTGGTGTTGGGTTTCCATGACAGAAGTATGTGAAATCATTTGTAGTATTGTATCCAGCTAGGAATTAAACATGAGAGGAAAAACGACAAAGGTTTGTGTGAACTGAGGTGACCAAACTGTCTGTGGTAATTACAATTACGCGTTTGGTTTGTATAATACCGCATTTGACCTTTTAATGGCGCGCCCGTATCTACAAATCCATAGGCCAGGGAACAATGCGATATTTGATTGCTGTCTCAGATAAAAATAATTCACATCGTACGTAAGCATTCTATCACAGTTGTAAAATATGTTAATAGGGAGGAAGAATGAGTCATGTGGTAGGTTTGTAGGTTGAGTTGAGTCACGCAGCAAACACTTACACTTATTTATGCAAATTGAGTGATGGTTAAAGCGTTCGCTCGTCACGCCGAAGACCCGGGTTCGATTCCCGACATGGGTACAATGTGTGAAGCCCCCCGCCGTGATATTGCTGGAATATTGCTAAAAGCGGCGTAAAACCAATACTCAATCACACACTAAAATTGAGTGAGTCGTGGGGTTACCGGTAGGACAGGACATGCTTACCCTTCTCGCGAACACCTGGTGTCATCACTGATTTTTATGATCCATTCATATAATTTTCAACCCTATATTGTCTTTTAGAAAAACCTAATGGAATCTTTTTCGCGGGTTATCGAAATTAACTATTCTTTGGTGTTGATGTTTTATAGTTATTGTTTTATTGTGTCCATCATTAAATGTAACAATGCCTGGATATTAAACACCATTAAAGACTTAAATGTTTAATCCGGAGTGAAGAAAGTCTGCATTAGATTTTACTTGATGAGAAATGGACGCAGTAACTCCAGAACCACGGTGAATGTGATCAGGAATTGACAGAGAATCGGATTTGTCCAGTTCAGATAAATTCCACAGCTCAACCGTCTGTCTATACAGCAGAAATATCCCCAGAGCAGGAGCGTGAGTACATGAATGTTGTTTTACGCACAGCCAACACTATTCCAGCCGTATCACGGCCTTCTGGAGATGACTGAGTGTAGACCATGCAAACCAATGGTTAATAGCATGAGGCACGATCCATCAGCGAGATCACACATAACCACTGGCCAGAAATATTGCCCACAAGCATAGGTACTGAATAATATATAAGTCCCTTACATCCATTGGAGGACTGGCAAGACAGGCGCGAGGAGTTCAAGAATGCACTGAAAAGAACAAACAATCGAGCTCAGCGGGCAAATAACACAACATATGCAAAGCGACACAAACGAGCGACAAGAAAATAATCAACCAAACAAACAAGAAAAGAGGAGAATGTACAAAATTAAGTTAGAAATGCAATACTAAAACGATTAGTGAAGCGTTGAAGAGAAAATCCTAAATCAAACAATAAAAGATTGCAGATGTGTAGAAGGGGCGAATATTCAGAGATACATTGTCGTTAGGTTTATAGAATTTGAATGCATTCAACAAGCATTTTTTAAGTTTACGCGCATCCCCTTTTCCAAAAAACCTTACATCCCAACACAAATTACCGTAATCAATAAGCAATGTTCATCTTTCCGTAGCGGTGGGGTAGTCTAGTAGTTCAAGCGTTTGCTCGTCACGCCGATGACCCGGGTTCGATTGCATACATGAGTACTATGTGTGAAGCCCATTTCTGGTGTCCCCCGCCGTGATATTGCCGGATTATTGCTAAAAGCGGCGTAGAACAATACTGACTCAATCACACACTTTCCTAAAGGTGTAGGTGTTGCTTTGCTGACGGCGTTTCATCGTGCCAGGACGTCGTGGCGTGGTGCTAATGTTTTCAGTCACTTGTTTGCTGGCCCTGTCGGGATTATTTACAAGTAACTTGAATACTGCTGAATGCGGCGTTTCGCAACATTCACTCACTCGCGGGGACACACGTGGAAGAAGTTAGACATGTGGACCGGTTCGTTACATTCGCCTGGAGAAGTGTACAACTCGCTGAAGCTGTAATGAGGAGGCAGGTGATTATACACCTTGCCCAATGCTGACTAAACATCGTGGTATCTCGTTTCATATGCTGGCCATATGTCCTGGACTTCCTGTGCACGTTCTCTTGAAACATGTGTTGTGGTCAGATGGCCAAATGCTTGACCAGCGTTCCAGATTGACCAGGTGAGCAAACAGTTGAGTGTGCCGTGGGGCGGTCAGACGTGATGGGCAATTAACGCTGTGATAGATAGAGCATGCATTGCAGGTGGGATGGTGCACGTGGGTATCGAGTGTTCACGTTATGCTGAAAGGGATTATGAAGTTCGGTATTGATGATGATGATGATGATGATGATGATGATGACGACGACTATCAGTATACCATCGATGATGAGGAGAGTATGGTTAATGTTACTTTGTTGTCGTGGTTACAGATTGTGATGATTGTCATTGTAATAATAGTGAGGATGTTTACAGGTAGGAATGAAAATTATGGCAGCAGATATTGAAAGTAACAGGATGAGGATTACAGAGAGAGATGATAGTGGTGATGGTTACAGAAACAAATTAAGATGATGATGGTGATGGTGATGGCGATTATAATGAGGATTGATAAATAACGCCGATACATAGTGATTATGATTACGATCTATGGCGAGGATGTGATGATGCTGATGATGCTGATGATGTTGGTGATCCGTGGTGGTTGTAGTGGGAGATTTGTAACACTGGTGTCGTGTCCAAAAAGGGAATTACATTGCGATGTATTTAGATCACGTGTTACTTTGGGCATTGTTAAAAAATACACTTTAATGTCGAAAAAAGCGTGAAGTGATGCTGGTGGCAGACGACGGTTTACCATTGAAACCCATGAACAAGGGTGAGTGAGTGAGTTTAGTTTAGCGCCGATCGTAACATTATTTCAGTTATATCACGGCGTGTCCGAAGTGATGCAGGTCTTAGACTTTTACCACTTTGGTAAAACCCACGAACTCGGGTATGGTGCTGACAAACCTAGAAACATAATCGGGGCGAACCGGGATTCGAACCCACAATCATAGTTTTCCAGCGTAGCCAAGGGACGCAACTCTGCACAGCGAATTGCGGCGCCTTTGACGACTGGGCCACCCGTGGCCCCGAACACGGGTGAGGCACCCACAGCCCAGGGGTCGTCATCTTAGTAAGTCTGGTACCCAAACTCACGATCAATTGAATCAGTCACGTCTAAGAGACGCGACATCTTTTCATTCGGAACACATTCTTTACGTACTTTTTAAGTGACAAACCGTCGCCTCCGGGCGTACCCAAAATGTCGAACGGGGCAAATCTTGTCCATCTCCAATGCAGTGAACTCAAGCCTTATTGATCATTTGAATAACGAACTCAGGTCACAATGAAGCGACTTTAAATATCCTTTGAGTTTTATCTTCAGCAGAGTGTATGTAGAAGACGGAGTGGTCTAGACTTGATCGCCTCGTTACGAGTGCTGGCAACAAGTGTTCGCAGATAGAATCCTGTTAGTTCCACCAAGACGCGGAGCCCCTGACAAATGAGGGATTTATTACACGGAACTCGACAGGCGAGTAGAGTGACCGGTCCTTAATTGACGAGCTAAGTGGTCCTATTTTCAGCGTTTTAGACCCACTGCACTAGTGGCGGGGTGAATGAGTGCGTGTCATTCTTATCTAACCATACACATGAATGTCGGATTCTAATTGGTTCAGACCAATTCTATTATTTCCATTATACCCCACTACATGTATGGCACATTTCTTATGTTCCCCGCTTGAATTGTCAAACTGTTGGCATTACATTTGGAACATACCAACCGCTACGTTGTATCTCGAATTAATGACGTAGGACGCCATTCTCCGGATATATACGAACTTTTCCGAATGAAATATCCCGAGGGATAACTCTAAGTTTGTTTTCGGTGAACATACTAACATCAACCCATGTTCCTTTCTAGACCGACGGACAACTTATAATGTAGTGTTATAAGTTGTCAGAGTGAGTAAAACTGGCCATGGGTAAAAACACTGAATGAAAATGTTTTCCAGTTTTGCTTGTTATAATTAATTTCTTCTTTCACATAAACTACCCATCACAGAAATTTACGCCGCCCCTAATATTAAATATAATTAATATATTTTAAGACACAGTTGTTTCAATTCATATTTCGTTTGTTTGCCCGGATTCGGATTTGCACACGTAATGCTATTCATGTAGTATCAGATTCGGACGGGTATCCATTTGTGGTCTGAAGCGGGTGTTGCTAAAAGAGGTTACGCGGAACATCAGAATCAAGTTTACTTTTCTAGATTTGTAACCTTGACATTAATCACCAAGTTAAGATCCTCATCGGCGCAATGAGCGCTTCCTGGCGCGGATAATTAGAAAATCAATGCAAGCTACCTATGCTCGTGGGATCCAAAGTGGTAAACGTTTAACAACAGTATCAGTACGGGCTTTCCTCCAATATTTGGTTGACACGTCGTGATAAACTGCCTGGCAAAAGAAAGTATACCCTTGACAATTGGATTTGACTAAGAATTAACTTACTCTGCCGACAACCGACGCCTGTTTGGAGATACGCATTGATGTTGTGTAATATCGTCTATGATAGCCGTTTCAAATAAGACACCGTCGAATAACCATTCCTTGTTTCTTGCATTTCTAGCTACCATCAGACCATAATCTATATGTGCATCCTGTTATTTTACGCATATTTGTGTATATGCCGAGTTGTGTGTCTCATAGTCCATATACCTTAGTCATTGTATACTTTTTTAAATTGTTTTTGTTTCACTTGCATTTTACAGTGTGACAAATAAAACAGTTTTCTTGTTCTTCTTGCCCGGAGGTTTACAACTGAAATACTGTTCAGAGCGGCAAAGCCAATATCACTCACTCACTCACAATATTTCAGCCTAAAATTAGAGGTCAGCTCGATATTCCGTGACAAAAGAAAGTCACGAACTCTATATAAACCGTGACCTGTGACAGATGACAATGGACATTAGTTCATCTGGTCGTCAATAACCATCACATAATTCGCGACGCGTCATCCGTCTTGACTCCCTCACGTGCCGCGTCATGCCTGTGACACTTATTCCACTAGCAGAATGCATTGAGCCGGTGGACGTGGCACTTAGCTAGATTCAGCAATTAGTCAGTATCATGGTTGATGCCAGTGTTTTGGAAGATGTATGTTGTTTTGCAGATAAACGTGACACATTATGTGACGGTGGATTTTTGGACTTCTTATGCATTCCCGAACATTGTTGGCTGTTTTTGCCCATACGTATTCTGTGGTCCAAAGACCTGCATGCATATCTATATGTCTATATAAGTCTTTGTGTGGTCATAATGCACGTCCATTTCAAATTTAAGCGAACAATGTCTGGATTCACGGAATGCAGTAAATTAAGAGCAAGATTTCCATTTGTCCCTGTTGTATTTCTACAATTTTGGAAAATGTTCGGGTTCGAGTCCACATTAGGATACAAAATTGCTTTGGTAATAGGTTATCTTACTCGTCAGTCAATGAGTGAGTGAGGTTTTACGCCGCTTTTAGCAATATTCCAGCAATATCACTGCAGTGGGAACAACAAATGGGCTTCACCCATTGTAGCCATGTCGGGAATCGAACCCGGGTCTTCAGCGTGACGAGCGAACCCTTTAACCACTAGGCTATCCGAAAGCCCCCTTACTTGTCAGTCAGAGACCTACATAACTTACTGCTTTCCTCCCACATCAAGCTGACACACTGTGATATGACTGGAGTACTGTTCAAAGCGGCGTTAAACCGAACTTTCTCACTCTTACGCGTCAGTCATCATCATCATCATCATCATCATCATCATCATTATTTATGCTGGTTAGGTATCAGTTGGTTTGAGCCGATGTCCGTGACACTTAGTCCGACCGGCGCCGTGGCAATTGTAGACCTGTATAGGGCAACTGTACACTGTTTGGGCAAGTGTACACTTGTACAGGGTTTTGTACACTCTGTGTATTTTGATCACGGCATTTGTATGTTAGTATTGACTAGTTACTATCAGTGTTGCTAACTTGTAAATATTCGCCTGTTAGACGTATCTGACGCTGTATGTATGTTAACTTATATCAGAAATGCGTTAGCTTAGGTTTTTGCTAAATGTTAATAAATCCATAAACTTTAGTTTGGTTTATCTTTGGCAATCCGTCTGTCTATTTATTTCTTTACATCACGATGCGAACTCTATTGAAAATCTTCTTGACAATGCCAATTTCAATCGGTCCCTCAGTGGTTGATGCGTTTTTCCAGCGTAGACGGCGTAAGAACCGTGACATCTGCCACAGCCAGGTCTGACAGGTTTATCATGAGCCAAGGTTCATTACAGCCTTGAAAAGCCTTATGTTAAGTGTCAGCCTTGAATTACCTTGAAAGTCACCAAAATAGTCTGTAACGCCTTGAATTTGCACCAAATGACATTCTTGTTAATAAAAGTATTAAAATTCATGACAGACTTAATTTATCATATTTGTTGGTTATGGAACTTTGTGCGTTTTACTACCGTATTACGTCGAATATATAGTATGCTGGATTTAATCAATATATTGACTGACTATGGCTAATAATCCACCTAAAAGACTTGAAATTGACAGTTTTAGGTCTTAAAAGGCTTGAAAAGGTTGAAAATTATATTGTTCCATATGTGTGAGCGTCAACTTGTCAGGTACCCTTGCCCCTCTTTAC
Organism: Haliotis rufescens; assembly: GCF_023055435.1. NCBI lineage: Eukaryota > Metazoa > Mollusca > Gastropoda > Lepetellida > Haliotidae > Haliotis > Haliotis rufescens. The sequence goes on along the minus strand of NW_025963835.1, from coordinate 3,700,438 downwards.
GCAGTCCTTACAGTAAATGGGACTTCTCCCAGGTAACGCTCCCCAGTCGAACCCACCCAGAACCTTCCTGAGGATATTAAGACTCCTCAACACTGCAGCTTTGTGCATAACCCAGACGGTCGGAACGGATGTATTCTCGGTAGAAAATCCCGGGCGCTCTCCTGATCTGCGCCAAGAGATCAAGAGGCACCAAATCTGAGGCACTGGAAACAATGGGGAGTCGGACAGCTTCATACTTGGGATGCAGGTGTGACATTTCATATGCAAGATCCGAATATTAATCACATTGATGTCCAAAGGGACAGAAAATTCAATTTAATATTATTAGATATTAAGTTCATTGGCTTTATCAAAAAGGACTAGGTTTATTTCCATGATGCCCCGTTCATGTTCAGGGTGGTGCCATGGGAGGACCTGATGAACGGTCTCACTGAATTCATAACATCATTTAAGTTTTATTTACATTTCTCTCAAAAATCACATTTAAATGGTTTCTGGTTGTAAGTAACTGGACAGAAAGGAACTCCTCTGTTTTGTGTTTTTACCCTGCCGACTTAGTGGTAGTAGTCGTAGGAGTAGTAGCAGTTGTAGCAGCAGTGATAGTTGTTGTAGTAATAGTAATAATAATAATAATAGTAATAGTAGTAATAATAATAGAAAAAGTAGTAGTAGTAGTAGCAGTAGTAGTAGTAGCTGGAATAGTAGTAGTAATAGTTATAGTAGTAGTAATAATAATGATAATAGTAACAGTAGTAATAGTAATAATAATAGAAATAGTAGTAGTTGTAATAGTAGTAGTAATAGTAGTAATAATAGTAATAGTTGTAATAGTAATAATAATAATAGAAATAGTAGTAGTAATAGTAGTAGTAGTATTCAGTAGTAGTAGTAGTAGTGATAATAGTAATACTAATAATAGTAGTAATAGTAATAATTATAATAGAAATAGTAGTAATAGTAAAAGTAATAGTAGTAGTAATAGTAGTAGTAGTAGTCGTAATAGTAATAGTAGTAGTAGTAGCAGTAGTTGTAGTAGAAACATCAGCAGTAGTAGTGTTTTCATAGAAGTATTTATAGTAGCTGCAACAGCAGAAGTAGTTGTAGTTGCAGTTGCAGTCGTGGTAGTAGCGTATTAGTATTAGAAGCTACAGTAGTAGCAGTAGTTGTAGTGGTGTTGATGTTGTTTATTAGTAGTACCAGCAGCAGCTTTAGTCGTAGTGGTAGCGGTGCTGTTAGTGTTTGAAGTGTACTAAATTTAGAGTTTTCTTGCAAATTGAATTTCCGAAAATAGTATTTATAACAGGGGTCAGCTAAGATCGACACGATGTTATGAAATAGCTACTTTGATGGATTAGCCATATAACTAGCTTCAAATATACACGAAAAGAATCTGTTGTTATCATGACATATTCTTTTACATGCAACTTAATGGGCTTCCGAATGTAGTAAATGTAATCCGTTTGATAAATTTCACGGTATTACTTGTCTTTGAAGTCTAGCTAGCATGTGCTGACTGTAATTCCAGTCCATTTTTTGTCTCAAATATATTTTACGTCCACTCATAATCGGTTTCCAGTTTGTTGATGAAAACACACATCTCACAGCATTAAAAGTGGATAACATCTTTATAGTTGCTACCGGTTCCAATCCATTTACGTGATTTTAAGTAGAAAATGTTTATTTGTCTTTAAAACGCATTTCTTAAACGATTTCAAAGATTAAAACGTAATTCCCTGATACGTCAATTAGTAATCAGTGCACCTGCGTATGCTGAAAAAAACCTAAAACACAGATATATGGCATTACAACGAGGTATTATTTATGATAAAAACAGCTGAGACCATGACAGCATGCCGAGCAAGAAGCGCGGATATGATATGCGCTGGTGTGGCACAAGGGGAACGTTTCTGTCCATGTCTATTAATGTAAAAATCTCAATTACACTAAGCTGAAAAACGTCGAGCACTCTCGTAAAAAGTGTATCTGCATGTCCTGACAAGACTATCTGGAAGCTGAATAAATCTAAGAAAAAAGATTTCTTACAAAGAAAAGTCGGTTATAGATTCGTTTTCATGACTATGGTATATATTTTGAATATATCTGAAGAATGTCTAATTATTTATGACAGTAAGGTTTCCAGAAATAAAATGTTTCAGGACTTATATGTGTTTATTCTGAGTTTGTTGAAATAGCTTCATTGAGACGTTAATAACACATAATCCTTTTAACATTTCGTAAATGTTATTAATAAAAAGGAAAGATTGATATTTTGATTATTATGTCACTCAAGATAAGCGTACACTGTATGCAGTTGCGGTGTATTGGGTTCATCCAAAATGTGTCTGCGGTCATGTTTCATGTCTATATGTCTTTTACAACGTATTTATCTTATGAGTAAATGGCTACAAAATTCTTGTGGGTTTATGTCAAATATAAAATGGCCTTTTAGTGTGATAGAGTGAGTTTGTTGTAAAGCCGCCTTGAATAGACTTTCATTTGTATTACTTCATGTGGGAGGAAAGCCACAAGCCATTTCTGTGAAACCCACGAGCAGGGGTATGGTGCTGACAAACCTGAAAACAAATTCAGGGCGTATCTCGGAATTGAACGGGGCGTACGGGGCATATTGCGGTGCCTTAGACGATTGGACCAGTCTTGAAAGCCCCATCAGCCGTAAGGTTGGGATAACTTAACGGTAAAAATGCTCGTTCGTCACTCCGAAAACAAGGTTCGATTCCCACATTGGTTCAACCTGTAAAGCCGGGTTTTGATATCACGCGCCGTGAAGTTGCTGGTATATTGCTAAGAGCGGGTAAAACACCATATTCACAAACCATTTTAGTAAAATGTAGAAGAGAATGGTGACCTATGGAGAGGAAGAATCTAAACGATTACTGAAATCAATATTTGCCATCGTTTCCTGATTCCAGAAATCCACTCTCTTTACTTCAGCAAAGCCACAAATAACCTCAAATACTATCAGAATAATGATTTATCACGTGGGCTTAACTTTTATACTTTTCAAAGCTCTGTAAAATCCCATCTTCTGCTGACAGGTGGAAGAAGAAAAGGAAATTAAGAATCTTGTCATTTCCATTTTGATTCTGTTCCTACGCAATACCCAAACACGATAAAGAAATTGGCCAGCCATTGTCCGAGTTGTTCAAAGTGCAGGGGAATTAGCCCTCTGAGATGCTTGTAAATTGTTCATTCCTGACAGGTACTTGACAATTGTTCCCACTTCAACAAGTGGCATACGATCTCCGCTCTCGCTCAATGGTAGTTACGTGCGCGGTCGGCACCATCGGCTTTGGATTCTGAAATCTGAAAACGTAGTAATAACGAGGGCATGACATCGTGCCTTGTAGTCGTGAAAAGCTATGATTACCCAATCCCAAAAGGAGGAAATTGTTTACAAGGACATCTATTCCTGGTCAGCGTGTGGGGTTGGTATTGATTGTTGGCCAAGTAATCGCAGAAATAACATGGCTGACGGCGCGGGAAATATCCGCCTGGAATTACGATGATCTCGCTTGAAATCGCATCGCATAACGAGAATAAGCGTGATGTGAAGAGTAGGGGAGCGTGGGGGTCCTGGGGGCTGTGGCATGGAGGCGGGGGGTGAAGGTACGCGTGTTTCAAGGGGCAGTCATTATAGGTCGTGGGGAGGTAAATTACGGTTGGGCTTGATGCGACGGGATATGATGTATTGGTGATGAAAAGAGACGGAGATTCACTTAAGGGCGTTTAAAGCTAAGAGACAAACTATAAGTCACTAAAATGTCAAGCCTTAAGCGTTTTATCATTATTGATACTTACACTAAAGTATATCAAGATTGACAAAAACATTTTTGTCATTAAAAGTAGAGACAAGGTTGGCGAAAAGTGAAAACATGAATTGCCAAGCTTGACGAAGTCGTTACTAACAGTAAAGTTTCAAGATTAACGCCATAGATTGACACTGACCGTATCGAGTCAATATTGGCGAGCGCTAAAGCATCTGGCTTGACGAAAAGTAAAGTGTAAAAACTGACGAAATCGATTGGTATTAACAATGACGAGTCATACTGCCAAACTCAATTGGCACTGTCAATATGGAGTCGATTTCAAGCTTTTACAATCCGATTCTACTTGAAAGATTCAAGCTTTTTATCAGTGACAATTTATCAACCACCAACTTCACACTGTTTAATGATTTGAGTCAAAGATCTAGATGAAACATGCCGACAGAGTTATCTGAGTATAGTGTCGACTTGATTCCTCTGGTGCGACAGAGGTTCGTTCAGTAATGGGTTCGCCTTGACAATGGATCGTTCAGTAAAGTTTCGACCTTGACGACAGAGGATCGTTCAGTAAAGTTTCCACCTTGACGACAGAGGATCATTCAACAAAGTTTCCACCTGGACGACAGAGGATCGTTCAGTAAAGTTTCCACCTTGACGACAGAGGATCGTTCAATAAAGTTTCCACCTTGACGACAGAGGATTGTTCAGTAAAGTTTCCACCTTGACGACAGAGGATCTTTCAATAAAGTTTGCACCTTGACGACAGATGATCATTCAATAAAGTTCCCACCTTGACGACAGAGGATCGTTCAGTAAAGTTTCCACCTTGACGACAGAGGATCGTTCAGTAAAGTTTCTACATTGACGACAGAGGATCGTTCATTTAAGTGTCCACCTTGACGACAGAGGATCGTTCAGTAAAGTTTCCACCTTGACGACAGAGGATCGTTCAGTAAAGTTTCCACCTTGACGACAGAGGATCGTTCAGTAAATACTGTTCGTGACCGACTGAGGTTCGTTCCGAAAAAAATATATCAACCATGACAAATAAGTAAAAGAAAGTGTCAGACTGAAGGAATACAATATCATATGTATATTTTCGATAATGCGCCCTTTTAAGTATACGATAAGCATAAGGCTTTTAAACCCTTTATGGGTGTTTTGTGAAGCAAACGTAATATAAAACAAACAAAATGTTTTATACATTAGATTCGATTAGATTGGATTTTGCATAATCAAGACTTTATTATTTTCATCTGTCATGCAATATATGACAAGTAAATAAACTTTCCCTCTTCTTCAGTAAAGTCGGCGTGGCATGGCCAGCCCATGGACGTGAGTGAGGTCAGGGGCCACACGAGGAGGAACGCAGTATGGGGCTGAGAATCAAAGACTGGTGCTACCAATATTCATAAGCAGGAAAACCAATTCCGTGGGAAAATGTAATGAAAAAAACAGTGACTATCACCAGTGCACATGGCTCTATGGGATAGAAGAGCGACGGGAAGAACTAGGACGGAATGAAAAGGAAAGGGGAGGGATGTATAAACTCTTCAAGGAGGAAGTGCAGTGTTGGGGACCAAATGGGGTCTGAAGAAGGAGGAGGCGGGCAGGGGATGAGGATTGGGGGGGGGGGGGGCTCAGTAAACAGGGAGAGGGGCGAGGACAACTGGAATGTGCTTACACGGTCCTCTAAGCAACACTGACCTACAGTGGGCACCTCATGAATACAGATGAGAACGAGTGAAGTAATTAAGTTGACTTTACGTTTGTTCAGCGACGCTTGCTGGATGATAGTGCCTAGCTTTGCTATAGACCAGTCATGGATGAAACGCTCACCGGCCCATCAGTGCCGCGGACTCAAAAAATAGAAAAACAAGTTGGCCTGAATGAAAAGAGCAGGAATGGTCACGATGCTGGTACGTTATTTCGGGAAAACGAAGAATTCGTTAAGTGCAAAGATTAGCATTGTATCACTGGGAAAGGATAGCGTGGTTTTGCTATCAGCTATCGCGAAAGAAATTAAATGTCGTTGTTGATGTTTATGTGTTGGAAAATGAATGTTAGGTTTTATTCAGATAAAATGTATTTTGCAGTATTATTCGGAAATGGTTAAAAAGTCAGTAAATAAGAATTTCTCATAATATTTACAGAGGAAATGCGATTTAAACATCCGGGCAAAACAAAATATACAGTCATGTTTGATATGGTAAAGTAAAACAAACAAGAAATGGTTACTCGACGGTGATGTACTTGATACGGGTGTCATCGGCGATATTACATGTATCATATCAATGAGTATCTCACAACAGGTGACGTACATATGACGTCACAAGGAACACGTCATAGAATCTAGTACTGAGCAGAGATGAAGCAGATATTGTCAAGATCAGTTTGAGTGCATACATTTTTTATTTTTTTAATTCTCAAGATAGTTGCCACGGTTTTACAGTTAACCCTTAAAGACTCACATGGCGAGAGGTATAGGGTTTGGCGTGATAATAACATTACTTAGAATAATAAGTACCGAAATAACAGTAGTGTGTACTTCCTTTTGCATCGATACGTTACTTTTGCCTTATACACAAATGAATGTAGATATAAAAGTTTCTACAGAAGCTGAGGTCATTCGTCTTATTTACTCTGTTGTTGTTAAGGAAGTTGTCACTTCATTGATTTGAAAACGATTTCAGAAATATACGACAACAGTAACAGTGGCCATGTAAATTTATTGGTATCTGATAATAATAAAACTTATGGTGATTTGGTGTATAGTAGGTCAGCGATTGATCGGTTTTCTATCTGCATGTTTGTACACAACAATCCAATTTGTCAAGTCAGATCAGGATAGAGTGGTGAGTGAGTTGTGTTTAACGCCGCTTTTAACAGTATTCCAGTTATATCACGGCGTGTCAGCTTTATGTGGGAGGAAAGCCCGAAGTGATGCAGGTCTTAGACGTTTACCACTTCGATGAAACCCAAGAGCACGGGTATGGTGCTGACAAACCTTGAAACATAATTGCGGCGAACCGGGATTCGAACCCACAATCATAGGTTTCTGGCGTGCCAAAGGGACGCAACTCAGCACAGCGAATCGCGGCGCCTTAGACGACTGGACCACCCGTGCCCTCTGATAGCGTGGTGACGTTTTTTTATGATTTATTTTGGTAAAGGGGAAAGCCATTCCCAGAATTATGTTTCCCTTTCAATTTGATGCACATCTCAAAGAAGAATCAAGTAAACAGATATTTCACTGTAACTCGTGTAAAAGAAAACTCATTATGATTTGAGTTTGTACATCAGAATATTAAATTTGAATTTATTCAATAATTCATTTTTTCTTCTTCAGGATTTTCGATTTTCAGGCCAATTAAACACCAATACACTTTTGGAAAAAATACACATTTTGAGTTTGATGTCTTGAAAAAAATAGAAATTGATATATATATATATATATATATATATATATATATATATATATATATATATATATATAAATGACCAGGGTACCGTTCCACAAAGCGATCTTAGAGCTACGACTATCGTAAGCCAGTGTTAAAGTGTGGGCATTAACATCACCTTAGCGCTAAGATGGCTTTGTGGAACGGGGCCCAGTTACTTTCGACAATGAGTATACAGCCATGTTCATTTTCACTTGAGGGAATCAAGTCACCTGATGGATTTTCTATCCCCTGCTGGTACCTCCTCCCCCATTCCTTCCCCCACTCCCCCTACACGTCTGTTAGCTCAGCTCTCGATGTTATAGATCCTGTAGACAGGGGAGATCTATATACGTATTGAACTACAGAAGTTTGAGAAAAGAGACTCTCCGAAAGCTTTAGTTACCATTTCCCTATGAGGTCCTGTCATGTTACTTAAAGAATCAATTTTTCAGAGTGACTTAAACTGTATTGACCGCTGCCCCCGAGGACATGGACATGCGGTGCTGTCATAATAATTCAATTAGGTGGTAGTGATTTCAGCTGATTATTTTTCTCGTTGGGGATAATATCAATGAAGCCTGCAGATATGTGTAAACGGGGTTGAGAAATGCTTCCACGCTCCCGAGTTAATCAGCATAAAAATGGGCAGTTCTCTGCCTTGTTGGGGCTGTAATTATGGTATCTGTTTTATGTTTACGTTAATCTGTGGAGGCGGTTGCAGCGTCAATGAAATACTAAAAAACTCCTCTCATTTAAACACTGGTATTGGATGCTGAATGGTGTTATCGGCAGTTAGAAGTCGTTTTTTTAATTTCTTTTTCACTTTCTGTTTATAGTAGTATTGTGGGGTAATTAAGGAGAAGGATCTGTCGTTGGAGAAGTTTGAATTAAAGTAGTTACTGCGGAGATAACGAAGTTGGAAACTCGGTACTCACAGAAGTCGTAATTCTAAATGAAGAGTTGCGTCCCTTAGACGTGACAGGATCCCAAATCCGTGGATTGATGCTCATGATATCAATCACTGGATTGACTAACCCAGACTCGATTATTTACAGACCGCCGTCATATAGCTGGAATATTGCGGCGTTACACAACAAACAAAGATGTTAAGTTAGTCGTTAAACGTCAGCAATGTCAGCAGCCGAGTGATGACGATGCCGCTATAGGATGGCCACGGCATCAGGTGTTTCCTCTATCCACACGCGCCGCCCACTGAGAGGAAACCAGGGAAAGTTTTCATTGAAAATATTTAACTCCGTGTGTGGTGAGAAAATACTGCCTGAAACTTCTTCCCAGCCAGACAGCTACACGAGAGAATTATGTAAGTCAAAACACCATGTCACCTCACAGCTGTGTAGTCAATAACACATAACAGAGCGCGTGGACTTGGCAAGTGACGACCGCTCAACCGTAGCATTTGTTAAGCTATGTGTCAAAAATACATTTGTAATGCTAGTTAAGAAAAGCAGAAGTGATATTTTGAAACTAGAACTATTATTAAATAACCATAAAAAAGGAAAGTCCGCTCACTCAATGTCTTTTTTTAAAAAGTGGTGCGTTGCATATTTTTTGACAAAGTGAGAATTTTGAGTAAACGTCATGCAAACACTAAGGGCTAGAATAGCTATGGATATGAATTGCCATGACCTTAGTAATACGTTGAGGTTATAACGACCATACTGTACTTCTTGGAATACTGTAAACTGAAGACCCGTGAAGGTTCGGGGAAGAACAGTTCTTCAGCAACCCATGCTAACCGTAAAAGGCGACTGTTGGATCGGGTGGTCATGCTCGCTGACTTTGTTGATGCATGCCATCGTATCCCAATTGCGTGGGTCGATACTCATGATATCAATCACTGGATTGTCTGGTCCAGATTCGATTATTTACAGACCGCCGTCATATAGCTGACATATTGCATAGGCGTGGTATTTCAGTGGGCTTGCAGTATAAAATCGGCATTAGTCCGGACTAACACACACACACACACACACACACACACACACACACACGTGCATGCACGTCGCTATATATACGTGCAATACTCTTTAACGCGACGTTAAACCCCATTTCACCTCACCTAAATACGTGGACCCATTCGCCACCATAGCCTCGTTTCGAAAGTAACGTCATTATCTTCATCTCCCTTGATACAGTTCAATTGTTTTCAAATAAAAACTTTCTGAATTGGAATATTTTGTAGGGAATGGCAATTTATTATAGGAGGGAGAGTTGTCACGAAAATATGTACCATAAAATGAGAGGGGAGGCAAAACACGATATAGGCCTAAGATCAAGATCAACTGTAGACCATTTGATGAAGGATTAGGATTTTAAAAGTTGGCCTAAATAAATAAAAATACAAGTCCTCTTTTATTTGTCTAGATACACTGTAACTGAAGCGGCGCTCTTAAGAAACCCGGCTCCTGAACCGCTTTAACAGAGGTAAGCGCCTTTTAGATCTCCTCGCTTTAAGAGAAAAAATCATTACGTTGAGTGTACAACGTAATTACAACCAGATCGCTCTGTTAGCTGTACATGCGTTTGTTGCGGAGTCCTGGGACTCGGATGTAAGCTTGTCGAGCTGGGCTGCAAGGCAATCTGATAAATGGTAAACACCTTCCTAACCCTTATCTCATTTGTCCAATATACAGGCCCACTAGAGAAAAGCAAAGGCTTATCAGTTAAGTCGTTTAGTTGCCATTACTATCAGCATGAAGGATCTACTGCCTGTTTACATCGCCCAAGATTTGGGCGACGGCTCTGCGCGGAAACGTGGATATATTACGTGCGCTTCAAGTACTACGTATTCGTGGATTGTTCTGTTCATGAAGGCGTGTGTCAATCATACCATTTTCGTGGGTATCACCACGGACCTATATAACTATATACAAGTCCGTGGTATCACCAAAGCGATAAATGTCTTGGACCTCCATCACTCCCACATCAAGCTGACTGGAATACTGATCATAGCGGCGTTAAACCTAACTCACTCATTGTACATATAATGTACATATTCTTGGACGGTAGCAGTCCCTTTGCAGAATGAGGCTCACTGTTCATGTTGTGAATGGCGTGTAGCCAGAGCTGATATCTTTAAACTTAACAGGGCAAAACCTCATTGAAACATATGTTACCACAAAGCCTTGACCATTGGGATTTACAGCAGGAAGTACAAAATTATAAATGTGCACTAAATCTACCTGCAATAGACTCTTGCTACCACCACCACCACTGCCACAACTACTTCTACATACTACTACCATTACCGTATTTACAACTACAACAGCTACTGCTACTACTACTGCTGCTGCCACTACTACTACTTCTACTACTATTACTTCTGCTACTACTACTTCTACTGCTACTACTACAACTTCTGATGCTACTACTACTACAACTATTCCCACTACAACTACTTATAATAACAATGATACTAATACCCAGTGACACCACTAACAGCACTACTACTACTACTACTACTACTACTACTACTACTACTACTACGTCTGCTACTATTACCTCTTCTGCTACTACTACTACTACTACTACTACTACTAAACAGAAAATACCTCTGCTGCAACTAGCATTTCCCCCACTACCATTACGACTACTTCTACTACTACTACGACTACTACTACTACGATAACTATAATGTCTACTTCTTCTACTTGTGCAACTGCTACTCCTACTACTACTGCAGGTATAGGTGTTCGTTCTCCTAATCTACCCATACTATCTGTACCCCCACCCTTTTGACCCTCCCTCAACACAACCAGCCAGTTAACATGATCCGCTGTCTGGACGGCAAATATTTCAATATAGAGAAAAAGCAACAACAACAAAAATACTCCAAAACCGAAAACATTCGGGTTGAATCAATAACATTTACACCAAACCGACCTGCACAAAAGGACAAGACAGCACAGTCATAAAAAAACACCAATTTCATTTGGCTACCATTAGAAAAAAAACGCCCCGGATAACTGTTTCTCATCTCACGTGCGAGAGACGAGTGCTCGGAGCTGAGATTGTAACAGTCTTCTAAATTGTCTAATTATATTATCAGGCTCCCCCGTCTACCCAGCGTCCCCAGGGAGGTAGGCGAGGGGGGACAAGACAGGAGTTTGATGGGGGATGAGTGTCCAGTCGGCTCCTTAATGACGGGAGAGTGACGGTATTACGCGCGTGACTCACACCGCCGAGTGACACACGCGCCCTGTCACATACGTCAAGATACGCTATCAATAAACTAGGAGGAAGGTAATTAGAAATCCTTCTCATTTCCAAACTTTACCGACTTAAAGACAGTTGGAAACGGAAGGAATGCATTATTAAAATCAGTTTTGTGTATCATTGAAACATAAAATATTCCTATCCAAATTTGAGTAGTATATTTTAAAACCTTATATAAATTGTAACGTACGGTTGTAACTAGACTAACATTTAGTCTCTAAAAATCTTATATTACACAATATCCTTCTTGACTCTAAAAAAAAAAAAAAATGTTCCCTATGCTGATTTCAGAGTGTGGAAATAGAGCCAGCTTGAGCTGGCTAGACTTGCTTTTGTATGAATTTCAAGATTTATTTATTTTTCATAAAATAAATATATTCGACGGTCATGGTGCAGGACTAGGTTGTAACGAACTCAAATGGACCACTAATTTTAATTCGTAATAACCGTAGTTCTTTATAAGCATATCTGCAGCATATAATATCGCGACTAAAAATAAGTTCGTTATATCGGTCAGTTCGTTATAAAAGCGTGTTCGTTATAAACGTATACCTGATGAACAATGTGTCATTGTCCCTCGGGACTGATATTGTATGTTTTTTACTTGAATGCTTGGTTTTTATGTCATACAATAAGTGACATGTAAATGCAATAATTTCCTGTCTCTTCCTCTTCTTCTTCTTCTGATGATGATGACGATAACGACGACGACTAAGTATAGTCATATGAAAATATCCGGTGTTCTTTTAACTTCTTTTGAGCAGTAAACAAATGACGGCGACGACGACAGTGATAACAAAACTACCAGAAAGTTACCAAAGCGTTCTGAATAATACCACTGATGATCACCAAATTTACGGCAATGCGACAACGCGACACTTTACAATGTCAAATATGTCGAATTATCGCATTGTCGCTCCATCAAGACTGTGTAAAAGCGTTAAGATGTACGGCAATGCGACATATTCATTGTGACAATGAGACAAATGGTTGGTCAAAATGTCGCGTTGTTGCCCTTTGGTTAAATTTCGTGCGTTTAGCTTGGTATTGTGGGGTCGTCAATGTCCCAATAAGACTACGCGACAGTGTCCCTTCTGGTATTCCATACACACGAGTGAATCTCATTCTAGTGAAGATTTCAACGAGTATGTGAGTATAGTTTTACGCCGCTTTTAGCAATATTCCAACATCATCGCGGCGGGGGCACCACAAATCGAACCCGGGGCTTCGGCGTGACGAACACCCACTTTAACCACTTGGCTACCCCACCGGCCCTCTTCAAGGTGAGAGAAATGGGACTAGATCCTATTTGCATTGAAAGTCCAATGTTAAACCCCGTGTAACCTGGTACATCAAAGCGGGCATTATATTGAGTTCACAAATCAGCGGGATCCGGATTATTTTGTCTATCTAAGCCGAAGAAAATGTACCCTTGTCCCAGCTGTGTTACAGTTTTGGTAGTGGGGAACTCTTTGTTACCCGTAACACTCGTGACAATGGCAACGCCCTGTATCATTGGGAACAACCAATCTCATTTACTTCGATACGATTCCTCTCTGTGTTACGATCCATAAAAGGTCATGTCCTGTGACCACTGAGCGAACTTTGACCGCCAAATTAAATGAAGGCCGCATGGGTTCATGAGCCAATCAACGGCCAGCTTCCTAAAACAATTGGGGCTCATTTTTAACTATCCCTTTTCGGAAATTCGATTTGTACAAATGAAAACACACAAAGAACATAAATATTCCTTGAATGGTGCTCTCATTCGATGGCGTTCAGAAACAAGAGGATGTTATCATATGATTTATGCCCATTATAACGACGCCGCCTTACTCTCTCCTTTAGAACTTGTTATTTTAGTTTGTTTCCGAGTGAGTGAGCGAGTATGGTTTTACGCCGTTTTTAGCAATATTCCAGCAATATCACGGCGGGGGACACCAGAAATGGGCTTCACACATTGTACCCATGTTGGTAATCGAACCCGGGTCTTCGTCGTGACGAGCGAACGCTTTAACCACTAGGCGACCCGACCACTTGGTATGGTGAGCGTGTATTAAACATGTATAGTGGACTATTACTTTTTATTAATTCGACAAGTGAATGATACTGCGGCCTGTCAGTGATCTGATCTTGAGCAGATAAACCAATGGTTGATATCATGAACAACGTCAGACACTGTGACCATCCGATCTGCATAGTGTCCTTGTACCGGATTCTTTCATTCTTTCGTGGATTGTCTGTAGCTGCTGAATATGATATGTGTAGACAACTGCATTCCTTTACATCCTATTAATTAGTTCTATTTTTTGTTTCAGTAAAATCAACCGATCTTGGAGAGTAACATGTTTCATCCCCTGAACTACATTCAGCTCATGGAACAACCTTTAAATCTTTAGAAAATAACGATGATAATATTTAAAATAACGAACACTGAAAAGGTAAATGTGACATATGTGTTACAGTAAACATTGTTAAATGTCAATATTACATCAAAATCCTCCCTGTTCTTCTTACTACACTGCTTTGCAAAAGAAAGTATACACTTGAAAATTGGATTTTACCAAAACTTTATAAACTTTATCAAAATATTACAAGACTGAAAACAGTCGCCGAAACACTGCATACTATGACATTCGTATCAGTGAGTGAGTGAGTGAGTTGGGTTTAACGCCGCTTTTAACAGTATTCCAGTTATATCGCGGCGTGTCAGTTTACTGTGGGAGGAAAGCCGGAAGTGATGCAGGTCTCAGACGTTTACCACTTCGGTGAAACCCACGAGCACGGGTATGGTGCTGACAAACCTAGAAACATCATCGGGGCGAATCGGGATTCGAACCCACAATCAAAGGTTTCTGTCGTGCCCAAGGGACGCAACTCTGCACAGCGAATCGCGGCGCCTTAGATGACTGGGCCACCCGTGCCCCCACATCCGTATCAAATACATCACCATCGAAGAACCGTTACTTGTTTTTTATTATAATCTTAGCCACCTTCAAGCATGAATGTATAGGTTCTTTTGCCCAGCAGTTTATAATGTATTCTATCAGGAAAAAAAGTTCATACTTTTAAGTGCATTTTTTAATTCTCAAATCAGATAAAAAGAGTTTCATTTTACTCAAAACGTTCAAACAAGCAAAAATTTAATGTTTCACTTAGTTTTTGATAGGAATGTTTTTTCACTAATTAAAAGCTTATGGCATTTTTCATATTTGGAGATGCGTCCTGACATTCGTCCAGGTTGACATATACAGGGGTGCGAGGCTGCCAACCCACTTTTAAAGCTCGGGATTCGGGGGTCTATTTTGAGGGTATTCGTAACAAATCGTATTTGGTACCCAGATTCAGCATTTTAAAATATAATGGTTTACCTAAATATTTCCTTTATAGGCTTTTTTTTTCGATATTCTGTCGAGTAATTTAATTTCAAATCTCTCCCTTTTATGACCTGGGAACGTGTTCTATAGGTTTTCGTCCATGCTTGTCTGTTTCCGGCTAGTGATCGTGGAGGTTGAGTTGATGAGCTGACATTACATAGTGATGATGATGATGATTGACAATTTGGGATGATAGTTATTTGAGGTATTTGAAAACATATTTGCCTGACCTGCCTTTGATGAGTGAATTCTGACATATGCTTTTGAGATTTATATTTAGTATTCGGAATTCAAAGTGAAAAAAATAGAAATTGTATTCGGGATTCTCGGGAGGGTGGTTGGCACCCTCGTGTATTTGGCTGCTTGAATATTTCACGTATTTGTGTAAATATATGTTACATGAGATTCGAGGACAAACCATTAATTACATATGTTATTAGAAGATTTCATACATTTTTCTAGTGAAGTCATTTATTGTGAAGTAGAAATTAAATTACTAATTCTTGCAATATGACTGTGTTTTTTGTTCCCTTTTAAATTGGAAAGCCACCACTTGTAGAGCATAGCAAACACGTTTCCCCCGTGCAACAAGTTATGCGCGCGCACTCTCCGCAATGGTCAAATAAGCAGTATCGAATTTCACTCCTGAGTTATTTGACGGATTAAATTTCATCTTGATCAGAATCATTTCGCTTTTCTTCGTGTGCTCATTCTATCTCACTTTATTTGTGATAAATGACATTGGCGAGAAAATTATTGTCCCCCAAATGAATTGAGTCCGCTGGGTGAGTCACCCCGAAAATAGCCCAATCCTACTTCTCAAATAGCTTAATCAAGAACTCGGAGACAGGGAACGGAAAAAGGGCCGATATTGGATGACAAGGCTTCAATAGGATACGCAAACACTGTAAAGGGGCAGATTGAATGTCTGGACGGTGAAGCATACATCGGGCTATCAAGATGAGACGGAGATTCGGCCTCCCTGCTTCAACACATTGTTAATGTTGACGAACGCGCGTTACAGGGAATGGCTAACTTGTTGATGGTCATAGGCTGGCTCGGGGAGAATGCACGTGCAACAATTGCGCACGTGATACTGTGAAAACAGACAAAAGATACTAGAAAAATAGATGGCATAAAAGGTTTGCTGATCATATTGTGATTCGTGAATCACCGTGGATCACATTTCGTATTTAATCATTTCTTTTCGATGGGATTCTGTTTCGTTTCTTCTTAGCCAAGGTGGTAGACTAACGCTTAGTCTCTTAAAATATATAATTGTGATAGAACCACAAAACTCCACTTTAATTGAAAAAGAGCTCCGGTGAGATGGGAGATTCAGAACATGAACCTTAGAAAAATCTAGACTTGCTTCATTTAGGGCGATTGCATTGCAGAAAGGACCCGGCGGACGGGAAAACAAAATGGTTCAGGGACTATGAGACAGTCTACCAAGACGGTACTTCCCACAGTCAGGTCATGACATATATACATATATATATTAAATTCATCATCGTGGGGGGTATTTAAAACAACGCTTGTCTTCTGTTTTCAGTGTGATGAATTATTTGGTTTATTCCGGTTAAAAACATCCGATGTTAATAGAAGAGACCAAACGCCTTCCCAGCGCGTGACACCTTCGTTACACTCTCGGTAACACTGCTGCCACCAGTGTGGGCGCGGCCATTACAACAATCTTGAAATTTGCCCTCTTACCCCAAATGTAGTAATATTCATACTTTTGTTTATTCCGGGACTGCCATCATAGTACATTTACGACTGACCAGATTTCCAAGATGTATTTAACTTTTTGTTTGTTTGATCAGATTGGTTCGAGGTTGCAGACGAACGGAAAATCACCCAACTTCTCCCTTACATTCTTACTATACCAATCACATGACAGTTGAAATGAAATAGAAATTCAAACTGATAAACAAAGAAAATAATTTAGCTGGGATTAGAGTATATTCATAACGGTCAGTCGATAAATATGGGCGAGTTCAACTCCAAGCATGGTTGTAGCCACCTATCACGTTGGGGACCTTTGACTGGTGGCAGAAATAGTATACAGAGAGCTCCGTGAACGGGCTATCCCTGCGAAGAGCTTGAGAAGGGATAGGAACGGTTCATTCGTCAGCACTCGCCCCTTTCTGTAACCTACAAGAAGACTCGTCCCCCTATCGATGAATGTTATATGCAAATAAGCGTCAAACCAATCAGAATGCGCGTATAACTTTAAGAACTTCGGTCAAAGAATCCTTCATGAATAATTTTTGATTTTACATATGTCTTGCATTTAAACATATACCCAAGATGTAAATGTGTTCCACCATATTGTATAATACTGTAAGTCCCCATGTGTTTTCAATACCATTTAGAATAGATATGATATATAGGGGAAATATACATGAATCATTATGCAACGAGTTGACAATTCTTTTAGCTATGCCCGTTTGCGCTTAGACGGAACCCAGTTGCAAACAGTAGCAGACACCAGTCGCTATTCGGCTTGCCCCGACCGGAATAACACGAGTTGATCACGAATGTGGAATGATTGCCCGAATTTTAAAGGAAGAGTTATCTTTCCTTGAGCCCCATGGGCGTGGTTATTTGTGTTGGTGCTTCACGAGGTTTAATTAGCTTTCTGTCTACTTGGAAAAAGGAAAGGCACGCCCGTTATTTTAAAATAAACTTCAGATAACAAACATTTAATTGTATTACCCTGCACACTGAGATAACACGATTGGCTTAACTACCATATTCATTATATTGTTATATGTGAATCATCCCCGATCAGATTCCGATTAAAAAAAAGTTTTTAAAAATCGCTGTTTAAAGCAACTTTATTTGAAAAATGCCTTGTGTCATTTCAGTAAGATTCTGTGTTCCTTTGCTGAGATGATGACTTTACGTGATAACTATCCTCATAATTGTTATCCATTCATCTGAGGTTAAGTTTTACACAATCAAATAACTCATTAAAAACGAGAGGGGGTTTTGTCATCTCATGGCTAACACAAATCTTGATTCACAATTCAAACGGGTTGCTTTTTATCTTAAACCGTTCTATTGAATTATCAATTTCACAAAACAGATTAACGAAATAATGGTTTCCCGGCCTCTGTGATTCTCACGCTGTTGTTTGGGTGAAGGGATTAATGTCCTTTCACGGCTTTAGATCTTTATCCTTGCCCATTTTTATGTCATTTTTATTCAAGCTATGAGCGCGTTTTGGCTTAATGTTCCCGCCATTTTAGCATCCTTTTTGTGATGATTTATTAAGGACTTCTTGAAACTTCCAAACTTTGAAACTGAGCGTTAACGGGGAAATCTCGAAAAAGACGAGATTTATAAGTTACAAAAAGATCATTCTTTTTTTTTTTACTGCACATCAGGGTCCCGTTCCACAGAGTGATCTTAATGCTTCGGCTGCCGTAGGTTTACGATAGAGTATGAGAGTTCCGCTCGCCTTAGTGCTACGATCATCTTTAAATAACGGGGCCCTTGAAAAAAGTTCAGCACGGCTTACCATATAATTTTATATAAAATAGTATTTTTTTAAACATTATCCTATATCAATTCAAGGACGAAAAACTCTTGTTTATTTTTACAAAGGGATAAACGTATTGCAATATGCAACCCGGAATCGACTATCTTGTGACTTTTGTTTTTTAAATTGTCACAAACGTCATATACCAGAGCATGGGCACTGCTGAGGATTGGGGGGGCCCAGTTGTCTAAGGCGCCGCAAGTCGATGTGAAGAGTTGCGTCCCTTGGGCATGCCAGAAACCTATGATTGTGGGTTCGAATCCCTGTTCGCCCTGATTATGTTTCTTGGTTTGTCAGCACCATACCCGTGCTCGTGGGTTTCACCAAGATAGTAAACGTCTGAGACCTGCATCACTTCGGGCTTTCCTCCCACATTAAGCTGAAACGCCGTGGAATACTGTTAAAAGCGGCGTTAAACCCAACTCACTCACTCGCTCTTGTGACATTTTTGTAACTATGCTTTGTAACCATGGCAACAGTTATTTCACCATCCTTCTTCCTCTGCTTCTCAGCATCACATGACTCGAGGAACATTTTTGTGAAAACCTTTCAGCTGGTATCAGTTGTACCTTAGACATTTATCAAAATGGCATGAATGACATATTTAGGTATTTCCAACAGATACATGGCAGTTTGGATATATGAAAATAAAATTTGGCTGTGTTTAATTGCTTACCAGGTGCATATATCATGTTGACAAAACCCTCGCATATGCATATACAAGAAAGCCCATAACATAATTCAGTTTGTCTCACAAATTTGTCTGAATTCTGACAACTAACAAGTCTGATAACACAAAATGCGTAACCGCGACAACGACGTCGTAGCAGGGTTAATAAAACACCGCCTTGGGTAATGGCCTACTGGATAGCTTGTTGACTTGCCACATCAAACAGTAGGGTTCGATTCCCGACATGGACCGTACGTACATGAACCGATTCGTGTTGTCCCTTCGTTTTCTGTTTTGTATTCTGTCATTATATTTGTCTAAAAAAACGGCCATCCAGGTAAATACACATGACGTAATAACCCGTTTCTTAAGTTTCTTAAAAAATATTCTTTTAGAAAATGTTCAAGATGATCTCTTTAGGGTCTCGCCTTAAAACTGTTAACCAAAATCTTATTTCTTTTTAATTCTAGTTTTATTTCGCTCACGCGTTCCATTATGTGCTGAGCATCATAATAAGAATCACATATAATGATACGGAAGGCCCCATGACACACAAAAGTCATAGGATACAGGTGGAAGATGCGCCCCTAAAATAATCCATGCAAACGCGCTTTTCGTTAAAAGATGTATCATCTTTTATACATTTAAACGGCGTCAGACAACAAACAAGGCACAGGTGCGTATTTCTTGTGACAACATGTATAGATTACACTTATCCACAGTGTCATACGCTTCCTACTCTTATGGGCTCCCTTACATCACACAGAATCACATTAAACTGATACGGCGTATCTAATACAACTGAAATGGAGAGGCGTGATTCACACACTATCGGAAAATAGATCTAATATGCAGATTCTGGGATTTTCGAGATTTCCGAAGTTGCATGGAGTTGTTCGAGTCAGTGAGAGTGATTTTGGTATCACGCCGCTTTCTGTCATGGCGCCGGAAGCAGTTCTCTCTAAGTATATAAAGTCAACTGGCGGACAAAGGAAGGAATACACATGTTTGATGTGGCTTAAAATGAAAAAGGGAACGAGATTCATGTTTTTTGTTATGATGATACGGGTATCACAGTTGTGTTTTAGATTTTGTTGTTGTTGTTTAATGCCGCACTCAGCAATATTCCAGCTATACGGCGGCGGTCTGGAAATAATCGAGTCTGGACCAGACAATCCAATGATTGACATCATTAGCATCGATCTTCGCAATTGGGATACGATGGCATGCATCAACCAAGTCAGCGAACCTGACCACCTGATTCCGTTAGTCGCCTCTTACGACAAGCATGATGTCAATCACAAGATTGTCTGGTCCAGACTCGATTATTTCCAGACCGCCGTCGTATAGCTGGAATATTGCTGAGTGCGGCGTTAAACAACACAAACAAACAAACAAACTTGATGTCTGACCACGAGAAGCTGGAAGACTGAGGATGTGACATATAAACAATACATCCTCACTCACCCTGGGTGGCCCTCGTCGTGATAGTCCTGGCAGTATGATAACCTTGTTTGTTGTTTAACGCCGCACTCAGCAATATTCCTGCTATATCCTGTAAATAATCTAGTCTGGACCAGACAATCCAGTGATTGACATCATGAGCATCGATTTATGCAGTTGGGATACGATGACCACCCGATCCCGTTAGTCGCCTCTTAATGTTGGTGGATGAAGAAAGCCGTGTGACCCTCGTAATAGTGAATGACCAACAGAGGTGCGAGTGTGGATGTAGATTCTGGCCTACCAATGTACAGACCTGTGGATAGAAGCGCTCGTAAAATACCCGTATATCCCTCGCGAGTCCATGCTTTTGAGTGGCCAAAACCGTTAAAATGATTGATTTTACAATTAATCAATAGTCTTTGTTGTTGTATATTTTAAACTCACTCTATAATTTAATTCCCGACTACATCACTGCTGTTTGGCTTACGCATGAACTATGCTTTTGGCAGAAGTCAGATTCACAAACATAATTCAGTTTGTCATCCTAAATTTGTTCGGATTTGTCTGGCTTGTTATCAGACCGGTGACATTCTTGAAGAAAGACAACTAGGACCAGTCCCCCATACGTCACATCGCACCTGATAGTAAAACTCAGTCAAGAAGATATGGCATTCCTGCCCGTGAAGACAAAAACAGCAAGCGGGTGATACGGTGAATGAGTGGTTGGGTGAGTGAAACTGTACCTATATTAAAGTTAACGAAACCTTGTCACACATTGATAAAGAGAGTAATTATTGTTTATCGCTGCACCAATAACGGTACATACACCACCGTCAACACTGCCCTGAATTGTGCCGTAAAACTGACAACTGCATCATGGGAAATGCACGGACTTGAATTGCAGCACGTGATTCTGTCATTCGGCATGCCTCTCCGTGCATGCGACAGAAAAAACACGTCAGTTTCACCGCAGAGATATTTGTTTTTTAACAGTTGACATAAGTGTTCCTTCAACACAGCAGCAATATGTCACGCAATGGTTGATTTAAAGAAAGTAACAGGTTTCTCAAAATAACATTTCCACTGAATGAATATATGTGTGCTGTACCTATATGCATGTTGGGTGATACGGCTTCTGCCAACGTATATACCCGTGAAGATCCGGTTTAGAATTGGCCCTCAGCAACCCATGCTTGTCGAAAGAGGCGACTAACGGGATTGGGTGGTCAGGCTCTCTGACTTGATTGATGCATGTCATCGTATCCCAGTTGCGGAGATCGATGCGTAGATCGTCCTCTTAGTCATCTAGACCTACAGCATCTCCAAAGAATGGTAGTGAAGCGAGTGTATGTTGTTTCACACCACAGTCAGCAATCTGTCACCCAATCAACCAGGTCATCGAGCCTAATACCCGTGAAGATGCGGGTTAGAATAGGTCTTCAGCAACCCATGCTTGTCGTAAGAGACGACTAACGGGATCGAGTGTCAGGCTCGCTGACTTGGTTGATACATGTCAACGTTTCTCAGTTGCGTTGATCGATGCACATGATATCAATCACTGGATTGTCTGTTATAGACTCGATTACTTACAGACCGCTGTCATATAGCTGGAATATTGCTGAGTGCGGCGTAAAACACCAAACAAAGATACGTAACATGCTATATACTTCTATTACTCAGACCAGGTCAAAACATGTTTTAAAGCTGAGAGGGAGGGTTATTTCCTTTTCTTTTTTTAAAGGTCATTTACACAGCATGAGGTAAAGACATACTGTACCACATAACCTATTCTGGCCACGCCGCAATGACTCGAAGTATGAAGAGAGAATTCACGGGGGTCCATGTCGGTCGCATGTCGGTCCCTCGTCTGCCTGCAGCCCCTGAACCATATTATTTTCCCTTTCGCCCAGCCCTTACTGTAACGCTATACCATTAAATGAAACAAGTCTAGATTTCCCACAGGTTCTGAATCTCACGTCTCACCGTGTCTCCTTTTCAATTTAAATGTAGTTGCTTTTTCTATCAAAATTATATATTTTCAGAGACTAAGCGTCAGCCTACAAGGTCCCGTGAACCTGACTCACTATGAATTTCATGGTGTGTGCAAAAAGTCAGAATCCCGTTCAAAACGGAATTTGATTTGAAAAAAAGGTCGTTTATAACCTTCTAAAACATATAATTTTGAGGGAGCGGGCAGTTCACGAGAAACAAGAAGTTTTTTAACAAGTCTATTGACGAGTATAGGGTATCCATGGACCAATATCATGTTTCTGTATGCGTGAAAAATGTATACTGATAGAAATGAATAAGGGAATATTTAGTTTTAGAAACAGTAAAATGGTATGGTATCATGGGTTCCCAGCCCTGTCTACCAAATACACGTTGGAAACAATGCACATCTCCACATTTGATTCTGACGTGTTGAGTTTGTATGCGCGCTATTTCAAATGTACTGACAGTAAAGCTATAATTCCCTATATTTTTCATTGTTCCCTTGTTCGTTTCCACCAGTCCTTTATGCTGTGTATCTAATGCTGTCATAATGGTATGCATGTGAATGTACGTCTCCAAGTCAAGCAAATTTTATCTGTACTATTTGACCTGTCATCATTGGGTTATTTACGCGCGGCTTGATGGCTGCGCATACCAACAGGATAACCAGTTCTGCTTGTATGCATATTATTGCATTGCACTTCCGCCTTGCTACCTCGCTCGGCAATCAGTTCGGCTTATGTCCGTTAAAGGCACGTAATAGAGGGTGCATGTTATTATCACAAATTAACATGAAGGTGCTGGTTCGCTATTCCTTGAAGCAATTGCAGTTCTTGTTTGGTGATCATGTTAAAATGTTGTGACGAGTTAAATCAATGAAATGACCAAATAGCATTGGAGGGGAGGTGGATGGGGGTGGTTCTTTGTGAGTGAGTGAGTTGGGTTTGACGCCGCTTTGAACAGTATTCAAGTTATATCATGGCATGTCAGCTTAATGTGGGAGGAGAGCCCGAAGTGATGCAGGTCTCAGATGTTTACCACTTCGGTGAAACCCACGAGCACGGGTATGGTGCTGACAAACCTAGAAACATAATCGGTTGGAGGACCTCATTACTTGTATCCAAGGTCACCGTATTCATGCAGTGGACCGCCGGATCGCGCCGCATGAAGCTATTACAACATTATGATTTAATATTTTGAATACAGCAATTGTGTTGCAGCAGCAGATCCGGGGGTTTGGTGTAAAATGAAACGAAAATTAATAATAATGGTTTACAGAGAGTGTTTGTGAAAATGGCCAAAGTGGGCCAGGCAGGGTAACAACAAGTGTCATCTTTTGACGCCTTTTGGTATGACGAGGTAAGGCATCTCACCACCGATCTTCCGCTCTCCGGGCAGACGCTCTATCCACTACACCACGTAGGCAGTTCCAACATGGATTCCTAACACTGCCGATGGAGATGACCTGTTGGAACGACGTGAGCCGATTGACTCAATCGGGTGTATTCGGTTTATTCCGCCACCAATGTTACAACAACTTTGCTGCTTTGGACACACATGTAAAGAACATGTCTAAACCTATAGTTGTGGTATGCTGGTATGCTGGTATGCTGCAGAAACGGGGAATACGAGCTACACAACACTATAGTGGCTGACAGTGATCTATAATTTAGAACAAATTAAAGCTTGTCATGTTCGTACCGTGTTTGTTATTGTTTTGTATGAAGAATGGTTAAAGTGTCAGCCATGTTGAAAGTCTCGTTGCGTCACTCCGTTACTTCGTCTCCGCACACGATGTTAACACCGAGAACAGCAACTTATTATCTTAATGTAAACAGTGCAGCTATATCTGGCACTCACTCCCCGTTACAGATACATGGTCTAGTAATAATTACTTGTGCTAGGTTCCTACTCGTGCATGCTTTTCAAAACAAAATTCATAAAAAATAATCCTTCTCATTCCATTGTACGTGCATATGGGGACATGTCTGTCCACACCTGTGTTGAGGAGGAAAATACTTGTTTCGGGGAACAGAAAAAAACGCATCGGCGAAAAGAACACCTGTATCGGGAAAAAAAAGCAAGTTAGGCCATGTAAAACTAGAGAATATTGTAGCCGTGAAGATTCGGGGTAGAATAGGTCTTCAGAAACCCATGCTTGTCGTAAGAGGCGACTATGCTTGTCGTAAAAGGCGACTAGCATGTCGTAAGATTGATTTGTTGTTTTACGCCGCACTCGGCAATATTCCCGCTTTTTGACGGCGGTCTGTAAATAATCGAGTCTGGACCAGACAATCCAGTGATTGATATCATGAGCATCGATCCATGCAATTGATCCCGTTTGTCGTCTCTTACGACAAGCATAGTCGCCTTTTACCGCAAGCATGGGTTGCTGAGGATAATATGCTTGTAACAGGCTAACTGTATCGGGTTATCAGACTCGCTGACTTGATGCCTGCCATCTTATCCCAATTGCGTAGATTGATGCTCATGATATCAGTCACTGGATTGTCTGGCCCAGACTCTTACAGACTGTTGTCATATAGCTGGAATATTGCTGAGTGCGGCGTGAAACAATTTGTATTACTAAGACCAGGTCCAAAAAACATTTTTTAAGCTGAGAATGATGATTATATTCTCTTGAGTTTATTTTAAAGGCGCTTTACAAACAAAATAAACACTAGAGATACTGTTCAAATCGGCGTTAAGGCACCTGACTCGCTCATGGTCATTTACACACGGGGTCACTCTTGGTTGGTTCACTGTCATTCGAGACCATTTACGAAAAACAAATTTTCAAAATAAAAGCGTTCATAATCGTTAAATGAAAGGGGCGGTCGGGTAGCCTATTGGTTATGGCGTTCGCTCGTCATGCCGAAAACCCGGGTTCGATTCCCGACATGGGCACAATGTGTTAAGCCCATTTTTGGTGTCCACCGCCGTGATATTGCTGGAATATTGCTAAAAATGGAGTAAAACCAAACTCACTCACTCACTCATGTTAAATGAAATTACCCGGACACATGATGAGCAGCTTTAAATCACAGGGCTGTCACCGATCCAGCTTTAAATACAACCTCAAATGGCGTACAAACGTGTTCGCTGAATTAAAGGAAAAGCCATTTTGACATCTGTTATTTGAAAGAAAACTGCAATATTTCATGTGGTGTTTCATGTTTCTATAATTGGTGTTTTCGTGTCGCGGATTTTATCTCTTGTTTGGCGTTACTTCTTTATTCCGACAGAATTGTCACGCACTTTGGTGTATATATATTGCTCAACAGATCGGTCTTTTCGGCGACTTTAACGTTTTCCCCACGACTTCGCAGTTCATTATCGACTTAAAACCGTGTTGGAAAGTTTAACGACACGAACATTTGTAAAACCCAGTGACATGTGTGACCGACGATGCTAAATACTTTTTGAATTCAATTTTAACGCTCACTATGGGGGCTCTACCTTCTAACAAGCACAAGCAACACCCTGCTTCGCAAGCCATTGATTTTGAAATTCTAGCTGAGGAATTTGAAGTGCAATAATAAACACGTCATTTGTGGGAAGAGCCATTACGAAATACTTTATTTAAAGGCGCTGAGTTCAAAGTATGGGTATTACATTGCAAGAGGGACGCAGCGCGTTCTGTGTGATGCCACGTGACCTTCAGGCTTGTTTTCAATTGGCTAAGATGATGCGGTTAACATAATACTCTACCGGACAAAAGTACGTAACTCTTAGATGTTGAAAGTATTATTCCTCTTTCCGCACGTGTCTACTATACATCGTGGACCGTTGTTCATGCTGTCAACCACTAGTTTGCCTGCCAAAAATGATATTAAATGATTGTCGTGATTTTGTGAAAGTCTATTAACTGCGTAAAACTATATGCAGTCACCCACTCCTCCCTTATCTGTTTATCCTGGTGAATAGAGTGTGCTTTTCTTTAACTAAATATACAATACACGTAAACTGCCTGGCAAAAAGAAAGAAGACACTTGAAAATTTGATTTAACAAAAACATCACAAACGTTATCAAAATGTTACTAGATTGAAATCAGTCGCCGAAACACTGCACACTTATGGCCGAAAACACAACTATGATACCCGCATCAAATACATCACCATCTTGTCTGTTTCATTTTAGCCACCATCAAACTTTGGCGACTCGTTTCCTTTGCCCCGCAGTTTGTAAGTAAAAACTGTAGGCCGGAACAATCAACCTTTTTATCGACATAACTGATTTTTTAATGATTCGAATACGAATGTACTGCAGGTGTTATTTTCCTCAGTATTGTTTTTTTTATTATCTGTTTCATCAGAAAACTTGCTAAAACGTGTATTTTTTAGAGGTAACGAGACACGATGATTCATTGTCTCACCTTGACTCTGTTGTAAGTGTTAACGAGTTAGGTTTTTTTTACGATGTAAAACAAACGAAACTGAAATGTTGCATTGACTGTGTGTCTGCCAGAGGTAGATGGTGGGCGTTTGTCATCAATTTTAAATGCGGCAATGTGTTGATTTCGAAATGAAGGATCACACATTTAATGATTTCGTGTCGTTGGCTCCCGTGGAGATTCCGGAGATCGCCAGCAACGTGGGCTTGTTTGTTGTTTAACGCCGCACTCAGCAATATGGGATCGACTCCTAGATTCGGACCGATCATTATCCTTGGTTTGTCAGCACCATTCCCGTTCTTGTGGTTTCACGAAGGCGGTAAACTGTCCACGGCCTTCCTTACTTTGAGCTTTCATCCCCCAAAAGGCTTATATTCCACGAGATAACAGTGTTCAAAGCGGCGTTAAAACCCAACTCACTCACTCACTCACTTACATGTTTTACTACTCTACGGAGAAAGAATATTGCATTTAATTTAGTCATACGCTGAAATATACTGAACTCCATGAGCAGCCTTCTTCAGACAGGTCCCGTGATCCCGGGCCAGAACAGGTCTTCAGCAACCCATGCTTGCCGTAAAAGGCGACTATGCTTGTCGTAAGAGGCGACTAACGGGATCGGGTGGTCAGGCTCGCTGACTTGGTTGATGCATGTCATCGGTCCCAATTGCGTGGATCGATGCTCATGATGTCAATCACTGCATAGTCTGGTCAAGACTTGATTATTTACATACCGCCGTCATATATCTTCAGACAGGGTTGTGCGGGTGGCCCAGTGGTATCAGGTACCGCTGCAATTCACCGTGGCGTGCCTGAAACCTGTGATTGGCGGTTTGAATGACGGTTCCCCCTGAAAATGTTTCTAGGTTTCTTAGCACCGTCTAAGACCTGCACCACCTTTCTTCCACATAAGCGGGGCGGTGGGGTGGCTATTTGGCTAAAGCGTTCCCTCGTCAAGCCAACCTGGGTTCGATTCCCGACATGGGTACAATGTGTGAAGCCCATTTCCGATGTCCCCCGCCTTGATATTGCTGGAATATTGCTAGAAACGACGTGAAACCATACTCACTCACTCACTCTACAGACTCCACGGAGTCTGCCCAACAAAGGGGCACATCCCGTGAAGGGTTCAAGTACTCCATTCGAGACCACCTTCCAGAGATCTCCGGGGGCACGAGTGGCCCAGTCGTCTAAGGCGCAGCGATTCGCTGTGCAGAGTTGCGTCCCTTGGGCACGCCAGAAACCTATGATTGTGGGTTCGAATCCCGGTTCCCCCCGATTATGTTTCTAGGTTTGTCAGCACCATACCCGTGCTCGTGGGTTTCACCAAAGTGGTAAACGTCTGAGACCTGCATCACTTCGGGTTTTCCTCCCACATTAAGCTGCCACGCTGCGAAATAACTGTAATACTGTTAAAAGCGGCGTTAAACCCAACTCACTCACTCCAGAGATCTCCAGTGTGCAGGATAAAGTCTGGCATGGTAAAAATACAGCCTGACATAGAGTATCATAGTACCACCAGCACATTGATATTCAATGCATTTATGCATGATCCCACAGGGGAATATGGAGGACATTCTGGAGGTTATGTTTGTTTGTTTGTTTGTTTTTTGTTTAACGCCGCACTCAGCAATATTCCAGATACATTGTATATGCCGGCGGTCTGTAAAATAATCGAGTCTGGACCAGACAATCCTGTGATTGACATCATGAGCATCGCTCCACGCAATTGGGATGCGATGACATGCATCATTCTGGAGGCTGGATGGACTAATCTTAAATGCCCTACTGGAAGGATAATATTGTATGCATGAGTGTTTGAAATTATTGTAGACTGCATACATGCATCATTGCCGGGAAGGGTGTAGAGTATTTTATGCATAATATTCATGACGAAGACATTTTAATGATTGTTCGGAAGGTACATGTAGCTTATTCCATGTGAGGGAATAGCGCATGCATGCGAGTCGGGAAAGAGTTTTAAAGGTATTTATGCATGGTATTCAAGGCAAAGAATATTCATGCATGATTGTTCGGAATTTAGCTTATTCAATGCACTGTCCTTATGTGAGAGAATAGTGCATGCAGGCTTGTCGGGAAGGGGTGTAGCGTATCTATGCATTGTATTCAAAGGGGGTAGGGATGTCGCAGGCATGGGTTTCGGAAATTGTGGTTTCTGAGATTGAAATATACCTTGGTATGATATTCCTTCTGCAGACCGACGTTAAAAGCATTTGGGGCAAAATATGTGTGATCAGGCGTGCACATCATACAAAGACCTAGCAATTATGGTTTAACGTTTAGGCCAAGGTGCTCAATCGTTATAAGTTAAACCCGGGTTTTCATTCCCAATGGGTACAATGTGTGAAACCATTTTCAATGTCCCCCGCTATGATATCCCTGCAGTTCTGCAACAAAATCACTCAGAATATCACTCCTTCCTGGAAAGCCAAATAAACAGTTTAAGATCATGATTTAAAGACCGTTTGATTCGTCTCATGGTTGAGTACCCATATTTCAAAACATGCGGTTCAAACCCATTACCAAACGAGATGTTAAAACATAATGCTTATATAAGTGCTTACAAACTCTTAAAACATTTATAAAACATCAAAGCTAAAAACATATGTCATGTAATCCGCTGTGTGACAGATAATTTTGGACACGCTTTTTTAATCACGCATGTTTTCCGTCTAGGATTTCAGCAACTGATAATTTAAAAGCCATTTCTTTGAGTTTCAAGCCAACTGCCCTTATGACGAGAATATATGACCACTAATTAAAAAGAAACACATTCGCTGTATAAAATCGATTAGTCAAGGGTCACCCACACTGAGATTCGGTCACTAACAACCTTTAAATACAATATCTTTTTACAAACCTTCTTCTTTAAAGCTCGGTTGTATTTCCCAGTTTTGTGGATTTTGCATACGTTGACAGCTGTTGTACGAATCGGTTTACAGTGTTTGTGTAAATTCGAATGATTATGGCAGTTGGGCAACATTTTTTTAACCTCTCCTTTTGGGAATGAGTCCATATATGTCGACACGCGTCTTGTATTGGGACTGTGGGTTTGAGCCGCGCTGCGATTTGTTCACCCGCGCATAGAAGAAATCGCTCGTGCGTATCCTGTTAAAGCTAAGCATGGTCCCTGATAATCATTGACGCGAAACCCCGTTCAATTTCACGCATGGTTCAGTAAATGCCATATCTTTGGAGAATATATGGATCTTTTGAACAAGACAAAGAGGTGAGAAGGTGTTAAATGTAGCGTTTAATATCTTTACAATGTTGTACTAGACAGTACACAGTGCTTCTTCTGAACCTCTTTCGAGGAAATAACTTAATCGTCTTCTCTTTACCAACACGACGTGTACAGGGTATTATTACATCAACGCAGAAATTTCAACACTTACCTGCCAAATTGTGGCATCGTTGAAGCCTGGATTGAAGCGCTTTGTAGAAATATTGTAAAATATATTAGATATCAGGGGCATTTATCTGTTTTAGATCGTTGATGAGAAGCGGGAATTATAACGAGACCTGCATACGACATCCCGTTCATTAGTTGATGATGGTTTAGATATAATGTTCATCTGCTGTGAGATACAGCTGCGCTGTTCCCCGGGAGGGGATGGAGGGGACGTGTGCTTGTTTATCAACTGTGTATATGGCAGCGGTCTGGTCATTCATAGTGGAACCTGGTGCTTGTTTGAAGAGGTAGTATGTCATACAGACCCTGAAACAAATATATCCAATACCAGTATAGAATATTTGGCAAGTCTAGATCACTGCAGTATCATGAAAAGGAAGAGAGTCTCAGGGCTACTTTTTACCATATTTTATAACTTTAATTTAACAAACCCCTTACGTTTTTTTCTGTGAACTATGTTCATTTCAGAGAACAGATGTTAGTCTATTGAAAAGGCTACCAGAACACTTCAGAAATGTTCGAATATTCTGCTACTATTTCTGCTGCTGCTGCTGCTGCTGCTACTACTTGTACTACCGCTGCTACAGCTACTACTACTTCTGCTGCTACTACTACTACTACTACTGCTACTACTCTCTGTTACTGCTACGACTGCTATTACTGCTAATACTAATATTATGAGTCGATGGGATAGCCTTAGTAGTTAAAGATGGTACTTGTTGTTACCCTGCCTGACGTTCGGCTTTAATTTGATAAAACAAGGACTGGTCGGTTCGAAGTCAGTATAATGTATCTGTGTGGGGTCTTCATGTTAAACCGCGGTATATTAGTGCGGATACCCCACCCAGACACACTATATTGACCAGTCCTTGTTTTATCCAATTAATGCCAGGCATGGTAACAACAATTACCATCTTTTAACGTCTCTTGGTATGACGCGGCCAGGGGGGTCGAACCAACATGCATATGCTGTGTCTCTATATATTAGTATAATATCACAGAACACACACTATCAAATGGTCGGTTTCTTACTATGCGGAGGCAGCCGAGGAGATGGCCAGGCGATGACTGCTATGCGACCCGGGTGGTCACAATGTATGGCATGGCTAGTTCTTCGCCTTAACCCAGCGGCGAGAATCATTGCTCATATTATCACTCACTGGTTTGCCTGGCCCAGGATCGACCATCCACAAGCAGAGGTGGTTCAGCTTCACTGTTTACTCTGCGGCGTAAAACGACATTCACGTGCTCCCCGAGAATCATCACTGACCTTCAGACTGCACAGTAGTCTGTCTCCCTTGATAATAACTTAAAAAAGGAGTCCAACTCGAGTCAAATAATTTGGCAAGTCTTGATTGCCTAAGCCGTAGGATTATTCTGGGCTCCATTTGGATTTTTATTTTGCATATATATATTTCCGGGACTAAATGTCAGACTAAAAGCACATCTACACACTGCAGTCTATTTATCATCCCAGACATATCAGCTAACGAGTGAATGACTTTCACTCGCCCAAGCATCTCTTTAAAATCTAAATTACAGTTCAGATGGAAAATTCTTCCAACAAAGGAAGCAGAGAGTGGCCCCTGACCTGCGCATGTGTTAGCAATGTCATCGATAGCCAACTGAGTCCAAGATGGCGGCTAATCGATGTCACGTGATTACAATGGCCGTTAGCCGTGGGAGCTCGGCCAAGCGGAAAACAATCACATCCGTTTACAAGTTTCAAAATTAAATAGCTGCGAGATTGAATGACGGCAGCAGGGTAAACAGAGATTTGATCTCAACCAGATTGCACGGAAACCAAATAGAATGTTTTGCACCAAGAAAACGAAGTGGAATTCTCCAACTGCTCGCGAACTAATTACTGTTAGATTTTCCCCGCGTTTTCAGTGTGCAAACAACCATTGTCTACAGCTAATTGTCGGAACTTATCAGCGTGGCAGTTAATAAAGAAAACAAACAGTGTATTGTACTTTCACCCCATAAGGGCCCCACACTCGTTCACGTGAGTACGTCTTCGTCTTGTTAGGACTACATGTTGATGTGGTAACAAACCTCAGAATGAGTATCTATAATCTCTTACTTATTCCATACTACTACTACTACTACTACTACTACTACTACTACTGCTACTACTTCTACTTGTACTGCTCCTCCTCCTACTACTGCTGCTACTACTACTACTGCTGCTGCTACTACTGCTACTACTACTTCTATTACTTTTACTACTACTGCTCCTACTACTTCTACTACTACTACTGCTACTACTACTTCTATTACTTCTACTACTACTGCTCCTACTACTACTACTACTGCTACTACTACCACTACTTCTGCTAATACTACTACTACTGCTACTACTACTTCTATTACTTCTACTACTTCTACTACTACTACTACTGCTACTACTACTACTACTTCTGCTAATACTACTACTGCTACTACTACTACTACTACTACTACTGCTACTGCTCCTACTACTACTACTACTACTTCTATTACTTCTACTACTACTGCTCCTACTACTACTACTGCTCCTCCTCCTCCTACTACTACTACTGCTCCTACTACTTCTACTACTACTACTACTACTACTGCTCCTACTACTACTGCTACTGCTACTATTACTTCTACTACTACTGCTCCTACTACTTCTATTACTTCTACTACTACTGCTACTACTACTTCTATTACTTCTACTACTACTGCTCCTTCTACTTCTCCTACTACTACTACTGCTGCTACTACTACTTCTATTACTTCTACTACTGCTGCTCCTACTACTACTACTGCTCCTCCTCCTCCTACTACTACTACTGCTCCTACTACTTCTACTACTACTACTACTACTACTGCTCCTACTACTACTGCTACTGCTACTATTACTTCTACTACTACTGCCCCTACTACTTCTACTACTACTACTACTGCTCCTCCTCCTCCTACTACTACTGCTACTACTACTTCTATTACTTCTACTACTACTACTACTACTGCTCCTCCTCCTACTACTACTACTGCTCCTACTACTTCTATTACTTCTACTACTACTGCTACTACTACTTCTATTACTTCTACTACTACTGCTCCTTCTACTTCTCCTACTACTACTACTGCTGCTACTACTACTTCTATTACTTCTACTACTGCTGCTCCTACTACTACTACTACTTCTGCTCCTACTACTTCTACTACTACTTCTACTACTACTGCTCCTTCTACTTCTCCTACTACTACTACTGCTGCTACTACTACTTCTATTACTTCTACTACTGCTGCTCCTACTACTACTACTACTTCTGCTCCTACTACTTCTACTACTACTTCTACTACTACTAATACTTCTAATACTTCTTCTCCTACTACTTCTACTACTGCTACTACTACTTCTATTACTTCTACTACTACTGCTCCTACTACTACTACTACTGCTACTACTACTACTGCTACTGCTCCTACTACTACTGCTACTACTACTATTACTTCAACTACTACTGCTGCTACTACTTCTACTACTACTACTGCTCCTACTACTACTACTACTACTACTACTGCTACTGCTCCTACTACTACTACTTCTATTACTTCTACTACTACTGCTCCTCCTCCTACTACTACTACTGCTACTACTACTACTACTACTTCTGCTAATACTACTTCTACTACTGCTACTACTACTTCTATTACTTCTACTACTACTGCTCCTCCTACTACTACTACTGCTACTACTACTACTACTGCTACTACTACTTCTGCTAATACTACTACTACTACTACTGCTGCTGCTGCTACTACTACTGATACTACTACCACTACTACTACTACTACCACTGCCGTTATATAGCTTGAATATTGCTGAGTGCGGCGCTAAAGAACATGTAAACAAGAGAACTACTACTTTTACAACTACTGCTACTGATACTAGTACTACTGTGGCTACTATTACCACTGCTAACTGATACTACTTTTACTTCTACTGCTGCTACTGATACTGATACTACTGTGGCTACTATTACGACTGCTAAATGATACTACTTCTACTGCTGCTACAACTACTACTACTACTAACTACTACTAATACTACTGCTGCCACTACTACCACTGCCACTGCTACTAGTACTACTACTGCCGCTACTACTACTATCACTACTGATTCTACTACACACGTAAATTATGTAAAGAAAGTCTTCCAAGTATAATCCGATAAAAAACCAATGGTAAACTAAGTGAATAAGTTTCAAAATGTAAGCGATCTGTACGTGTAATTCTGAAAAGTTGAAAAAACACACCATTAGGTTTAAAAACATGAAGGTCTCACTCAATTTCATGAAACTTGAAAAAGAAACAAATGGGAAAATGGATAAAGAGTAAACTGTAAAAAATACCCTGTGTGTGTTTGTTAAGGGATGACGGTCTCATACTTCATAAGCACCGCGCTGTCAGCCCGAAGATCTGCACACACGAGTCAATCTTATACCAGAACGTTTTTAGATGCTAGCAGTTTGCGGAGTTTGTAAAATCATTTTCCAACAAGCCGACAATGAACAGGAAGGACGACCCATTAAGATTTCATAACTCTCCCCCAACAAAAAATGCCAATAGTGAAAGGATTGCAGTTTTTCCTTGTAAAGGATATCCTCTCTCCGCAGCAAATCAGCGGTACGGCACAGTCATGACTGCAAGCCCGATTCGTCAGACTTCTTGAAGTTGCATACTTTTCAATGTATGTTTTCCGTTTTGGAGATTTTATCGCCGGAATTACTGTATAGATTTCTCTCGACATAACATTTTTGTAGGTTTTGTTTTTTGTATTTTTATATTGCTTCCTCTCGTAAAGTTGTGGGAAGATGGAGTTGGCTGATTTTGAGTGTTGGACCCGATGTTTCACTGGTTGTGATGGTGTTGTTTGATCCGGTAATAGTTGCACTAGGGATGTTACTCCTAAGACTTGCTGTTTTAGAAGCGGTAGTATTAGCAGTATTAGTATTAGTATTAATAGTAGTAGTAGTAGTAGTAGTAGTAGTAGTAGTAGTAGTAGTAGTAGTAGTAGAAGTAGCAGCAGCAGTATTTGTTGTTGTGGTAGTTGTTGTAGTAGTTGTATTAGCAGCAGCAGCAACAGTAGTAGTGAGTAAGTTGGGTTTAACACCGCTTTTTGTATTCAAGTTATATCATGACGCGCCAGCTTCATTTCATGTGGAAGGAAAGCCCGAAGCCCGTAGTAGGTAGCAGTATAGGTAGTAGTAGTAGTAGTAGTAGTAGTAGTAGTAGTAGTAGTAACCGTGGCGGTAGCAGTAACGGAGAGTAGTAGAAGTAGTAGTAGCAGCAGCAAAAATAGTAGCAGCACATGCGAACATTTCTGAAGTGCTCTTAAGTGTTTGTTGTAGTGGTGGTGGTGGTGGTGGCGGTAGTAGTAGCACCAGCACTTGACATAGTACTAAAGACGTCTACCTTTTAAACGTAGTATATTTTCATTTTACCTGTTTGGCTGAACCTGCAAACTAGCGCCAGCAGCTGGGGGGATGCTGTACATCCCCCGGGGTACCCAGCAGGTAGCAGAAGCATCGTCCCACGGTCCCTTGGTTGCTGGCGATCTATAGCCCATTTCTATAATGTGTTGTTGAATAATAGTTTATTCTTTAAAGGTTTTCAAACTTGTCTTAACAAATCTGTGATAATCTAGTTATTCTCCTGTTCATCGACGACAGGTTTTTATTCCGTCTAATGATATACACATGTACAACCTGTTCTCGTCGTGATATGGCTGAAATATTGCCGATGTGACGTTAAAGTAACTCACTCACACACTCACTCACTCAGGGTGCCCACGCGAGTTCAGAAAGCACAGCTCCAATATACATAGACGCGTGTGAACTCTCACAGAGTAAGTTGCAGGTTTAGCACTAAGTACCGACAGCGTAACACGAACAAGGATAACTGAATTCTCTTGCTAATTTGTATCAAGGGAAATGCGCATCAGTGATGAATAATTGGACAGGCTGACAAATGCATTTTTTCGGCATTGATATATTACAACTACTGAACAAACATTCTTTGATGGGGAGATGCTGGCCATCAGTTGCTACACGGACTACAAGCTTGTGATGAAGGAGGAAGAATACCTGCCGGTCGTAGACGAGGGTGTAATTGTGTAGTTACTGATGGGCTTCACCTTCACGAATTGCTGCAAATCGCATGATGAAGGAGAGATCCTGGGATGTTTTCCAGGATGGTACCAAAATAAACATTAGCTGTGACTTTCAGCTACTCGGCATCACGGAGTGTGGTCGTCGTGGTACACCGTGTCATTTAAGAGCGCACGGTAGCCTACCGTTACAGATAACGGTACAAACGGGAACCGCCGTGCTGCAGTATGTCACCGCACGCCACAGATAACCTGAGTAAACTGGATGTCACCGCATTATACAGCATATCACAGATAACTGTAGTTTGTCGCATCTGGTCACAGAACATCACAGATAACTGAAGTAAACCGTAGCACTCAGCATCAGTCAGACCACATTAGACACAGTAGATAGCTGTAACAGTTGTCGCTCTGTAATCTTCAGCAAACCTCATGCCGTATCAAGCCGTAGCAAGTCACAGGATACCGTAGCTCACTGTAGCATGCCGTAGCAAGTCACAGGATACCGTAGCTCACTGTAGCATGCCGTAGCATGTCGCAGTACGCCGTAGCTCACTGTAGCATGCCGTATCAAGCTGTAGCATGTCGCAGTACGCCGTAGCTCACTGTAGCACGCCGTATTAAGCCGTAGCAAGTCACAATACGTCGTAGCTCACTGTAGCACGCCGTAGAACAACATATCCGCTAATTCCAACTCCGACGTTCCATATGTATTTCTGTTATCAACATGTTCGACTGTATATATATCTTAAAGTTGCAGGAAGAAACTGATAACGGGATTGATTCCATCCGAGCCCAGATGTCGTAAGAGGAGCCAACTCCCCCCGACAGATATGGCAGAATCCCAATGTTCGCGGGAATTCCCACTTGTAATGGTAGGACCGTCCCCGCCGTGATAGAGCTGTGGTTTCACCTGGCGCACGCGAACAATGGCGGGTGGGCAATTCGGTAACCGCAAAAAGTTCAATTGGAACCTGCAATATATTTATGGGGAAATCAAAAGAAACTTCTAAACACATACCAAAATCACATTCCACAAATAGACAAGGAGGTATCACGCCGAATGTGCACCTCGGCAGTGCAAGAAATCAACATAAACAGTCTGAAACCTCTCGGTATACTACCCGCGAAGACCCGTCAAAGGCGACCGCCGTCATATAGCTGGAATATTGCTGAGTGCGGCGTTAAACAACAAACCACCAACTCTAGGCATACTGTTCAAGATTGTGATCTTGAATGAAAGCAGCCAAATCGATGCCATCGTCTTTCTTCATTAGGATTTCACAAGATTGATGTATAACGCCTATGCATGTTTTCAATTTACACAAACGCTAACATCTGTGTAGCACCACAATGGGGGTACTCTTGTATTCCCGATGTAGCAAAACAAACAAAACAAACTTCAATACATAGCAAAACATCTTAATCAAGTACACATGCTCGTACAGACGTCCGGAGAACTCCATTAGCGAGGGTGTGTGTTATCCGATTTTAATTAAAATTTTATTCGGATTGGTCGATTTATAGTGTTTAGTCTGTTGGGAATTTAAGTATTCTCTCACGCCCTTGTTCCGATTTCACAAAGCAACCGTTGTGCTACGAGGTCGTAATTCCTTCCAATGATAGGTTGTGCTACGAGGTCGTAACTTTCTTCCATGATAGGTTGTGCTACGAGGTCGTACCTCAAAAATGCTTAAACACAAAACACGCCATGGCACTAAGATCGCTTTGTGAAACGGGATCCTTGTAAAATGAATATGCATACCCCGTTAGTAAAAGACGTAGATATATTCTTTACATCCTATAATTAAATGCTTCATCGTCGTGAAGGAATGTATTTAAATTTTATCATCGTGTCAAGTAATCTCGCAACCGAGACTATGATTGATGATCTTTTTCAACTGAAATGTATGGGATACTGTTGGGGACATTGACCATTACGTTCGCGGGATTAAGGGCTTTTCTTCAAAATTGACGTGTAACCATAGGGAGATCGCGATATTTTACATGATGTTGTATTCTCGCGGTTTTTTTACCTTTCAAATGAAGCTCAATCATCCAACAAAATGTCGGGTTATCGTGTTTTCGCGTTTTCTCAATTTCTGCATTTTTACTTATTACTCAGAAACCGAGATTGCGAAAACGAGGACCTGATAGTATCCCATAGAAATGTGACAGTCATATGGTGTCTATTCAAACGATGCACATAGTTGGTACAACATGGCCTCTGTAGGGATTCAGAGTGGGATAGACCCCAGCAACCTACAGGGTGCTTTTGTTCGAGGCCACTAATGTCTGCACCAGACAATACAGTGATTGACATCATAAGCATCGATCTACGCAATCTGGTATCGATGACATGCATCAACCAAGTCAGCGAGCCTGACCATCCGATCCCGTTAGTCACCTCTTACGACAAGCATAGTCGCCTTTTACCGTTAGCATGGGTTGCTGAAGACCTGTTCTGGGTTATCAAGGATGAGGCATAACTCAAGGCATTCGTGTGACTATCTCAGTTTACAATGAAATGTTGACATCGAAAGTAGTGTAAAGAAAAATGTCAGTGGTTATTTTAACTGCAAATATTAAAATTCGATATGAAATAGTCAAATTCTGTATACTTATCTGTACATGTCTGCGTTTAAATATTGTTTCTATTTGTAATATTGCCGCCAACTAAATATCGCACTGTCTGCCGATTAAAAATGGCACATCTTGTATAGCCTAGAACGAATAAACGTTATGTTCTTTTCTATCAACCAATGGTTTTCCTGACGAGTTGTCGACTGTTAAAAGCCCGCCATGATTATTGTTGTGAGTAGGATCCTTACTGTTGCATAAGACAACATTCAATCACTTATCTGGATAAGCATCTAATTTCAATAGACGCACAACTGTTCATGAATAATCATACCATCCATTCTCATTTCAGGAACATATTCCGTTTCCTAAGCACGAGCGGCGATGGCATCTGAGCATCAAGATCTCGTCACCATGGTGATAAGAATTACACTGTATAAATACGACCAGCTTCAAAACAAACAATTTCCTTGTCAAAGGAAAACAGCATGTTAGAGGAATGGTCATTTAAACAAACAGATACAATTATTTGCAATGGGGGACTAAATTGGGGACAAGTATGCACGTAAACACACGCTAGCAATGACGCTAAGATAGGGTGCCCGATTAAACCCCTTCGTTCGTCCTCAGAAGCCGTGACGGGCAACATCCTTGCACCAAGACTTGGCGTGTGGTGGCATGGAGGTTCGGGGGCCATTAACATTCCGAGATAATCTGGCCACTACCTGTCAATTCCATTTCCGAAGAAAGCCGGGAAGCTGAGATCGGTGATGAGTACACTATGTGCACTTAAACAACAACAAGGGGTAGTGTGATGCTTACTGACGCTAATGTTGAAACACTCGCAGAGTAGTTTTTGTGTATACTGATATACAGTTAGACTAACATCTAGTCTCTGAAAGGAAATATTTTTACAGAAAAAAATGTTTGTTAAATCATCTTAATAAAATATAATAAAAAGGAGCCCAGATACGTACACTTCAGTTTCCTGAAACTGCAGTAATCTAGACTTGCCACACATTAGAGACTTGTCATGGGCTGTATTGGATATATTGGTTTCAGGTCTATATGACATATACAATGTATACTGCGGTCATTGGAGTTTACGTTTTGCAACCACTATATTCCTCTTGAAAAATACATATTTTGATCGAATCTGTAATCTTTGTGGAAACAATGACAAGAAGGTGAATTCTGCTGTCGTTCTATGTGTCCAGGGTGCCGTTGTACAAAGCGATCTTAGCGCTAAGGTGATCGTAACTCCCATACCTTAACATTGAAATACGGCAGTCGTAGCCCTAAGGTTGTATTGTACAACGGCACCCTGAATCTTAATCAGAAAGATGCAAATATCTCTCATCGGACTATTATAAAATCCAAGTACGTTTTAAAAGTGGAACCTATTCAGCTCAAACGTAAAGTCGGAATTTTGAAAGAGATCTCACATATGTGCATGGAAATAAATTAATTTCGACTTCCCTCAAACCATTGATTCCCAGTTATCTCATCCTTGAGGATCCCGGGTAACAATGTAGGGCTCCAGCAACATGTACTGGTCGTAAGATGCGGCTACATGGGTCGGATGTCAGCCTCGGTGACTTGGTTGAATGCGTATCATCGTATCTCAACGGCGTGGATCGATGTTCATAATGTAATTCACATATGGATTATCTGACCCAGACCGGATTATTTACAGCCGTCATATAGTTGGAATATAGCATCTGCTGTGAGCTGCGTTGAGCACCAAATAAACGAAACATGCGACGATAACGGTGATTATACTTTGGATGCAGAGGTCGGGGTCGCGGGCACGGGAATGGAGCTGTTGCCTTGCGTAGTCTACTGTTGGCCAGTTCCGTAAATTAACCACGACTTATACATCTTGTGACGATGGTGATGATGATATTGGTTATAATGACAAAGACCAGTCGATAATATTGATAAATATGAATATAAATTACATGAGCATAAGTATTGTCAGTGATATATAGAATTTAATGAATATTCCTGTGTGCACCCCAGTGTACCAGACACCCTTAAATACGTAGACTTACGCCAAGTCTATGAAAATATGTTATTTTTGTAGAAACAAAATATTACATTTTAAAGCCCGTGAAGATCCGGGGTAGAATAGGTCTTCAGCAACACATGCTTGTCGTAAAAGGCGACTAACGGGGTCGGGTGGTCAGGCTTGCTGACTTGGTTGAAGCATGTCATCGGTCCCAATTGCGTGGATCGATGCTCATGATGTCAATCACTGGATTGTCTGGTCCAGACTTGACTTTTGAAAGGTCGCCTTCGTATAGCTTGAATATTGCTGAGTCCGGCGTTAAACAACAAACAAAACAAACAAACGGCTACATTTATATTGAAGAATAAACCCAGTAAGATGGGATATTCAGAGCCTTTGGAAAATCTAGACTTTCTTCATTTTGGGCTAAAGCATTATAGTATGGGCTTGGTGGAAGGGAAATTAATATGGTTCAGGGAGTGTGAGACAGACTTCCAAATACCCTACCCCATCTACCCAGTTCCCCCGCTTCACTTCATGGGTGAACGTGTGACCCAGTCATCTATGGCGCTGCAATTTCCTGTGCAGCGTCGCGTGCTAAAAACCTAAGATCATGGGTTCAAATCCATGATCCGCCCTGACCACGTTTCGAGGTTTGTCAGCAGCATAACTGTATTCGTGGGTTTCATCAAAGTGATGAAAGTCTCAGAACTGCATCACTTTGGGCTTTCCTCCCACGTCAAAAAAAATCGTTGTGATATAACTGAAATACCGTTCAGCGTTGCGTTCAGTTCACTCACTTTCAATTTTATTTTTTTATCAGTCGTTATCGAAAAAAACATAAAACAAAATTTAAGAAACTTAGTGAGAACAGTTTCCTCTTCCATTTATGACATGAAAGAACATCTAAACTACTTTACAGAATATACACGACCGGGCAAAAGAATGTACACTTGAAAATTGGATTTGACCAAAAAATGTCAAACATTATCTTAGGCTGAAGTAAACGCCGAAACTCTGCGATCTTAAGATTCAAAACATAACATTAATATCCGTATCAAATACATCGAAAATAACCACTTCATTCTGTTTCATTGATGGTCACCATCAAACATTGCTGTATACTTTATTCTGTCCAGTAGTTCAGTTTGCGATGGAAACTAATACAGTAAACTACGGTTATAACGAACACGCTTATAACGAACTGACGGATATAACGAACTTACTTTTTTGGTCCCGACTATTTGCTGTAGTTATGCTGTATATATGCTTATAACGTACTACGGTTATAACGAACTAAAATAAGTAGTCCCTTTGAGTTCGTTATAACCGTAGTTTACTGTATTACAATACGTTCCGACCGCCTCCGTGGTCTAGTGGTAAGAGCGGAAGTTCCCGGGTTCGATCCCCAGCCGCGTCATACCGGAAGACGTTAAAAGATGGTACATGTTGTTACCCTGTCTGACGCTCGGCATTAAGGGGTTAAAACAAGGACTGGTTGGCTCGGAGTCTGTATACTGTGTCTGAGGTATTCATGTAAAACTGCGGCATGGTATCTGAGTGGGCTAGCACTATAAATCGGCATCAGTCAGTACTAGTACAAGCAGCCACACACGCACACACACGTGCATGCACGTCGCTCTTTAAGTGCAATAATATTTGACGCGAGGTTAAACCTCCTCACCTCCAACGCGTTCCTTACTAACTTGGCTAAGTATTGTCAGAAGACACGAGAATTTCTGTT
Organism: Haliotis rufescens; assembly: GCF_023055435.1. Lineage (NCBI taxonomy): Eukaryota > Metazoa > Mollusca > Gastropoda > Lepetellida > Haliotidae > Haliotis > Haliotis rufescens. The sequence goes on along the minus strand of NW_025963835.1, from coordinate 3,657,632 downwards.
TGTGGAGAAGGACCAAGAAGCATTAACCTCATTGCTAGTCTTACAGAAGCCAGCCTTATAGAATATCCACATCACAAACGCTTTTTTTAACTTACGAGCACGAGAGGCTGGCCACAGTTTTGGAATTTCGTGAATTAGCAGTTAAAAAGCCATGAATAACTCGGAGCATGTATAAATTCTCAACAAATTAGGCCAATACATTTCACAACCTCTGATACTGTGACAAAACAGTTTTTCATACTACAAACACATTCGAGCGTGAAGCCTTGTACACACAGACACCACGCGTTCCAATAATACATCGCCGGATATATGCAGTCATCATATACCACCACATGTGGTCTGCGCTGCATGGAGCTTACAATGTTGTGCATTGTCTACATTACAACAGCTGTCGACAGACTCTAAACACCGCGTGTGCTGTGGAGTAAAAACAGTTAAATCATTGCCCGATTAGCGGTATTGAGGATCGTTATTTTGTAGACATTATTAAACATCCGTTAGACAGAACAGCTGGTTCTCAAGCTAGGGCAAAGTGAGGAACAATAATATGCTTGAAGGCACTGAATATGTGATAGAAAGTGTTTCAAAAGACCCTCAGTGCCTTTGACAATCTCCGTATTTTTTGGAGCCAGAGAAAGTTGGTGGCATATTCAGAGTGCCATGGAGTCAGATATTCTAAAAACATGTCGGTGTGGGGTCTGGATTGCCATGTTTGTGTTTACTGGTTATATAATGGAACCCTGTTATTCCAAACCCCTTTAATCTGGACTACCCAAATTCCGGTTACTTGATAATACAGAAAATACAAAAGATTTCGTAGCATTAGATTAGCTAACAAGCCATTAATTCTTGCGTTTGTGTTTCAATAAACCGAGTACTTAGGCCACGACTGCTTCCTGATTGGCTGATAATAGAATGGGCGGGCTTGTGTTATATTATTGCGCTGAACTATTTTTACTGATTTCGTATTGTTGTCTACAGCTTTTTGTGTGTGTTTATCATAAGTATCATTATAATCATATTAATAAGTGAGATGTCTGTGACGCTACTATTGTTCACGTTTTTATTTATAGAAATTGACTTCAATAGTTTTCTGCGTTTATGGAGTATAAATGTATAAATCTGCCACATCGATTTACGCAGAGTACTGGATTTCACGTATATACCTCCTTAAATGCACAAAACAATTGCCGTCAATTCTAAAATGTTATATTTCACGACAAAGCCCCTACACACGTTAATCCAAACACATTGAAATATGTCCAGTTTAACAAGCCTGAAAAAACTTTTTTGTATGAAAAACTAAACTTTGTAAATATGGTTATAAGCTAAATATGGTTAATGTATATTTCACGTCAAGGCCCCTACACTCGTTAATCCAAACACATTGAAATATGTCCAGTTTAACAAGGCTCCATTGCATGAAAAATTAAAACTTGTTAATATGGTTCAACTTGTATTAACGGGGGATCCAGGATCCCGGAGGGCCAGTCGCCTAGGGCGCCGCAGTTCGTTACAGTGGGTTTTACTTAGTCGTGCCAGACACCTATAACCATGGGTTCGAATCCCGGATCATTATGTTTCTAGGTTTTGGTAGCATCATGCCCGTGGGTTTCATCAAAGTAGTAAACGTCAGAGACCTGCATCACTTCGGGCTTTCCTCCCACATCGCTGTGTTACGAGGGCTGGTCAAAACGTTCTCAACCAAACAAACCAAACAAACAGTTGTGAAAGTGTTTTAAATTTTGTGTTTTAACATAATCTCCCTGCTTTTCAATACACTTCTCATATCGGTAGTGAAGCTTTTCAATTCCAGTAAGGAAGGTGTTTTCTGTAGCCACCCTGAAAAAAACAACATTCACGGCAGCTTTGAGGTCTTCTTTGTCGTTATAGTGTTTTCCAAGGTGTGCTTTCAGTTCAGGAAGCAGATGGCAAGTATAGAGGGTGAGGAAGCTCTTCGAACCCGCATAGTCGCACAGCAGCCTTTTGCAAGTTGAGAGGTGTAAGAAGAGGCATTGTCATGAAGGTGTAGAACTCCAGCAGTAAGCATCCCTCGCCGCTTTTCTTTGATAGAATCTCTAAGGCGATGAAGAAAATCAGCATAGTAGGCACCAGTAATCGTCTTTTGACCTTCTGAGTAATCAACGAGGATCGAAGCCGTCGCATACCAGAATACAGTGGCCATAACTTTCTTCGCTGTTCTTGGAGACTTGAAGTTCTGTGGTTCCGGAGAAGTGGACAGGTGCCATACCATGGATTGACGTTTTGACTCGGATCATAGTGGTGGACCCATGTTTCATCACCAGTTACTAATATCATTTTGAATTTGACGAAATCCTCAAGTAGCTGTACAATTTCTCTGGCAATGTCAGTTCTTTTTTCCTTAAAATCAGAATTTAGAAACTTTGGCACCCAACAAACAGATCTCTAATTCATCTGTAAGTGTTCATGAATAATAGTTTCAGTGGATCCATGGCTAAGACCTGTGTCTTCTTCAAGTTCAGCAATGTCAGTACGTCTGTCTGACAGTACAAGTTGTTCTATTTCCTTGACTGAATCTTCATTGATGGAAGTTGCAGGACGTCCAGACCTAGGGTCATCATCAAGGCTTGTTCTCCCAGCCTTAAACATAGCTGCCCAACGTTTAACATTGGAATAGCTAAGGCACCTATCCCCCATACATTTGTGACAAGCGGTCGTGAATCTCTTGGGGAGTACTTTTCTCTAAAGTCAAAATATTGATGACTGCTCGGTACTCGTTCTTTTCCATTTCTGTGTCCATTTGGACCCCTATCACGTTCAACTGGCTGCCACTAATATATAAACGACCACAAGAGACCAAAAACACTTGCAAAATGGACGACTCAAACAACGTATAACATGAACTAGTTCACATAGTTATGGCACATAGTTCAAAGTTAGTCATGCTTAGAACTTTTGGACCAGCCTTCGTATAACTTGAATACTGTTAATTGCGACGTTGAACCCAAATCACTCACTCGCAATATTAAGGTGCTGTCTAAATGACATAGTTATTATCGTCACTAATAGGTTGTGTATGTTTGAAATGTCAACCTGACCTTTGTGAGATAACATTAGTGGTTGTTGTAGAAACATGCCATTATGGAACAGTTGCAACATAACATTGATGAAAACACATTGGCAACGCCACAATGATGAAAACAAAACAAGAGTACAAATGGCTGTACAAATGATAGTAATAGCATGAATGATTTCGCAAACATGAAACTACGGACGGTGATGACCTTGAGTTAGGCTGAACAATGGAACAATGACAACATTTTAATGGTATTATTGGCTTGCTTTCAAAGGGGATCATCGGGGAAATATGAAAATATGGCAGCAATTTGTGTTCATTGCAGCTACATTATCATTCGAGAGTAAAAATCGATATCTTTCACATACTTTATCTCAAATGAATATCACCGGCAGTTCACGTAATCGCTGTGTAAACTGCCGGGCAAACGAAAGTATATACTTGAAAATAGATTTGACCAAAACACTGTAAAACCGAGGTCCAACAGACAACTTTAATACGCGCATTAAGTACATCACCATGACAGTTCTTATTTGCTTCATTTTTATTAACCATTGGTGAATGCTTTCTTTTGTCCGGCAGTGTATTTTACAAAGAATATGTACTACAATGTACATGAATATACCAACTTAAATCAATTTCTAAAAACGTAAGACTGACCTTTTTAAAAGTATGTGTCAAATGATGTCCACACCGACCCTGGGTTCGGCAAACGTGTGGTTGATGGCATGAGCAACGTGTATGATGACATGCATCACATTCAACCAAGTCCCTGTACACGTCGAAACGAATATATATGTCATTATTTATGTATAATATTTCTTTTTAACTAGGTAGAGTAGCCCAGCGATAAAGGTGTTGGCTCGTTTGGCGGAATGCCCGGGTTCGATTCCCCAGAGTGTTACAATGTGTGAAGACTCTCTAGTGCCCTCCTTTCTTCCCCCGATCCTACTCCACCAACTGAAAGTAAATCAGGCAGTATTTGATTACCTGAAAAATATCTACCATCAACTGAAGCAATATGAAAATGCAATGTCGCTTATAAACTGTTAACAAGACATATCTTTTTCACTTTTAGAAGTTTTAACCTTCTCCGTTTTTTAATTGCTAATTAATGCTTTTATGATGATATGACTGATGGTATACAACCATACTGGTCATATTCCGACACAGGGAACAAAAGAAAATATCATAAACCAGCATAATTAAATAAATTATTGTAAACATTATTGTGTTTCTAACTACAAGTTGAAATATAGTGAAACTTGATAATTGCGTCCAAGTACAGTGAGGCTCCTGGTTGTTATAATCCGGACGATTTAGATGGTAACGGTCCGGTCCGGTCCGGGTTAACAGTATAGACTATCTCACCTGCACACCGTGATAGAGTTGTTGGTGCAGTGCACATGTTAAAATCCGGGCTTCAAGTTCGGCCTTTACACTCACTGACAGCCTATAACATGATAATGTATAAAACCTTTTACCGGAAGACTGTAAAAACACGGCAATCAGATGTAACCATTCCATCTGAACAAAATCCATCAACAGTATCATTGACGTTTTTACGATAAATATATCAGATTACATTTTGACAGCAAATTGGATTAATCAAATATATAATAATCGTTGTTTTTGATATCGTTCATATCCAAATCTTTCTTAGATCTCTTTTCATGAAAGGAACACACTGTTTTCTCTTCCAGTGGGCACATACTACGAACAGACTGTGCGCCATCTGGCATGAACTCCTCCCCCGACATGCCATGACCTTAATCACTGAAAGGAAGTTGATATCTGCGCATGCGTTAGTGCGATACAACGTTTTCTCAAGCTAAAAGCTGCTGTCAATTATCCTATAGGCTGAGATTGGATCATTGAAAACTTGCATCTGTTTTGTCTGCAATATGTGTTTTAATTGATTTATGCAAAACAAAATCTGTTGCCAGATAATTAGATAAGAGTTGAGTGTTGTTGAACTGTTGCCTTGGTTTGGCGCGTGGCAGCGGTATGTGGCATTCCTGGAAAGTGTTGGTTTGTTGGCAAACTGTAATTGAGTGCTAAAGCTCTGGTATTAATGACGATGAACGTTCTTGTGGTAATCTCTGGCCTCTTACAGATTAAACACCTACACTGAATGCATCTGTTTGCCATTTGTTAGTAAGGAATTTGACATCAACAGCGGCCTTAGATATATACTGTAAATCTTGAAATTAACGCCAGCGTGAATTAAATGCGAGTGGTCTTTGCTTGCAATAATTAACTTCACATTTATGTATCCAAATGACTATCAACAATAAGACGGCCTCACTGCACACTTAGGATAGTGGAAATACAAACTTGAATATAAACACAAAACACGGTTTATTGAGCAGCAGTTGTAACAAGTATATATCAATGCCATTAAAACAATAGGAATTACACAATGGGCATCCAGTGAATTATCACTGCTGGGGTCAAGAGTTCCACCCTCTCGTGTCAAGCTTGTTGACACCTTCTCCGCATACCAATCAGTGAACTGTGGTTGGTTCAATTATTTTAATGCCTTTGAACCTCATTAATGCCAGTGAACAGAGTGAACATATAAACTATGTGTTGTTTTGGAAAAACACAAGTGCTCTACTCAGCGCTAATAAGCGGTGCTATTTGCAGTTTGATTGGATTAAGGTAAGGTTGGATTAAGGTAAGGTTATGCATCATTCCACTGGGGATGGGGTGGGGGGAGTCGCGTTGATTTTGAGTCGCATGTTTGGCTGGGGGTCAACAATCATATTGATTTGGAGGCGCATTGGTTTCCAGATTTACAGTAATCAGCAATGTTACAGCAATATCACGGCTGTCGTATTCAGCGGTTATAAAACGACATCATACATACCTGACATATGGTTTCAGAAATAATTCAGCAACATCATGGCGTCCTGTATTCAGCAATATTACGGCAATATAATTGCTGACGTGTAAGCAAATGTGCTACGATACATGATATCGCTGCATAATTGGGGAATACGACATCCATGATATTACTTGATGATGCTTGAGATATGTATTCAGCAATAATACAGCAATTTCATGATGATCATGTATTCACCGATAACATAGAAATATCATGACAGCCAGTTTGTTGTTGTCAGCAACATAACCGCCACACCTTAGCGACTTGTAGTCAGAAATATATCAGCAAATGATATGCAGTCTTCTACCTGTAGTTAGCAATATATTAGCAACGTCAGCATAATTTCGTCACAGCATCAATTCGTCAGCAAAAGCAGCACCACCCCAACAGCGTCCTGTGACGTATAGTCAGCAATATCATGGAGCTATATAGTCAGCAATATCATGGAGCCATGTAGTCAGCAATATCATGGAGCCATGTAGTCAGCAATATCATGGAGCCATGTAGTCAGCAATATCATGGAGCCATGTAGTCAGCAATACCATGGAGCCATGTAGTCAGCAATATCATGGAGCCATGTAGTCAGCAATATCATGGAGCCATGTAGTCAGCAATATCATGGAGCCATGTAGTCAGCAATATCATGGAGCCATGTAGTCAGCAATATCATGGAGCCATGTAGTCAGCAATATCATGGAGCCATGTAGTCAGCAATACCATGGAGCCATGTAGTCAGCAATATCATGGAGCCATGTAGTCAGCAATATCATGGAGCCATGTAGTCAGCAATCCCATGGAGCCATGTAGTCAGCAATACCATGGAGCCATGTAGTCAGCAATACCATGGAGCCATGTAGTCAGCAATATCATGGAGCCATGTAGTCAGCAATACCATGGAGCCATGTAGTCAGCAGTATCATGGAGCCACGTAGTCAGCAATATCATGGAGCCATATCGTCAGTAATATACCAGCAGTTATATGGCGGTCAGCAAGATTCAATCAGCAATATTACAGTGTTCTTGCGGTGATATTGCAGCCACTTCACAACCGTACCAATCCAAGAAGTAGCCCCGCTCGCCATTTTTGCCACCCGATACTCATTCTAGTACTGGGGAAGTATCCTGCCATCTCAAAATGGCGAGCAGTGCTGATATCTCCAGAGTGATATTCAGATAGGAAAAACTAGTTATTTGTAAGCTACGTGTTTAATGTTATTGTCGGTTTGTTGAACAACTCACACACGATAACATGTTCTTTCCTCAGCACAGGGTATGCCTCACACGCCATGCTTAACAAGCTTGGCGTCACCAATTATCCAGTTGAATCACGCCTTGGCGAATTGCTTACTTATCATTATGGTAATAACTCCTTGGCTTTTAACCCTTTGATAATTACACAACATTATCACTTCAGAGATATCGGGTTTCACATTTCAGATGGCATGATTGAACACACGGCACGGGAGGAGTTGAAATTAGTGGACCTTATTTGAGAAACCATTCTTCATGAAATGCCTCCTTATCCGGGCGTCAAATAGCATATTTATGTATGTAAACAGCAAACTGCATACCATATTAGATGTCCCAGTTTGAGCAACAATAACAGCTAGCAGCTCACTGGTATTCAACCACAATTCAAACGAGCCTCTGAGAACAAAGATGTATGGCTCTGAAATTTGCAATTGAACATAGGCTTTGTGAAAGTGGTTTCGAAGATTCTCCTGACTTCCACCAACGTGTGACGCAACCCTGGTATGGTGAGGTGAAATTGTGTTTAACGGGCGACGTCCAAGATTATTGTACTTATATAGCGATGTGCATGCACGTGTGTGTGTGTGTGTGTGTGTGTGTGTGTGTGTGGCTGCTTGTACTAGTCCGGACTGACGCCGATTTATAGTGCTAGCTCACTGAGATACCATGCCGCAGTTTAACATGAATACCCCACTCAGACACAGTATACTGACTCCGAGCCGACCAGTCCTTGTTTTAGCCCCTTGATGCCGAGGGCCAGACAGGGTAACAACAAGTACCATCTTTAAACGTCTTTTGGTATGACGCTGCCGGGGATTGAACCCCGGACCTTCCGCTCTCCGGGCGGACGCTCTACCACTAGACCACGGAGGCGGTTCACATTCTTATTAAGTACCACAGCTATAATGTTAGCATACATAGAGAATACTAAACTCATTCTCATTAGATACCATAGAAAGTTCACGAGTTTCGTAAAATTGGTATCTAACGGGAATGAGTGTGGTAATTTATTTATTACCCACGTTAAATATTTATTTAAGTGTAAATACATAACAACCTTCGTTTGTTGACAGACCAAACTGAAACCGGTTGCAAAATCTGGTTGTGTATGAATATTGATATATGCCCAAATATGGGCATTGGTGACATTTCTATGCATACGCATTAACAACATGCGCCTGCAGTTGTGTTTGCAAAGAAAACAGCACCGACGCTCAAGATCCTTTTGGAATCCAACTTATGGTAATTCAAGCGCCATGTTGTTAGTACGAAGGACACCTATAAGAAAATTTGAAAAGTCACATTAGCGCCGCGCTTTGAATATGGGACCAACAGTCGGTCACTCGCATTGCCGGTGTCCCGTCTGTGCAATCAAAATGATTCGGTTTCCTTGATCTATCAGCTGAATTTATAATTATCATGTTCGTACCATTTTGGAAGAGGGAAATCAGAGTGTTAGCCAAAGACATTCATGTTAACTGTACCACCCTATACTGAAGACGTGAAAATCAACAACTCAAGTCTGCTTGCATGTCAGTGACAGCTTCGAACGATCGAAGGGCAAGGTCACCACCGGAATAAGAAAAGACAACCGGGATCTACTCACAGCTTTTTTACGCTAGAGATAGGGAATGTCATTGTTCACATTTGGGATGTTTGGGGCCACAAAATCAGAAGTCAGGCACACTTCCACGGATCTTTCGAATGATTTGTATCAGAACTGTTCACATTTAGTGATCTGGTCGTGCAGTCGTACACGTTCATTCATGAACAACACCTCCCGAAACAGCGCCACAAAATACGCTTCGAAGGGGACACTGATGGCACAACCGGATCATCCCAAGTTAGTCTAGATATCTGTCCAAATAGTTTAAACACACTTCATTTCACCACGCTTATCCTTTTACGTTAAATCAAATTGAAAGTTGCGAAAGTGGTCGGGTGCGTCACGCTCATGGCGACCCTCGCTCTATTGATCGGTAGTCTTACATTGTAAATGGATATAACTCGACTATATGTAATGTCTGTAGAAGCTCTATGCATAACGTATATAGAATGCAAACCGAATTTGACACGTGTGACTATTTTGTTTGGCTTAATAAAGTGTTTGTAAATATCTCTCGTTCTCATTAATTTCTTCAGTTCTGCCTTGTAGTTGCGAAATGAAAGACGTCTCGCGATTTTTTATGAATGAAAAAAGTAGTCCCGGTGTGACAGAGGTCACGGTTATCCAATCAAAACGAATAAAACAAGTTTAACCTTGTACGACACACGTGTGACGTACGGATGTAGTATCTTACCACCTGTATCTTCACCACGTGGGTAATAATACACACAGTTATAGTGTTACTACGTACACAGGTACGTTGCTACTAAGCTACACAGTAACATTGCGTCTAAACTACACAGTTACAGTATCGCCATGCTACACAGTTACATTGTTACTAAGCAACGGGTACGTTATTACTAAGCTACACAGTTATATTGTGTCTAAACTGCACAATAACATTGTCACAAAGCTACAGTGTCGTTACAAAAAGGTTACATAGTTATATTTTTTATAAGCTACACAATTACATTGGTATAATGCTACACAGTTACACTGTTACTCAGCTTATAGTTACATTGTGTTTAAGCTACACCGTTACATTGTCACTAAGCTACACAGTTACATTGTGTTTAAGCTACACCGTTACATTGTTACTAAGCTACAGAGTTACATTGTTGCGTGCTTCATAGTTATCTATCTACATGCTATGTAGTTTCCGCCATGGTCACATTGCTTGGTGGTGTGTGTGTGTGTGTTGGGGGCGGGAGGGGGGGGGGGGGGGGGGGGGGTATAATGGCCTTGTTAATTGGCGGCATAGATTTATTCTGACATGCTATATAATCATATTGTTACAGAACTAAATATTAAGATTGCCTCACGGGTACATAAAAATTGTTACATGGCTACATAGTTCTATTGTTACGTAGCTACGTAATGTCAATCCCACAAACCTACATCTGCTGTTAAACGAACCAAGAGTACATGACCCCTTTGATCTGGCAATTGGCCTAGAGAAGGGTGTCCTGAAAGAACACAATTACAGAGGAAGAATATATATCTTGAAAATGTTACACTGTGTGTGTAGAACATGATACAAAAAGTAAGTTTATTTTATTGCCACGAACAACACGGCCCTATTTTCACAGAAAACATTACGCGCATGCCAACAGTGAGATCTAGATTCCCAATACAAGAAATACCCCTTTAAGCGAATGTGTTGCTTCTGTGATTGCATTATGTCAAACACTTGACACCTCGTCCGCCCAGAGTATGACACACAGTGGCATATTGGTGGACTCCTATAGCAGTAATTATGCCAGCTAAATAAGAAAAGCCCCGTTTCCCTCAACCATGGCTATCTGTGGATGGCCCAGCTGTGTTTCCCAGTCAACTTAGTCCATATATCGTGGCTCATCTCAATCTGGAATGTTTGAGAGATGTTTTAAGTGAGAAAGGCAAGATGAAGCTCCGTGTTACATGCAACTGTCACTGGTGTCCTGTTGCAGCTGTAGTGCCTGTTCTGATTCCAGCACAACGTCCATATGTAACGAGGAGGCACCTTAGGCGCATCGTTGCACTAATGATGGTATTTCACATTCTGGAATAAATGAAGTGCTTTTTTCTGACGTTGTGACGATCATTCGTCTTGGTTCTTGGGATGTCAGATTCAGGAGATACGGAGCAGTCATTTAATTTTACATTTTATGGCACGGATTTCCCACGGGTTCTATAGATAGAACTGTCAAGCAGTTCTTGTGGATATGTCAGTATGTTTGTGACATACAGCTCCAGAATATGTCCTTTTGTTGGAGTCATGCGGCACCTCTGGAATATGTCCATTTGTTGGAGTCAGGCGGCACCTCTGGAATTTGTCCTTTATTTGTGCAAGCTGTATTTCTGGAATATGTTCTTTTTAGTGTCACTTAGTAATTATTGAATATGTCTTTTTTTGTGACATGCAGCTTAAACATATATCCTTTGTTAATGTCAATCTGTATTGTCTGAAATATATCTTTAGTGTCAAAACTTAAATATGGAATATGTCGTTTTGTTTGTGGCATCTCGCTCCAGAATAGTCTTTTGTTAATGCCACGCATCACCTATGGGATGTGTCCTTTTTTCCAGTCAAAGAGTAATTATGCAATATGTCTTTTTGCTCGTGACATGCAGCTCCAGACTATGTCTTTTGTTAATGTCATGCATCCCTTCTGGAGCAAGTCCATTTATCAATGTTAAGCTGTGGTACTGGAATATGTCATTGTTGTTAGTGCCAAAGAGTAAGTATGGAATATGCTCTATTATTCGTGCCAGAGAGAGAGAGAGAGAGAGAGAGAGAGAGAGAGAGAGAGAGAGAGAGAGAGAGAGAGAGAGAGAGAGAGAGATTTACAATTATATTAAATCAGCAGATTGCAAATGCATATATATATATATATATATATATATATATATATATATATATATATATATATATACTTGTATCAACACATCTTTACAATCTGCTGATTTAATACAATTGTAAATCTTATTGCCGCTATTCATTAAATAAACGTGTATACAACATTTCTAACTGAAACTGCTTTTACAGTTCCTTAAACAAACGCCATTACATGCACGTACAACAACAACAACACAACGTGTAAAATATGTATCGTTGTATGGCATCCCTTGATATAGACAGGATCTCCTAATTAAGACAACACTCGTATTTGTATTAGATCCCATTATTCAAACAAAGAACACTTGCATAATCAATGTAACACTACTTCGATATGTTACATCCCTAATATAGACAACATCCCCTAATACAGAACACGTCGTTGTATAAGAACCCCTAATATAGACAACGGTGTTGTTGCATAATATCCCCTAAAATAGACAACAACACGTTGTTCACCTGTATATGATCCCCCAATGTATACAACAACACCCCATACTATAACATCCTTAATATATACAAAACAACTTCCAGTTGAATGACATATCTAATACATACGATAAAGACACCAACACCTTGTTGTATAGCACCAACAAGTATATTTGTACAGCAACGGTCGGTTGTATAACAGCAAGATGACGTTTTCAGGCTAAGTAGCACAACACGTGTACGAACACGTGTTTCCGGTAAACTGCGCTTGTGGGGGGAAATTGACAAGCTCACGCACCACCTGACAAATTACCTGTAATTGACAAATAGTCTGAAATTAATCCGAAGACCTCTGTCTGGTTCATGTGGGTTATACAGTGCACCTGCCACTTCGCTGTGGAATATTGCATGTGTGTAATGTATTACTGTTCTTAATCTGGCATGCAGATTTAAACTGTGTTGTACTGGCGTGCGGACTTAATCCTGTCTATAATGTTCATACAAATCAACTTTACCTGTATTGTTTTGACATGTATTTTAACCGTATTAATTATTCTGATATGTACATCACTCGAATCTGTGTTATACTGACATGTACATCACTCGAATCTGTGTTATACTGACATGTACATCACTCGAATCTGTGTTATACTGACATGTACACCACTCGAATCTGTGTTATACTGACATGTACATCACTCGAATCTGTGTTATACTGACATGTACATCACTCGAATCTGTGTTATACTGACATGTACACCACTCGAATCTGTGTTATACTGACATGTTCATCACTCCAATCTTAGTTTAACTGACATGTACACCACTCGAATCTGTGTTATACTGACATGTACATCACTCGAATCTGTGTTATACTGACATGTACATCACTCGAATCTGTGTTATACTGACATGTACACCACTCGAATCTGTGTTATACTGACATGTTCATCACTCCAATCTTAGTTTAACTGACATGTACATTAATAGAATCTGTGTTTTACTGACATGTTCATCACTCGAATCTTAGTTTTACTGACATGTACATCTCTCGAATCTTAGTTTAACTGACATGTACATCTCTCGAATCTGTGTTATACTGACATGTACATCACGCGAATATGTGTTATACTGACATGTACATCACTCGAATCTGTGTTATACTGACATGTACATCACGCAAATATGTGTTATACTGACATGTACATCACTCGAATCTGTGTTATACTGACATGTACACCACTCGAATCTTAGTTTAACTGACATGTACACCACTCGAATCTGTGTTATACTGACATGTACATCACTCGAATCTGTGTTATACTGACATGTACATCACTCGAATCTGTGTTATACTGACATGTACACCACTCGAATCTGTGTTATACTGACATGTTCATCACTCGAATCTGTGTTATACTGACATGTACATCACTCGAATCTGTGTTATACTGACATGTTCATCACTCGAATCTGTGTTATACTGACATGTTCATCACTCGAATCTGTGTTATACTGACATGAACACCACTCGAATCTGTGTTATACTGACATGTATATCACTCCAATCTTAGTTTTACTGAAATGTACATCACGCGAATCTTAGTTTTACTGACATGTTCATCACTCGAATCTTAGTTTTACTGACATGTACATCTCTCGAATCTGTGTTATACTGACATGTACACCACTCGAATCTGTGTTATACTGACATGTACATCACGCGAATCTGTGTTATACTGACATGTACATCACGCGAATCTGTGTTATACTGACGTGCACATCACTCGAATCTGTGTTATACTGACATATACATCTCTCGAATCTGTGTTATACTGACATGTACATCACGCGAATCTGTGTTATACTGACATGTACATCACTCCAATCTGTGTTATACTGACATGTACATCACGCGAATCTGTGTTATACTGACATGTACATCACTCGAATCTGTGTTATACTGACATGTTCATCACTCCAATCTTAGTTTAACTGACATGTACATTAATAGAATCTGTGTTTTACTGACATGTTCATCACTCGAATCTGTGTTATACTGACATGTACATCACTCGAATCTGTGTTATACTGACATGTTCATCACTCCAATCTTAGTTTAACTGACATGTACATTAATAGAATCTGTGTTTTACTGACATGTTCATCACTCGAATCTTAGTTTTACTGACATGTACATCTCTCGAGTCTTAGTTTTACTGACATATACATCTCTCGAATCTTAGTTTAACTGACATGTACATCTCTCGAATCTGTGTTATACTGACATGTACACTACTCGAATCTTAGTTTTACTGACATGTACACTACTCGAATCTGTGTTATACTGACATGTATATCACTCCAATCTTAGTTTTACTGAAATGTACATCACGCGAATCTTAGTTTTACTGACATGTTCATCACTCGAATCTTAGTTTTACTGACATGTACATCTCTCGAATCTGTGTTATACTGACATGTACACCACTCGAATCTGTGTTATACTGACATGTACATCACGCGAATCTGTGTTATACTGACATGTACATCACGCGAATCTGTGTTATACTGACGTGCACATCACTCGAATCTGTGTTATACTGACATATACATCTCTCGAATCTGTGTTATACTGACATGTACATCACGCGAATCTGTGTTATACTGACATGTACATCACTCGAATCTGTGTTATACTGACATGTACATCACGCGAATCTGTGTTATACTGACATGTACATCACTCGAATCTGTGTTATACTGACATGTTCATCACTCCAATCTTAGTTTAACTGACATGTACATTAATAGAATCTGTGTTTTACTGACATGTTCATCACTCGAATCTTAGTTTTACTGACATATACATCTCTCGAATCTTAGTTTAACTGACATGTACATCTCTCGAATCTGTGTTATACTGACATGTACACTACTCGAATCTTAGTTTTACTGACATGTACACTACTCGAATCTGTGTTATACTGACATGTATATCACTCCAATCTTAGTTTTACTGACATGTACATCACTCGAATCTTAGTTTTACTGACATGTACATCACTCGAATCTTAGTTTTACTGACATGTTCATCACTCGAATCTTAGTTTTACTGACATGTACATCTCTCGAATCTTAGTTTTACTGACATGTACATCACGCGAATCTGTGTTATACTGACATGTACATCACGCGAATCTGTGTTATACTGACGTGCACATCGCACGAATCTGTGATATACTGACGTGCACATCACTCGAATCTGTGTTATACTGACGTGCACATCGCTCGAATCTGTGTTATACTGACGTGCACATCACTCGAATCTGTGATATACTGATACATAAATTACTTGAATCTGTAATGTACTGACATGCATAATATTACATATCTCAGTAAAATACATATTCTCGTATTTGGGGGTGGGGTTGGGGGGTGGGGTGGGGTGGGGTGGGGTGGAGTCCCATCCGGGATTTGAACCCACCGCCAGAGTGAGGCACCTAATCGCTAGCACACAACGTCAGCGATCTAACCCTCTCAGCCACCGAGGCTTCTACAAAAATGAAAGTCCGACAGTTGGCAGTCTCGGTGGCTGAGTGGGTTAGATCGCTGACGTTGTGTGATTAGGTGTCTCTCTCTCTGGCAGTGTTAGTTCGAATCCCGGATGGGACTCAACCCACAAAACGTGCGAGAATCTGTACTTTACTAAGAAAGTGTTATCCCAAATATAACATTTGTCACATTTGACGGCTTTCGAAATGGCATTGTGTATTCATGCATAATATTACTCAAATCTTTTGTATACTGATATACCTGTTTCTTGACTGTATTATATTGATTACTCAAACTTGCATAACACTCACAAATACATGAGTCAAATCACTTTATACAGATATGTATATAACAAATCACTTTATATAGATATGTATATAACTCGAATACATGTTTGTAGTAAATCCATTCAGACTTCTAAGTACATGTACTCGAACCTGTATTTTATTGACAATTATATACTCTTAAAAGAAAGAAACGCAAAGCCAGATTTGTGTGAGGTAGGAAAATACATTTATACGAGGAACCGTACAACTGATAGAGCCAAACATTGTTGTGGTGTAGACAGGCTCTTGTGATCCGTGCTGTATGTGGTCGAGCGTTGTCCTGCTGGAGTACACCGTTGCCGTTGTCTGCAATAGGGAGGACGTGTGGTAGGAGAATTTCAAACCTGTCATGCCATGATGAGAGATAGCAGCCCACACCATAACGCTACCCCCACCAAACCTGTCTACTTCCTGAACGCAGTTCCCGGCGTAACCTTCTCCCCGACGTCTGTAGATCCGTGCCCTTCCATCACCTCGACGGAGGAGAAATATTCATTTGTCGCTGAACCAGACATCTCTCCATCGCGTTTGAGGCCATACCCTGTGTTGACAACACCAATGCAGTCGTTGTCGACGGCGTTGTCGACTCAATATGACGCGTCGAAAAGGACGTCCTGCTCGTAGACCTGCAGCTCTTAAACGGTTTCCTTCGGTCTGGTCGTAGATTCAGCACAGTCCGGGTATTTGGGATGCGGTTGAGGTGGCTGTGGTCGTCCTTTATCGTAGGTGGCGAAGTCGGATGTAGCGATCTTGGGCGGGGTTGGTTTCTCTTAGTCGTCCAGATCTTGGCCGATCACGTGTTGACCCATGCTGTTGAAACCGATCCCATAGCCTTGTGATGGTGCTTGGCGCTACATTGAAAATCCTGGCCACAGCAGATCGGAATTCCCCTGCCTGCAAGCGGCCTATGACGTTGTTTCTTTGCACTTCTGTTAATCTTGGCATGTTGTTGAACTGTCACTCATCGATTGACGCAGATGCCAGACAATCAAAAACCCTGAACTTCAATACCGTTCATGGTGCTGCTGCACGTGCAGTACGTGCAGCTCCATGGCCCTTACTGTTAATGCCCTGGGTGCGTTTTTCCGAATCGTACGTGTTTCCCGACTGATGGTTTGCATGTCCTTGTTGTGATCATTTCGATCCGGGAAATTTCTCACTGACACTATAACACATTAGACCTCTACATTTTGCACCCGTTGGGCCCCTTAGTTTGCTTTTATGGCCAAAAATATCCGTATTGCGTTTCTTTTTTGGAAGAGTATATTTCGTTAAACTGTGTAATATTGACAGACACTTTTTATGTGTATGTCCAGTGTATGAAGATTTAAGAGCAAAATATCTAAATAACTATTTCTACCGCAACCCAAACGGTAACAAATTTTGTAAATTAATGACTTGTGATTGTACAGAAACTATTAGAAATCTATCAATGTTCATTTATCATGCCATGAAACTAAGAAAATGTATGAATTTGTAACACGCCCCACACATTGTACTATAGGCCTTTGGCCTCATAAGTACCATGAATAAAGATTGATTGATTGACAGGCGCCGAAAATCGCAACGCAGAGGTGTGTTCCTTAGACGTGACAGAAGCCTACGACGGTGGGTCCGAATCCCGGTCCGTCCTCATATGATTTATAGGTTTGTCACCATACTCGTGCTCATGGGTGTCATCAAAGTCGTAAACGTCTTACACCAACATCTTACTCATTGGGAATTCTGGTTGAGAATTGTCTGCAGTACCTCATGCATTAAAGAGAGCGAGCAAAAGATGGAGTCAGACGGGCCAGACTCGGATTCGGATCAGTGTGACCCGACGGCGTGTGACGTCAGCAACGCTGTTCCAAAAAATCTTGGGTTTGTCTGTCACTAGACACACATTTAGTCTCTGAAATGAAAATAGTTTAACATTTTTAATTTCTTAAGTTGTAAATGAGAGTCATGGTCAGTATGAAAGATTAGCCTGCTCGAAACATGATTCTTTACAGGCCCCAACTTTACAGCTAGCATATTGCTTATACCATCGCAAATTGATTGAAATTGATTGGATACAAAAGACGTAGTAAATTGTACCTTTTCATCAAGCGTTAAAATGAGAGGTTCATATGCCTGGTAATATTTAAGTTAAAACTAAATTGCCCTATTGCAAGGAAAATTCACATAGATGATAAACCCTACGAACGCTATTGCCCGCACCCTACCAACACCCCGCTCCCCGTGTTACACCCCGCTGCGCTTTAACCTTGGAGACAATCGCATAACATGGTAAATACCAAATTACATGTTTGACATCGTTAGTTGGCGATATCACTTTGGTGAAAACTATTACCAAAACAAGCTGCGGATGCTCAGGAGAGCAAGAAATACGTTTTCTAAACTTAAATCGTATTTGTCCACTATTTTGAAGGAGTATTACAAACCAATCAGCATCAGTCAACGATACCCCTGTTATCTCGACTGTGCACGTTTCGCTGTACAATTAGCCATGTTACTCTGATCCCTTTTCTTGCTGCAGTAATTTCCTTTATTTGAAACTCGTCGGGGGGAACGCTCTAATTTGAACATGATGCTTTTTAAACTCGACACCGAGCACAAGTAAAATAAACTTTTGTTTTTCTAGGATCAACTGGGTTCATTGTTTTCTTGTCAATTATGGTTTCCTCTTTGAAATTAGAAAAAAGAAATATTTAAAAACATAACAACTTTTTTCTCAACGCTAGGGGCACAGAGCAAATCAAATGACAAGTTAACCATACTGCGCCTAACAGCCGGCAGGTGTCGCTTTCCTTGCAGTCACAGCGCGTGCTATCAAGTCACGTGATATTTCCCGTCGGTGCGCGCAGTGCGAGACAAAACGTGCAAGTCGCGCAATTGCTCGTGAAATATTTACGATGACGCGGGCAGATGAAAGAGCGAAGGGACTTCCTCTGCCAGTAGATGTGTGTTAAGTTAATGAACTTTTAATTGCTTACTTGACTAATACTTAAACGGTTGACAGAACGTTTGAGTGATTATGAAGAATTATTACCCTTACCATAACAAATGGGGCCTCTCTGATTGGATGATACGGAGAATGTTACGTCACTGCCTCCCAGTGCTGGCACTCGCGATCTCAAAATGTTGTCAATTTATCGCGTAGGAATACAGAGGTTAAGCGGAGTGAGATCGTTTAAATGGAGAAGAACGCAGTTTTAATGAATAGCGGACAGGATGGCAATGCTAAATTTGCTAACACCGGGAAAAAGCAAACATACACGATGTCATTAATTACTTATTTTCTTCTGTAAACAGCTTAACTAATAGAATGACGCGGGTAAGAAAGTTCACAGTGCCCTGTTAAATATAAACACATGGATGGTGAATGGTACCATTATCACTCGCAGCATATTAACGACGCTCTGTAAACAGGATATGCTCTTATAGTTTTAAAAGATTGTGGTTTTTTATCTGAGCTGATTTTTTTCATTTTTTTAAATCCCGTAAGCAATATCTGTAAGTAAACATTATTATTAGGACGGGTAGGTAACGTTGCGTCTTGTAGAACGGTAAACTAACATACAGACCCTGAAATAGTTAGACCTAACGATGAATAAAATAATTCTGCTAGGGACCCAATGATTATTTTAGGAACCAACAAGTCTTTTAATTTCAGTTGGTTTGGTTTGTTGTTTAACGCCGCACTCAGCAATATTCCAGCTATATGACGGCGGTCTGTAAATAATCGAGTCTGGAACGGACAATCCAGTGTTTGATATCATGAGCATCTATCCACGCAATTGGGATCGATGACATGCATCAACTAAGTCAGCGAGCCTGGCCACCCGATCCCGTTAGTAGCCTTTTACGACAAGCATAGTCGCCTTTTACGGCAAGCATGGGTTGCTGAAGACCTATTCTACCCTGGATCTTCACAGGTCCCTTTAATGTCAGAGCTGAAAGGAAATGAGTATAGCTGATAGAGTTGAGAAGCTTGACAGGATCTATGATCGTGGGTTCGAATCCCAGATTCGTCCGAACTATATTCCTTGGTTTGTCAGCACTATGCCAAAGTTGAGTTTCAGTAGTATTAACGATATATTCTGTAAGAGAGACGAGCAGAACGGATATTAACCACTTCCCTCTGATATCACGGTCTCTGTAACATCATCGGGATGGGTCGGTGAGTGCTTTCGAGTCATACCATAGGCAGCACTATTTCAGCATCAGCATCAGCATCAGCATCAGCATCAAGGTGGAGGGTATTTAATGGAGACTAGACAAGCCACACCACACCTGGCAGGTTGAAGCGTACTTACTGTTTATAACATACACTTATACGGTTTATCAGTAATTCGGTATGTCAATTAGTGTAAACTTATTACAACACTGGTACCAAACGGTACTTGCTGCGTGGGATAGTTGCATCCATCCAGCTTGTGATCGCTAAATGCAACCACGTATCTCGAAAACGGGACTTGGGGTATCCTAGTGGTTAAAGCGTTCGCTCGTCACGCTGAAGACCCGGTTTCGATTCCCCACACGGGTTCAATGTGTGAAGCATATTCTTGTGTTCCTCGCCGTGACATTGCTGGAATTTTACAAAAAGCGGCGCAAACCATGTTCACTCACTATTTCGAAAACACCCAAATTTGTATCCGCACTTGTGACATCCTATTCTCGTTTTAGTCGTCTCTTAACGCATGCTGGAGTACTGATGCTTCGTCTCGGAATCCAAGCCTGAAACACTGACGTTGGCTCTGACAAACTCAATAGTTGCCAGGCAATATGGAATATATGCTGAGGCTGATGTCGATGCTAATGTTGATGTTGATGTTGATGTTGATGCTGATGCTGATGCTGATGCTGATGCCAATGTCGATGCTACGATGTCCTTCGGAACATAACGCTACAGACACAAAGTTTTGAATATTTTTTACAGAATATATTTTCAACATCAGAAAACACAGTCTTTCAACCTGAAGTATATCATAGACCAATCCGTTTTACAATATATTATCATAGTCTAAAATTGCTCTACTCGAATATATGTTCAATTAACCCATTACATATCAAGGCGTTAGTTTGTGTTCTCCCCGTTTTAACTAAAGTATCCAGCGGATCTCACTCACTCACTCACTCACTCACTCACTCACTCACTCACATCAAATATCGCAATGTGATACCCGCCTCAAGAACACAACCCCAGTCTCAATTAGAAGCAGGGGGAAGATAGAATTGAACGTATACTCGGAACAATGTCGGGTATTTATGTAGCGTCAGCGAGGAAGACTACAATCTGTCCGAGGATTTACACTCAATAAATCAATCCTAAATGATTTAATCCGCCTGGTTTGTGTCACTGCCTTTGAAATATAATTGTCACATCGGTTAAATGTGATTGCGCGAAACTAATTTATCGTCTAAACACTGACTTAAGTGTGAGATTTCACCTTGGCGTAAGGTTACACCAAGACGTGAAAGGGTTGGTCTAGTGTTACCTTTTCGCAAAGCTTTTGTTCCGTCTTGCCGATAGAGGGCGCCAGGTGCACAAACACCACTATCAACAAGCCTCTTCCCTCCGACAGGAAAGTAGTCCCGACTCGAGTCCTTGGATCCGGAAATTTGATCCGAACAATCAATCAAGTGTGTAACAGAAAGTCGACCTCGAACGACCCCTTGACACGAACCCACAGGGACTGGAGTATTTAGTAATAATAGAGTCCCGCACTCTACGACTACAACACGTTTAAACTTTCACATTTTGTTTTATTGATAGCTGGTTTTGTTTATACATAACGTGAAGGCCATTGGCCTGAAGTGCGGTAATTCGTTGTACGGAGTTGTCTCCCTCATCTGCGAGGACCTTTGGTACGGGTTCGAATCCTAGGTTTGCTCCGATTTTGATCCTTGGTCTGTCAGAACCATACCCGTTATTGTGGGTATCGCAAAGGTGACCTAGAGCTTGCCTTTCTCATAATATAATAGTGAGTGAGTCAGGTTTAACGCCGCTTTTAACAGTATTCCAGTTATATCACGGCGTGTCAGCTTGATGTGGGAGGAAAGCCCGAAGTGATGCAGGTCTCAGACGTTTACCACTTCGGTGAAACCCACGAGCACGGGTATGGTGCTGACAAACCTAGAAACATAATTGGGGCGAACCGGGATTCGAACCCACAATCATAGGTTTCTGGCGTGCCCAAAGGAGGCAACTCTGCACAGCGAATCGCGGCGCCTTAGACGACTTGGCCACCCGTGCCCCCTCATAATATAATAACGTGCGAAGCCAATTTCTGGTGTACACTGTCGTAATGTCGCTGGGACATTGCTAAAAGCTCCTTAAAAACTATACTCACTCACCTCATCCTATTTAACTGAGGGGGCACGGGTTGCCCACTCGTCTATGGTGCCGCGATTCGCTTTGCAGAGTTGCGTCCCTTTGGCACGCCAGAAACCTATGATTGTGGGCTCGAATCCCGGTTCGCCCCGATTATGTTTCTAGATTTGTCAGCACCATACCCGTGCTCGTGGTTTTTTTATCGAAGTGGTAAAAGTCTGAGACCTGCATCACTTCGGGCTTTCCTCACATGTGAAAAACACATGAATAGTCAGAAGAGTGCAACGGAGATTTCTCATTATTGTGGATTATGGAAATAGTTTTGTTGCTTTCATTAAATTAAATAGAAACTGGGATCATGAATAGAGGTTAGATGCGTTTTCATTCATACATTTAAACCAGAAGATCAATAGCTCGTTCTAATCATGTATCAAAGAAACCGACTTCGCAGACAGACGGAAGTGAATCCCCGTCCATGCCCCCAACCCCACAACCAAAACCCCAATTCCAACCCCCTTAAACATTGTTAAGACATTAGCTACAACTACATAATGATACTTCTAAATCCGACTCAAATCGATTATCTCTTCTTATCAAATGAACAAAGTCGGTTTTCAAATGGTATTTATTCAATATTAATGTCAATGTCTTCTCGTCCGAATGTCAAGACTACTCGGGTCGCACTCACCAGACAGACTTGATAGACTATCGGAGATTCGGGCAGTTTATGCTGATCTTTGGCAAGGTAAGGATATATTTCACTGACCAATGATAGCCCTTGGTCAACGGGTGGTTGCAATGTTCCATGAAGACGTATTGTGCAACAATATCAATGTTGTTTTAATGCTTAGTTAGTGAAACTATATAATTTTTATAGGAAAAACAACTCCATTGAATTGAAAAGGTGCCCCAGTAAGATGGGAGGTTCAGATCGTGAACCTGTGGAAAATGTAGACTTGCTTTATTTAGGACTACAGCATCACATATGGGGTGGGTGGAAGGAAAAACAACATGGTTCAGTGACAGTGACAGACTAGTCTGTAGGGACCGCTGGTGGCCCAGTCGTCTATGAAATTTACTGTAAAGAGTTACGTCCCTTATGCGTGACAGGAACCTATGCTGATGGGTTCGAGTTCTATTATATTCCTTGGTTTGTCAGCACTATGCCTATTTTCATGGGCTTCACCGAAGAGTTTAATGTCAAAGACCCACATTTGGGCTTTCATCCCTCATTAAACTGACACGCCGTCGTGACCCTGATATTATGGAATCCCCGAAGGGACATTGTTGTGTTGTCGCCCTTACAAACACAATCAAAAAGTGTCAACATTAACCAAAACGCGACAATGCTACAGATGACCAAAATATGCATAAAAACGGCTTAAAGCTACTCGTATCATGGTCTGTCTTGTTTGTAATGTAGAAGACAGTGGTATATAGACGATCAAATTGTACTTATAGCCATATAGATCATGTGATCATTGTTATGAAACTATGCTCATACTGTATAGTTAATATAATCATTGTTATCAGCTGTTCATATAATCATTGTTACCAAACTGTATCTATAGCTGTATAGTTAACATAATCACTGTTACCAAACTGTATCTATAGCTATATGGTTCACACAATCATTGTTACCAAACTGTATCTATAGCTATATAGTTCACATAATCATTGTTACCAAACTGTATCTATAGCTATATAGTTCACATAATCATTGTTACCAAACTGTATCTATAGCTATAAAGTTCACATAATCATTGTAACCAAACTATATCTATAGCTATATAGTTCACATAATCATTGTTACCAAACTGTATCTATAGCTATATAGTTCACATAATCATTGTTACCAAACTGTATCTAAAGCTATATAGTTCACATAATCATTGTTACCAAACTGTATCGATAGCTATATAGTTCACATAATCATTGTTACCAAACTGTATTTATAGCTATATAGTTGAAAATGAAAAAGGAACTAGTCGGTCGCAATTCTCCTAGTAATGATGACGTCATTTCCGCTGTGAATTACTTTTTTAGGGTGGCTGAAGAAAATTTCTTCTTGACCGGCATCCAGGCCTTGCAGCATCGCTGGCAAAAGTGTGTAAACCTAGAAGGGGACTATGTGGAGAAATAAATGAAAACCATCGACTTGGTACGGGTCTTTCACAGTTAGGCTTAGAACTTTTCAGCCAGCCCTGTATAAAAACGTTGTTATCAAACTGTCTTTATAGCTACATAGTCTATATTATCATTGTTATTATCAATGTGCAGCATCAATATATTTAGATAACTGTTGCCCTTGAGTTTTCACACGACACAGGTGGTTCTTCATGTAAGCAACGAAAACAACATCCTATCAGGAGGAAATAAAAGGCTTTTGAAACAAAATCGTGTATATTAAATTATTCATATTTACAATTTGTACTGTTTCTGGAGAAATGTCAAAGCGTCTGTCTAGCCGGGAACATTCCGTCAACAGATGATGGATGATTGTGTTCCCGATATTGCTGCTATTTTGTCCAAAATCAATTTTCCTAATTTGTGTCATTTCTATGAAATATGACTTTCAGTGAAATGTCAATTACAAGCTTTTGTTCCAAACTAGCATACACGCTAGGAGTTATTCGTGAGTGAGGTCAGCAGTGAGTAATGAAGGATGCAGATCCATTTTTGGAGACATTACGATTTTTGTGTGAAAGTTTGTGTAGATGTATGTGTGTAAGGATGGATGGATGGATGGAGAGATGGACGGATGGATGGATAAACGGACGGAAGACCTCCTCTGTGGTCTAGTGGGTGGAACGCCTGCACAGGGAGCGGGAGGTCGGTGGTTCGAGCCTCTTGCCGCGTCATGCCAAAAGACGTTAAAAGATTCACTTGTACATTGCCTGGCCCTCAGCATTACGGGGATAAAATATGGACTGGTCGGCTCGGAATCAGTATATTGTGTTTTCTCGGGGTATCCATGTTAAACTAAGTTATGGGATATCAGTTTGCAAGTCTTATAAAACTGACAAGTGCACCAATCTTGAATCGTTAAATCCCATTTCTCCTCACATCAGGGGTGGAGGGGTAGCCTCGAGATTAAAGCGTTCGCTCGTCACACCGAAGGCCCGGGTTCGATTCCCCACATGGGTGTAATGTGTGAAGCCTATTCATGCTGTCCCCGTCGTAACATTGCTGGAATATTCCTAAAAGCGGCGTAAAACCATACTCACCCAATCACTCACCTCACCTTATGGGACGGGTGGGAGGACGTTTAGGCAGACAGACATAGTTGTGAAAGATACACTACTACTATCTACTACTCTGTTGTTCTATACACTATCTGATAGTCTTTTGTTCTATACACTATCTACAACCCTGTTGTTCTAAACACTATCTGATAGTCTTTTGTTCTATACACTGTCTGATAGTCTTTTGTTCTATACACTATCTACTACCATGTTGTTCTAAACACTATCTGATAGTCTTTTGTTCTATACACTGTCTGATAGTCTTTTGTTCTATACACTATCTACTACCCTGTAGTTCTAAACACTATCCGATAGTCTTTTGTTCTATACACTATCTACTACACTGTTGTTCTAAACACTATCTGATAGTCTTTTGTTCTATACACTATCTACTATCCTGTTGTTCTAAACACTATCTGATAGTCTTTTGTTCTATACACTATCTACTTCATTGTTGTTCTAAACACTATCTGATAGTCTTTTGTTCTATACACTATCTACTACCCTGTTGTTCTGTACACTATCTGATACTCTTTTGTTCTATGCACTATCTACTACATTGTTGTTCTAAACACTATCTGATACTCTTTTGTTCTATACACTATCTACTTCCATGTTGTTCTAAACACTATCTGATACTCTTTTGTTCTATGCACTATCTACTACATTGTTGTTCTAAACACTATCTCATAGTCTTTTGTTCTATACACTATCTACTACCCTGTTGTTCTAAACACTATCTGATAGTCTTTTGTTCTATACACTGTCTGATAGTCTTTTGTTCTATACACTATCTACTACCCTGTTGTTCTAAACACTATCTTATAGTCTTTTGTTCTATACACTGTCTGATACTCTTTTGTTCTATGCACTATCTACTACACTGCCGTTCTATATACTATCTTCTACGCGGCCTATATGAATACACCACCTGCTGGATATATCGTGACATAGAATATTGTACCTACATGTACACGTCACAAAGGTCTTCTTTACTATACGTTCATATGCACTATAGAGTCCCCGTATAAGGTATTTGATCGAATCCTATTGTAAACAATGGAGAATATCCCTATCCTTCCATCTTGATGGCTGTTTTCAGACTGAGTGCCTTTCCGTGCAGCCCGGTCGTCATACACCCCACTTCTATCATCCCCCGACCACCTGTCAATTAACCTGACGCTCCTTCAGGTGAGATAACACACCTGAACAGGTAAAAGCTTCCACAATTACCCCATGCGATGTTTTACGGGCCCCTGCCTCTGTAGAATGACGGATTTGAACACGTAAAGTGAACTTCACCTACGACAATTACAGGGGGCCGGGGTCTGTGGTTTTCTGTGAGATAATTTCTTGTGTCATGGCAATCATAGCAGGAGGTTTATGTACTCATACTACCCCCCTCACTCCCCCACCCCCAATGCCACCCCATCCTAAATACCTCCTCCCCATACTACCAAATCGTCAAAGCATATCAACCACCCCACCGCAACCGCTTCTGTCCTCTCTTAAAATACACTTCACCCAATCAAAATCCGCCACACCCATCCCACCAACTTGCGACACTCCTACAAATCCACCTCACCTCACCTCACCCCGTACCCGCAACCCCTCTCAAAGCTACCGACATCTTCTTCAAAATGCACCCCTTCACTCCCCACCTCTCCCCGCCCCCTCTCCCCAGCCACATCGCTACGTAGCACCTTCGCGATGGATCCGACTGGCACCTTATTGTACAGCGGTCGTAACAGAACTTACAGAAGACATAAGGGGCCATTAAGCCGATTGTATTCGGCCGTGAGTCGGAGTGATTGCCTGTATGAATATGCATACATCTGATAAGTCTGTGCTAATGTGCTGTTTGAGAATATGTGTTGTATTCAGTGCCATTGAAAGGTTAACGAGGATGTGATGTAAACGTAGTTTCTAGGAGCAGCATGACAGGTAAGACCATCCTTACTGATAAATAATACTGTGAAATATTTCTTTGTTACATGTACGTTTCGATATTTGGAAGATTTTGTCACTTTGCGATGTTTTGAAGATAACATTTTTTAATTTAATTTTAAAACTGCTAAATTAAAGCCAATTCTTTTAACATGTACATGTATGCACACTTAATCCCCTTTGCACATGAGGGGCATGGGGTAGCCTTGTGGTTAAATCGTTCGCTCGTCACGCCGAAGACTTTGGTTCCATTCGCCACACGGGTGCAATGTCTGAAGCTCATTTCTGGTGTCCCTCGTCGTGATGTTGCTGGAAGGTTGCTAAAAGCAGCGTAAACCCAAACTCACTCAGACGATCCTTGCGTTCTAACCTTGTATGTTTGTCTTCAGACAGAAGTCACTTCATTACGTTGATGCTTGTTTTCATACTGCAGTCTTACTCCACTACCGTGTATGTTTGTCTTCAGATAGAAGCATTACTTAATCAACGTGTCTCCAAACAGTAACTTTACTTTATTACCTTGTAGGGTTGTCTTCAAACAGTGTCCTTACTTTATTACCTTGTAGGGTTGTCTTCAAACAGTAACTTTACTTTATTACCTTGTAGGGTTGTCTTCAAACAGTGGCCTTACTTTATTACCTTGTAGGGTTGTCTTCAGACAGTGGCCTTACTTTATTACCTTGTAGGGTTGTCTTCCAACAGTGGCCTTACGTTATTACCTTATAGGGTTGTCTTTAAACAGTGGCCTAACTTTATTACCTTATAGGGTTGTCATTAGTTTTGCCAGCGTTATGGTAGTTAGGTAGGGTTGTCTTCCAACAGTGGCCTTACTTTATTACCTTATAGGGTTGTCTTTAAACAGTGGCCTTACTTTATTACCTTATAGGGTTGTCTTTAAACAGTGGCCTTACTTTATTACCTTATAGGGTTGTCTTTAAACAGTGGCCTTACTTTATTATCTTGTAGGGGTGTCTTCAAACAGTGGCCTTATTTTATTACCTTGTAGAGTTGTCTTCAGACAGTGGCCTTACTTTATTACCTTATAGGGTTGTCTTCCAACAGTGGCCTTACGTTATTACCTTATAGGGTTGTCTTTAAACAGTGGCCTTACTTTATTACCTTATAGGGTTGTCTTTAAACAGTGGCCTTACTTTATTACCATGTGGAATTGTCTTCAAACAGTGGCCTTACGTTATAACCTTATAGGGTTGTCTTTAAACAGTGGCCTTACTTTATTACCTTATAGGGTTGTCTTCAAACAGTGGCCTTACTTTATTACCATGTGGAATTGTCTTCAAACAGTGGCCTTACTTTATTACCTTATAGGGTTGTCTTCAAACAGTGGCCTTACTTTATTACCATGTGGAATTGTCTTCAAACATTGGCCTTACGTTATTACCTTATAGGGTTGTCTTCAAACAGTGGCCTTACGTTATTACCTTATAGGGTTGTCTTTCAACAGTGGCCTTACTTTATTACCATGTGGAATTGTCTTCAAACATTGGCCTTACGTTATTACCTTATAGGGTTGTCTTTAAACAGTGGCCTTACTTTATTACCTTATAGGGTTGTCATCAGTTTTGCCAGCGTTATGGTAGTTATTAGAATTCTACCAGTATAGCTGCACACGTGTAACATAGTACCCAGACAGTGGCTTGCAATATCACACTCTGAAGATGACCGCCTTCTTTCATTGGACATCTGACCCTGATTTGTCTCCGCCCGTGACATCGAACCGGGTCCGGTGTCGCGGCAATATCCACGACGACAACAGATACTACGATGTGTCAGGAAAACAATACCACCGTGGATTCTCATTTTGGTCTCATTACACTGTAATAAGAAAATAGTTGGGTCGTCTTCACGTCGGCGATTTGAGCTTGGCACATTTAGGCCAGTGGTTATTAGATCCCACGTTGTGCGAGGACGTTTCTTTCAGCAACGACATTACGGCGTTGTGTGACTATCTCACGTACTGGCCATGGCATCTCCGTCAGTGAACGTTAAATCTGTTGTCTCGATCACTGTTGTGCTGAATGAGACTTATTTTAAATATAGTTTGTGTCGACTTATATCTATGTGCGTATATCAAAATATATTTATTTCGACTTATCTCTCGCAAGGTGCATTATTTATTGGGAATCGACTTTTGAATACTGGTTATATCGAATAATGCTACTTTCCACTTGGGCCTACACATCGTTTTATATCGAAACACTGCTATATATATTTCTGCTTGTTTCGAAGTAAACGTGGAATGACTTGTCTCGAAGTTGCTGTTATGCCAACATATAACTGCGAGATCAAAGAATTTAAAATTTGGCTGAAATATGGCAATACAGGTAAATTTACTTGAGATAGATCAAAATGACACTTCTCAAATCAGCGTATTAGTTCTTAGGTATTATCAAAGTATGCGGTAAAAATATGTTTCTTTTGAACGACACCATACATGTATTCACTGTGGAAATAACTTTTTTATTCATCTCCAGGAAGCTATGATTGTCCATATGAACACTATCTTGGTCAGTAAGACAAGGAATTAGTTTTCACAAGTGAGTGAGTATGGTTTTACGCCGCTTTTAGCAATATTTCAGAAATATCACGGCGGGGGACACCAGAAATGGGCTTCACACATTGAACCTATGTCGGGAATCGAACCCGGGTCTTCGCCGTGACGAGCGAACGCTTTAACCACTAGGCTACCCGACCGCCCCAGTTTTCACAAATGATTAATAGTAATGTACAGCATGAAACGTCAACGCCAGAGAATAATCAATCTCGAATATTATGCCGAAATAGAATCCATTAAGAGTTAAAAGCAAAAGCGATGGACATTATATGAATGGATCACTGAAATAAGTGATGACACCAGGTGTCCGCGAAAGGTTAAGTATGGCTAAATATGGTCTGAGACTCAAGTTAAACCCAACTTACTCACTTACTCCTCTCACAGTAAGCATACACAACGTGATTTAACTAATATACTGTTCAAAGCTACGTTAAACTCCATCTCATTCTCTCTAATTCACCCCACGGTCCTACAACTAATGATACTTTATACAAATTCTATCTTGTATAATCCCATTAATCCAGATTGAACCGATTTATATGAAATCGTCCGGATTAGCAAATACGGTTTAACGAATGTTCATAAACATTCCCAACGGTGAACGTCCGGAAAACGTATATTCCGGATTATCGTGGTCCAGTTTACCGGGATTTCAATAAATAGCAGGAATGGTGGTATTTCCGTGACCTGCATTCAACTCGGCTGTCTCGCGCCCAAATTACCACGTAACATGATACGGCTACTAGTGGAAGTGTATGGTTGATTACCCAACTGACGTGTCGCTCTCTATAATCTAAACCAGGCAGTCATGAAACCCGTGTCAAATCAGACTGATGTCAAGCTCAAAACTAATCCACCACAGCTAATGTATTTTCTAACACCACTTAGTTTTTTATAAATGCTGTAGGTAAACTATTTGTGGCATATGTTCGTTTTTTCTGTCTCTTGTCAAGAGTTCAAGATTTAAATATTTACTTTTTTAACTTTTGGAAATTGGATCAGGAAATTTTCCATTTTGTAAAAAGTTGAAATTTTGAAGAAAAAGTTGAAAAATTTCAGTCTGATTACATCTAAAATGAAATCAAAATATCGCTTCATTCCATCTGAAGTGTAGTTTTTTAAAGAAACATTTCTTATAAGAAACATTTAATGAAACTTCATTTGAAACGCTGCATCATCATCTTTAGAACGTGCTGAAACTCTAGATGATCTATTTCTTCATCAAATTATCTTTTTGTATTAACGAATGAGTGATTTGGGTTTAATACCGCTTTGAACAAATATTTAGATTATGTCACAGCGTGTTAGATTTGGGATAAAAACCCAAAATGGCGCATTTCTTAGACATTTACCACTTTGATGAAACCCTGACGCAGGGTATGGTGCTGAAGAGCCAATTACCAGGGATTCGAACCCACAGGCATAGGGTTATGTCACGTGTAAGGGACGCAACCGGGGCGTCTTGCGGCGTCTTAGACAAAAGTGTCTAAAGAACAAACATTTTTACCTACTGGGACAAACATATCGGGGTTCATAAAAAAACATATGAGCCCTTGGGTCATAACACGTCATGAGACAACAGTGTATTGCTTCCGTCATCGGGACGGCATTGTTGACGTCATTCGAAAATTATTGTGACGTGAGGTCCTAGAAACGACGAAATTGTTGCTACGCTGCTGTTGCAACTTGCTGCCCTTATAGGTAAACACTAAAATTCGTCTCTGTATGTAGACATCTGGGTAATAAGGGGGCACGGGTGGCCCAGTCGTCTAAGGCGCCGCGATTCGCTGTGCAGAGTTGCGTCCCTTGGGCACGCCAGAAACCTATGATTGTGGGTTCGAATCCCGGTTCGCCCCGATTATGTTTCTAGGTTTGTCAGCACCATACCCGTGCTCGTGGGTTTCACCGTTATTGTAAATGTCAAAGACCTGCATAATTTCGGGCTTTCCTCCCACATTAAGCGAACACGCCGTGATATAACTGGAATACTGTTAAAAGCAGAGTTAAACTCAACTCACTCACTCACTCACTCTTTGGTAATATATAGAACACATAATTCGTGTTTATATAATATGAGCGAGTGTTTCAATGTAAGCAGTACTCTAGCAATATCACTGATCCATAAAAGGACTTTTGCATTGGTCGAGTCGAACCCGAGCTTCAGCACGATCGCGACGCGCGAACGCTGTAACCATTAATCTAGAAACGCATCTTTATAACCTCAGAGGATTGAATATTACAATAAAGTGAAATGTAGATCAGATGCAAAACATCTTCATCCGGGATCAACTTTATACCACAATAACAAATTGATATTCTCCGATACAAGCGACTCATACCGCAACCTCTTCTCCATCAAATGGAGCAACGACTACAACGAACCTCACTAAACCTGTGAGATCAAGAAGGGATACGTAGTAATGGCCGCCCTGAATCAAAACTCCTTCTTTATGAACTTTCTATTCAAATGAACCATGTGATATCGCCGTATGATCCTGTTTTCCTTAAGACTGTTTGTATAAGTTTAAAGCACCGTGATGACTTTTGTGATTGTAGATGGCGCTCCTCTTAACGATAAGACCAAATGCCGCATATTGTTTCAAACATGTGGACAATCGTAATATTTATACAGATGATATTTGCCAGCCCCCGATATTTAGACTTTATTCCCCACAGAATACGCAATAATTGAGGATATCGGTGTAAGTATAAACGAACACATACATGTTTATGCGCGTGATACAAGCTTAAGTAAACATCTGTTGAACATATAGCCATAAGCAAGCAGTCAGCTTTATGTATCGTGTGGTAAAGGTCTTCTCGTTTACCTTGGCTTGTTTTCAAAGATTAAGCGATATAGCTGCGCTCGTGTGAACGAACAGCCGACGACGCAGGTAGGGTGATTTTGAAAATGATTTGTTTCGAATATTTTCAGTTTCTTTAGATTTCTTTAAATGTGTTGTTAATAATTCGTTAATGATATGAATTACGGCCATCTGAATACAATTGCATACATTAATACCAGTTGTCGCCACGTAGAATGATTTTATCCATAATAATTAGTCGTTTTGTAAATATGCATTTACTCGAAACACAAATTGCAAGTCGTCTTGACAATAGTAGGTTTATATCACATGGAAACACATTCGCTATTCGTTTGGTGAATAGCGTACACGTGTATATTCTGGAACTACGGTTACCGTTCGTATAGACAAGACTGTTGAACCACACTGACGAGTAGTGTAGGGCACTACTATGCACCTACAGCGACCAGTGGCGTAGTTCGTATACTCTTGAACCAAACTGACCAGTGGTATAGAAACTACTACCTATAAATACTCCCGAACCAAAATGACCACCGGTACGTTTACTCTCGAACCCTAATAACCATTTGTCTTGACACTAGTACGTGTATCCTCTAACCACAAAGCACAGTTGTGTTGGCATTAGTACGTATCGACTCGAACCACAATGACCAATATCATGGCTACTAGTACGTATTCTCTCAAACTCAAATGTCAAGTGGCATGAACACCATGACGTATAACCTAACAACCTAAATGACCAGTGGTATTGACACTGGTACGTATACACTCGAACCCAAATGTTCAGTGGTATGGTGAGATGAGGTGAAATAGGGTTTAACGTCGCGTCCAAGATTATTGCGCTTATATAGCGACGTGCATGCACGTGTGTGTGTGTGTGTGGCTGCTTGTACTAGTCTGCTTGTACTAGTCCGGACTGATGCCGATTTATGGTGCTAGCTCACTGAGATACCATGCCGCAGTTTAACATGAATACCCCACTCAGACACAGTATACTGACTCCGAGCCGACCAGTCCTTGTTTTAGCCCCTTAGTGCCGAGCGCCAGACAGGGTAACAAAAAGTACCATTTTAAACGTCTTTTGGTATGACGCGGTCGGGGATCGAACCCCGGACCTTCCGCTCTCCGGGCGGACGCTCTACCACTAGACCACGGATTCAGTGGTATGGAAACGCGTACGTATTCTTTCGAACCCCAATGTCCAGTGGTATGGAAACTCGTACGTATACTCTCGAACCCAAACGACCAGCGGTATGGCAACTCTCACGTATACTCTAGAACCCAAGTGTCTAGTGATATGGAAACTCGTACGTATACTCTCGAGCCCCAATGTCCAGTGGTATGGAAACTCGTACGTATACTCTCGAACCCAAACGACCAGCGGTATGGAAACTCGCACGTATACTCTCGAACCCAAGTGTTCAGTTGTATGGAACCGCGTATGTTTACTCTCGAAACCAAACCAAATTCGTTTGTATTGCATAATACATAACGAACCGTTCTGAAAATTTTGCATTCTGGGACCAAAATATATCAAAATGAATTATATGGAATAAAATCTTGTAGACGTACAGAGCACAATAACCGGAGAACATTAATTTGTTGGTTTGACGTCAGGTAACGCTTGCCAGTCAATCATATGTCTGCCTGTATGGGAAAATTTAATCAACTCCATACAGAACGCCGGACCTGATTCAGAAATACCGAGGCTAGATTGGATTTTGATAGATTGAGGTTGAAGTCTTGTGTTGTGTTTGATTATGTTTTTAATAATCATCTCAATTTTATATCGATTTGTGAAAATAAAATAAGATGCCGATTTAAACCATGGGAAATACCGTTGTTTATTTTGGCTGTATTGCAGACCCCGTTTGTTTATTTATTACATAATCTAGAATTAACACGGAGATCCTCTTCCTATGGAATTACGGCCGTATTAAAGGTACTGAACAACGAAAGCATTGCTGCTGTCATTCTTTAACATTGCCATGAACCTTGAGCTGACATGAAGGCCTCTCGCTAATGAATAGTGTTCCTGGGAACCATATATACACTGAGACAGCAATGAGCTTCTTTGAAATGTTAACGGACAATAAGTAGGTGAAATTACGAACCGAGACTTCCAAATCCGCAAACTAAAGGTCACCGAGTAAAAAATCGGCGTTATATTTAATTACACTTCAGCTATACTTGTGTCCAATGTATTCATTTTTTTAAAATGATGTGTTTATTTTCATCACTTGTTACAGACATATAGATGGTGGTAAATTAATATTGACCTTTGATACCACATAGGCCATTAATCTGATCCGGTATTGACAGAGATTCCGATTAGTCACAAATTGTGATTAAACTCATTTTGCTTACCATTCATATATTTAGAGACCCCATTTCACTGTGTCGCGTTCACCCTTCCATATTTCCCCTTTCCCTCTCCATATTTCTATATGTATACCATTAGCACTGTAGCTGTTCGCCGTGAACAGAGTGGCAGACATATGGACCTCTGTACGGGCTTAGGGTATACACACTCTCTCTCACTCTCTCGCATGACAGAGCTCCTTAGCCGACCCTCAGCGTTCGTGCGGATAGAGGGAGCCTCGGGGGGCCGGACGGATATTACCCCCATCAACTGTTGTACGAGGGGGAGAGAGCAATATTAGCTGGTCAGACGACCCAAGCAGTTTCGTAATAACGGACTGACAGTATTTGACTCTTACAAAGAAGCAAGTGTCTTTTTCAGTGGAGGATATTTACATTGTGTTTCGTGAAACTGATACATTCTTCAAGACTATATAACTTAGGAAAGCGAGGAAGCAGGTATCTGTCCTTGATTGTGCCCGTCGGGACGCTCGAGTTGGAAGGAATACAACTTATTTTTTGTTTGTTCTTAAACAAAGGGAATGTGGTCTTTAAACTTGGCTTGGATGTCCGTGAGGATGTATGTTTTGGAGGATTACAAAGTTTAAAAGGATATCTGCCGAATGGATTAAAGTTTGAAGAAGTTTTGACTCCTGGAATCGGTGTTGATTTTTTGGGCAAAAGTAAGTTCAGGGAATTTGATTTCTTGGATTGTATAAGAAATCTGGTGCTAAGGGTTCCATGTGCACGGGGATTACCAGTTCTATACAACGATGTTACGAGGCAGATTGGTGGTGGCAAGTTAAGACAAAATCTATACGGCATTGAAAACGGAATCAGAGTGACACTTTTTGCATTATTTGCCCAATGCGTGAAGTGGATGCAGACAAGTTGCGAGAAAATTAAGCTTTGTTGTTTTTCCACCGTCCACATGTTGAATAAACAAGCAGAGTGAAGATAATTGAGGACGACACTTGAAATGTAATGGGAACATCGACCGCCCCGTAACAGCAGAACTTGCACGTGAGTAATTTCTATCACGGGAACCGGAAGTGAATGATAGCGGATGGAATTGTGGGTATTCTCAGGTAGAATGTATATCTGCCCCTATCATACTATTATGTACAACACGTAAGATCAATAGAAACGTTAAATTAGTTTTTCGATATCTCAGAAGGTAAGTTGTCATAGTGAATGTAGTGTATAATTTTAGTGTTGTGAGAGTTTACAATTTTAATTATTTCTCTGAAATATGTGTTATTTTTCCTGCACAATATGTTAATGACAGTTTGACTACACGTTATTAAGTTTCACATGTTTCATACGTTGAGTGCACTTGGTAACGAGAAACAAAGGACTCGTTAATTGTTAATTAAGGTTTTTATTAACGCACGTGTCTTCCTAATTTTACTTTCTGCCCTGTCTGGAGGTAATAAGCACGTTTTCTGATTATCTTGTAATAAAAAATACGCTATATCCCGCTGACACTAGCATTAATGTCGAAAATGTCAAAAGCTTTATCTCAAGTGGGTCTGGCATATAAGAATTCTTACTGCTTTGTTATTAACAGACGACCAAGCATCAAGAAGGAGAAAATGAATGGCTGCTTTTTATGGTAACGTCGAAACGTGTTGAAGCTCTGATTAGTCTAGGTTAGCCCAAGTCGGATTAATGGGCGAAAAATATTCTTTTTTCTCACTGTCAGGTTGTCAAGCTATCTTCCTGCTTAGCTATAAACTCTCAAGTTGAAGCATCACCTTCTCCATGATTGCATCGCTAATCAAATATCAGCCAGACTATGCGAGGCTGGAACTTGCCGCTCAGACTGGGCGGAATTGTGTCAGTGTTTTTTTTTGTACCTTTCATTCATTATGAAGGCCAATAGATTAAGGGGGGATGTGGCAAATTGTGTCTCCGCTCAAACTTGCAATTATTTCTTCCCAATTACTTGGGACCTCCTTTGCGTTGTGATCTGATATAGCGTCAATATCTTCCGCGTCAATTAATTAGACTATACTCTATAGTAAGAGTGCGGTAGTGAGCTGGAAAATAGCCACTCGCGTTATGGCCGTTTATTTGGTATTGGGAAGTCAAGTCGAGGTCTTTCTCCTCGCCGGCCGCTGATGATTAGTTGGTTGTCCTGATGGTAAATACTGTGGTAAACATGTCCTTGGACGTGATGCATGGGTGCCGTCAGATGCCAATAATGGGTTTCATGTCAGCGGGCCTAACACTGCGTTATAACATTTATGTATGTAGTGGTGGAAATTGATGACCTATGTCGGAAGCTGGGCACTATATGGTTGTGTGTTAAGAATGATTGGGTCTGTAGATTTGGTTTAGCCACACGGGGTATATAAGAAGATATGAACAGGCATACCTGCGCAGTTTTTAGTGACTCAGTGTTGTTTTATGCCGCTCAACACTGCTATTTCACGACGGCCTGTTAACAATCGATACTGGGCCTGAGAAACTAGTGGTTGATGGCACGATTAACTATTCGCGGTGTTTGTTTTTTTCCTGATCGGCTCTTGCAAGTGGGGTACCTGACCTATTCTGTCCCAGACACTTTGTTATTTGTAAAACGCAGGAGTAAGTCTTGGACATTGTATAAAATCTGCTTGCGTTGTAGGCTGTATTTTTTAAGAAAAAGTAGCTGTGTGTTTAGGCTTAATATTGGAAGGTTGGGCACGGTATCAACATCCGTCGACTACATGAGTAGAATTTTAGCTGTTTTTTTTTTTTTTTGCATTTACAGTAAACTCCGGCCCCCTTCATTCCGGAAATCCTACAATACGAAACCCGTTATTCAAGGGATACCGTTATACTGTTCTCGTTATTCTAGGAATACCGTAATACGATCTCCGTTATTCCAGAAATACCGTTTTCCTGACCCTGTTATTCCAGAAGTCTCTTTTAACGAACCCTGTTATTCCAGAAATTCCATATTGCGGACGCTACAGTACATGACGCCGTACCCATCATTCGTTAATCTGGACATTTGTTAATCCGGGCGATTTCACTTCGAGCGATACCGTCCGGATGGACGAGGTTCAACTGTATAAAACGACGGGGCATAGAATTGGGTTCAGTAAGTCCATGTCGACCGAGTGTTCATTGACGTAGCTACAATCACAACCTATCCACTATCCCCTCACTGTGAGGGGCGAACGCTTCAATCACTAGGTCACTTCAGACCACTAAGTGTTACAAGCTGCGGATAGCTAAAGGATGAACACGTGTTCATATTATCAGATACGTTGGTGTAAGAACTTGTAACCTTAACTTTAAGGGGGTTAAACTTGATCCAGGATTTGATATGGGTAGTTATTGAATGAGTGGGTATAACGAGGGTTGGTGTGAGTGAGTGTGTGCATATACCCTGGTATGACAATAGAGAGTATCCATATGCCAAGGTATGACAATAGAGAATATCTATATGCCAAAGTATGACAATAGAGAGTATCTGTATACCATGGTATGACAAAAGAGAGTATATGTATACCATGGTATGACATTAGAGAATATCCATATATAATGGTATGACAATAGAGAGTATCCATAGACCATGGTATGACAATAGGGGGTATCTATATACTATGGTATGACAATGGAGAGTTTTCATATACCATGATATGACAATAGAGAGAATCCATAAACCATGGTATGACAAGGAGAATTTCCATATACCATGGTATGACAATAGAGCGTATCCATAGGCCATGGTATGACAAGGAGAGTTTCAATATACCATGGTTTGACAATAGAGAGTTTCCTTACACCATGGTGTGACTATATAGAGTATCCATATACCATGGTATGACAAGGCGAATTTCCATATACCATGGTATGACAATAGAGAGTGAGTGAGTGAGTGAGTATGGTCTTACGCCGCTTTTAGCAATATTCCAGCAATATCACGGCGGGGGACACCAGAAATGGGCTTCACACATTGTACCCATGTCGGGAATCGAACCCGGGTCTTCGGCGTGACGAGCGAACGCTTTAACCACTAGGCTACCCGACCGCCCCTGCAGCTGGCAATAGAGAGTTGCTATATACCATGGTATGACAATAGAGAGTATCCATATACCATGGTATGGCAATAGAGAGTATCCATGTACCATGGTATGGCAATAGAGAGTATCCATATACCATGGTATGACAATAGAGAGAATCCATAAACCATGGTATGACAAGGAGAATGTCCATATACCATGGTATGCCAATAGAGAGTATCCATATACCATGGTATGACAAGGAGAATTCCCATATATCATGGTATGACATTAGAGAGTTTCATATACCATGGTATGCCAATAGAGAGTATCCATATACCATGGTATGACAAGGAGAATTCCCATATATCATGGTATGACATTAGAGAGTATCTATATACCAAGGTATGCCAATAGAGAGAATCCATATATCCTGGTATGGCAGTAGAAACGAACGATGCCCCTGTAAGCGAAGGTGAAGTCAATGTGCAACGCGTCGTTCATTCGTTGTGAGAGTGGTAGGCGGGATTCTAGAGTTCGTTGATTTAGGGTTTGAAATTGATAGCTGGAGTTGAAATGTTAAAACTAAATGTTAGCGTGGGAACAAATCCGTGTTGAAACGTCGGTTGACAAGCTATAGAAAAATGCACGTAATGTTTTAAAGTACCCAGACCAGAAGTGTTGATATGGGATACTTAGTGGTGCCAGAGATTATTGAGAGCTGGTGAGTGAATGTTGTAAAATGCGCAAGCAGAAAATATTATTGTAAAATAAGTAAAAAAACAAGTTTGGACCAGACAAACCCTCTCATGAAAGTATAAATTCCTTTCTACGCCTAACCACTGGATTTATTCAAGTTGTTTTTTTGAGAGAAATTCTAATCCGGGAAAGTTACGTCCCTTAGATACGCCAGAATCCTGTGATGATGGGTTCGAATCCCGGTTCGCCCCGATTATGTTTCTAGGTTTGTCAGCACCATACCCGTGCTCGTTGGTTTCACCAAAGTCGTAAACGTTTAAGACCTGCATCACATCGGACATTCCTAACACGCTGTGCACGATTAAATAATCAAATAAAAAAGTGAAATAAATGGAATACTAACCCAACTCACTCACTCACTCATCCACTCCAAGCCTCGATGTAGCATGAGAAGAACGAGAAGAACATGTCAGTGTCCGGATAAGCGAGGTTCGGCTGTCATTGGATTGAGCGGTCAGATTCGGTGGCTTGATTCAGGATCATCGTACCAAGACGTCGTGGATTGATGTTAACTATATCAATCATTGGATTGTCTGGTCCACACTGGATATAAAGACCGCCGTCATTCAAATGGAACATTGAATACGGCGTTAAACAAAAAAACAAAAATACAAGCAATTTGTGGGTGGGACAAACCAATACTGCATTCGCCTGTTTCAATCACTTCTCTCCAAGCTTCTCACATCGCGTGTATGTAGGTATCTAGGCGGGACAAACTAAATGGTAATATCGTCCGACACAAATACCACTTAGGGACCAGATTACCATCTACAGAGGAAGGAAGATGCAGAGGAGAGCCCAACGGTTAGACGCGGAGGAAGACATGCGTTTAAACGGCTATAATGCGTCCTTGTGGAGTTAGACGCTGAATGAGATTTTAATCGCTTTTTAATGACACCCTCGACTCCTTATATCGAAGTGAAGGGATGTGAAGACATGCAGTCCACTGTTAAGACGTATCTTAGTGTATCAGTTCAGTTGAAGAGAGTTAGGGCGTTTTTAGCACATTTATATGGCGATATCTCTTGTTCATTTCCACCTCATAAGTGAGTAAGTAATGCTTACTTAAACACCTGTTCATTTAGAGGGTTGAGCTATGGTTTTAATTTACTATATGGTGTTTCTTGTTCATGTTGAATTACCGCATCATATTTTTTTATTACTTATCTGATAATTTTCTTTTAATTATATCGTCATATTGCTGAGTGCGGCGATAAACAACAAACAAACACAACTTATATCGCTAAGTAATTTTAAACGCAGCTGCAGGATTGCGGATTCGGCGCAAAGCAATCCCCTGGAAACCAGGTAGTCTTATTGCTAATAACATAGTATGATATCGCGAACTTTGTAAATATAATTACATCCATTTTATTATCATGTGTAACTTATGTTTCAAATTAGCGTAAATAAGCTAACAAAATAAACACAATTTGAAAAGGGACAGCGAAATAAATATATTTTTTAATCTATTATTTTTAAATTCATATTAGAAGCAGGCACTTCTTGGAATCTAGATGTTTGAACCAGGAGTGTTTCTAAACCAAGTAATAGTGCTGAAGTGAGGTGTCTGTTGTAATTTGATGTCCTAAACAGCAGTAAGCGGTGTTGAAATGACTCCGAGGAATAAGGCACAATTACTTATTCAGAGAAGCAAATTGCCCCAGTTTCCTAGAATGTTCCACAGAGAGAGTGACATGTTCCATTAGCAGGCAAATTTGTTCTTGCTGAGCGATGAGTATCCAAACTAGGAACATGCGAACACAGATGACCCTCACATGCACGTGCATATGTCCGCTGTCACGTGTTGGCGAACACACACAGACTCAACTCTCATTGATGTTTCTGCATATGTGTTGGAGTATGCGCTTGAACAGTCGTAAAAGACATTATGGCTGTGTAAATATTCTCTTGTATACTCATGTGTTTGTTCGTTTAAAAATATAAACCTCTGTGAATGCGGGTCTTTTTTATTTATTTTATTATCATAGGTAAGTAATTTTGGTTATAAGAACGTCCATATGCATATACGTGTTTTCCCGCCCGTACGACCTTACGTTTTTTAATATCTAAATGTGTAGCTGTTCATGTGTATCATAATGCGTACGTTCATCCCCTAACAAGCAATTATACTCGTGCGTTGATGCGTAACTGTGTCATACTTGCGCTTACATGCGTCTCCGTAAACTAACATTTTGTCCCAGAAATAAAGTTAAAATTTAAATTATATATCAACAAAATAACAAACAAAATCCAAATGGAGCCCAGGACAATGCTTGATTTCCTAGAGCTGTGGCAATCTAGACTTGCCAAATCATTCTAGATTTGAGTATGCTTCGTTTGTTCATATATTCTCTAAGGTCTGGGGTCTCTAGGGCCTGCGTACTTGTTGCAAAGGATGTACAATAGTTTGCTAGGCGTGAATGAGTGAATGACGTTTTACGCCGCAGTCGATCCCAAAATATTCGAATTTGGGATCAGTAAACCAATGGTTGATATGATGCCTAACAATCTACCCTCATGATGACACACAATCAGCCAGATCCAACATTGGGACCACCCAATACTCATTCCAGCAGCTCTTACGACAAGCATGGAGTACTAGGTACTCGTTCTGATCTGAAAGAGCGCTGGGATAGCCTTGTGGTTAAAGCGTTCGCTCGTCACACCGAAGACCGGTTTCGATTTCCTCGTGGGTTCAATGTGTGAAACCCGTTTCTGGTGTCTCTGTTGTGATGTTGCTGGAATATTGCTCAAAGCGGCGTAAAACATCACTCACTCTGATCTCAGAACTCCAGGAGGGTAAGGAATGAACACATACGCGATCCCCAAAACGTTCAAATATGATTCACGTGCAATATGATTTCATTAACCATAAAGCCAATATAGCCAATCAGAGCACGCACAAAAGGGGTTTAGTGACTCTTCCATGGGCGACAAACCTTTAATCAATAACACTGATATATACACGAACTGACAACATAACCGCGGTAACGGTACCGGCACGACACCTACATCGCAACGTCATGCAACATCTGTCACCGCGACTGCGGGACAGTGAGAGCAGCTGGACCCAACCTTCCAGCCTGGGACGGGACGCTGGCATCAAGTGAGGGGATAAACCTACACATATGATTGTCCTAGAAGACTTGTCTTGTGCTTCCAATTCGAGAAGTTGATAAAGCAGTTTTCACACGTGTCCTTCATCGTCTTGAGCAAGGAGAGAATTGTGATCATACCATTGTCCCGGAAGACTGTCGTCCTTCCTGTTCGAGAAGTTGTTGCCAGGGTTTCGCGTGGATTCGTTATTGAAGTAAGGAAGTTAGGTTTAAATTGGTTTGGTTCCGGTTTAACTTATAACTGGAGGTACCATGGATATCGATTTTTCTTTTGAAGTGTTCCGATGTTGAGTGATTTCTGCAAAATTCTCTATACCACAATCCTTCTGATTGGGTGACGATGTGGCAATGGTTGGAATTCAACGCTAATGGAAATTTAATATGGCATTTAGGAATTGTCTGTGCTGATGCTATGTGTCGATGACTTTATCAAAATGTTGTTTTAATAGATTCACGTTTAATTTCCTTTTATGGTAAT
The DNA here is from genome assembly GCF_023055435.1 of Haliotis rufescens. Classification (NCBI taxonomy): domain Eukaryota; kingdom Metazoa; phylum Mollusca; class Gastropoda; order Lepetellida; family Haliotidae; genus Haliotis; species Haliotis rufescens. The sequence continues at coordinate 3,614,013 of NW_025963835.1, read as the reverse complement.
TATCCGGATCGTATTTTAGCCGTGTACATACTTCAGGTTAAATATGTTAATTAACTGTAGGAATTTGCGATCGAAATTCCGTTTATGCTTTTCAAAGTAAAGTGTTTCATGTTTGTATTTATATATCATATATATTGTGTGTGTGTACTTATGTTTAAAGATAATTGAGTACTTACACTCGCATGGAAACATGTTTGGATTAATTTCGTGATCAATATTGGCATTAGCTTATTGATAGTTTGAATAGTTACATTTCATCGTACATCCATACATACATGGGTTATTTTAATCATGTTACATGCATACTTATATACCGTAATTCATATTTCATAGGTATATATGATATCTTGCTTTTGTACAAATAGATTGACGTGTGAGCATTTTCTACTGTTGTCTTTATGACTGACCATTGTGTTTCTATTTGAAACTGTTGAAGAAAGACAGCGATTTTAGATTAATCGATGCTAGTCGTGTGTCAGGCCAAGCAATGGATTAGCCGGACTGAAATGCTCTTTGGCATTTTAAAGTACGCGTTTGAAATCAACTATGTCATGTGCTTCGTATTAGCGCCGTCGTGTCTGTCGAGTGAAGTTAGCTGCTGCGTTTAGTCAAATGTGCCTTCAGGTTATTTCAGGAAGGCGCATAAATCTCTGACATCATATGTATATACATTACAGTAATATGTTTTACTTGACCTTTAAAGTAAATATCCTTCTTGTAACTAAGTATTAGGTAGCGTCTACACACGGTGTTGGTAAAGGTTATGTACAATTGGTACAAGTTAGTGACGTATGCAGAAAGGATACGTAATTTATTTACCGTGTTTGTTTGTTTGTTGTTTAACGCCGCATTATTCCAGCTATATGACAGTGGTAAATAATCGAGTCTGGACCAGACAATCCAGTGATTGATATCATGAACATCATCCAAGCAATTGGGATACGATGACAGGCATCGACCAAGCATACTCGCCTTTTACAATAAGCATGGGCTGCTGAAGACCTGTTCTTACCCCGTTCTACCCCGGATCTTTACGGGTACATACGTACTGAGTGAGGTGAACGGTGTTTCAGTTATTGCCCGGCGTGTCTGTTTGATATGGGAGGAATACCCGAAGTGATGAATTCTTGGATGTTTTCCATCATAGTGAGCACGTTGTGATGTTGACAGATGTAGACACATAACCATGACGCAACTATGCACAGCTGAACGTATACATATAACCAAAGTGAATCTGGGGTTCGAAATCACGATTATATGTTCCTGGCACGCCTAAGGGACGTAACTCTGCACAACGAATTTGAGCGAAGTAGACGACTACGCTACCCTATACATATTGAAACATCATACTCAGTTTTCGTGGGCTTTAATTGATAAACGTCTCCGACTTGATATGTCTGTGTTAATCCTCTGTAATCTATGCATCCGAGCTAATCCCAGTCACTCACTCACACATACGATAATCTTTTCTAGCGTTTGGCAGCAATCAATGGCAAATTTAAAGAAAATGTAAAAATAGTTTTAGCGCTATTACAAAGGTTTGCATAATTTGTCTGTTACCAGTCTGTTAACTGTCCTCAGTATATCCTTAAATGATAAAAAATATGTTCTTGGTAACTGAGCCGTTTTATATCCCATTTAACAATGCATCCGCTGTTGTCCTTTACACACCTTAGCGTGTAAAATAAGTGTTCATATACAGGTAAATCCACGACTATTATTATCATGATGATACTACTTTGATAAGCGGATATTATGTTGCAGACTATGCGTTTAAAATCCGATTTCGTTTTAGAATCCGATTTCGTTTTTATGTCTAGAGTTCACATCAGTGGAAAAATACGTATCATGAAAAAATATCAAAACTCATGGTTATAATTCCGGATATACGTTTCCTCCACATTCCTTTGTGTGTATCTTATATTTATACTGGTTAACCACAACATGTCTTTATCGCGTTTACTCCACAGGTCCGGCCCAGTCTGACAGCTAAATAACTGAGGAAGTCGGGATCTTGGAGGCGCTTACAACAAGTACAAGCTGGATAGAGGGATTAAGTATGGTCAGGCAGTGCATGTGTGCATAGAGTGGATCCGTGTTCTGCGGGATTACAGCGGAGGTTCGTGTTGATTTATCGCTTCGTACAGTTTCGTACACAATCGTACAGCTTTGTACATAATAGGGTCAAACCATTTGCTCGGAGTATTGGAATTACTGCCTTGATGAATATGGGAAATCATTTTGGGATATATATTCAAAATGATATACACTCTCACGACACAAGATCACAGTGGAGTACATCATGATTATTTAGAAGGTTCTGTTAACGGACTTGTCTTGCCCGAATGTGCAGATAAATATTTATGATCATATGGCATAAATGGTTTACACCGTGTGATGATATAAACTCCATGATCAAACCAGTTATCGAATGAGCTTTGCGATAATACTCGTTCAAGTGTGCCCCCTCTCAAAGGAGCAGTTCATTTGCGTCTCTATGGAATGCCAACTTTAAAGACTGTCTGAAGTTTTGAATCTACAGACATAACGCGAGACGGATGTGCCTTTCCACAGTGTGTAATCTGAAGGATGTGTTAATGCTATTTGAGAACATATGTAAATAATGCTAGCTCGGTCATTAGATAATGGTAGCTTTTCATGGGACTCGAAACGCTATTTTATTGTCGATAAGTTCTTTTTTCAGTGACGTTCTAATTTGAGTTAAGCCTCATGGAGTACTCAAGTGCCTTATTGAATACCAAAGACGTTTTGTTCTGAAACTAGAGCAGCTCTTGTATTTCTCAAGATTGTGAAGAACATTGTTATTTTTTGGAAACGTTCCTCACTCGATCTGGTGCCATAGAAGTTTGGTAAACTCAGGAGTAACGGTTTTTAACAGCACTGTTCTATTGAATCACTGTCCATACGGTCTGGTATACAGGTGTAATAAGACCCGGATCAGTCCGTCTCTGTGACAAGACGTCGCAGTTGAGCACGTCGTTGACAACGATGGTGTCGCCCATTCTAGTTCTGTGGACCGTGTTGTCGGTGTTGGTGGCGGGAGCGTGTACCTTCACCTTCCTGCAGCCGTTTTGGATCCTGCACCTCGACTTCAGCCACTCCTTCGGCATGGTGACGCACTGTTTCATGGACTCGCGTTACGAGAACGACCGCGACGTGTGCACGGCCTACGGCGGCTACTACCACCTCGGCAACATTCCGTCGGGGGCGTGGCAGGCTGCTTGTGTGTTGTATGGCACTGGGTGTGTCCTCATGTGTCTCTCGGCCTTCTTGGCGTTGTGTAATACGAGTATGGTGAAGGAAAATACCAGGAGAGTGGCGCTTGTCTCAGGGTACATGCAGGCCATAGCGGGTAAGTGCGAATTATTTACACACCACATACCAATGGTTTTTTTTGTTTTTTTATATACCCATGACACTGATACATATTGATATGTTACACACATTAATGTTATTTTTACCTTGACATTGACCTTAAAACCTTGACCTTAACTTCAAGCTATCGCGCTCATAGATATGAAGTGACACGGAAATATATATTCGTGTATTTGACGATCGGGTGTTCTAACCTTGACCTTAACCTCGAAATCTTACCTTCATTTATATGACATTGGACTGTTCAATATTGTTTGTCCGTGACGATAGTGTCTTTCTAATGTTTAACCTTGACCTTGACCCCGAAATCTTACCTTCATTTATATGACATTGGACTGTTCACTATTGTTTGCCCATGTCTTTCCAATGTTTAACCTTGACCTTGACCTCGAAGTCTCACCCATATATACTGGTAACTATGTTATTCTAAGTTAATGTGTTTCGAGAGTTTTCTTTAAAAAGCAACGAACATGTCCTTGTTACGTTTGACCATAACATTGCTGTGTTGATACGCTACGTTTTATATGTCACGGTATAAACGTTCCGACTGTCGTTTACGGTTACGTTTCTACGTAATCTTCTACGTAACGTTTAACTCGAGCAATGTTTCAGACTGCGGGATGATTGTATCTGGTAATGCAAAGATGCCATGTATATTCAGTTAATAACAGTTACAGTGAAACCCTGTTTAACCGGACGGTACCAAAATCCTCTCAGGTTAACGAATATCCGGACAACGTATGTACCGTTAACTCTGTAAAGACATCCCAGTAATCCCCCAGAAGACGGGGTTGCCGGAATAACAGGGTCCGTTCTGAAGAGGTTCCACTTTACATGTATTGCGTTCAGACATCATCCAAAACTACGTCCAAATTCATAAAAGTAAGCCAGCATATGCAACGAATTCCCATTATGTAGGTCAACATTTCTCACATGCCTAACGGTGCATGTAACCGATTATTTTAAAAATCAATGATGAATGGCATTTTCTTATTCCACTGTGGAACTGTTATGTTAGACCCATACGCAGAACACATATGTTCTGTTCTACATGTGCTGCCTTAGGTTAGAGCGTCAATGGCAAATCGATGCTGAATGGATTTTCCTGTGTCGTGCGCAAGCTATCAGTGTTATAAATACATACAGTAAGCATGTGTTCTGTGTCTCGTAGGGGAAGGGAGATGTTTCGTGTCCTGGTTAATTGGGTAGCCGGTGCAAAGCTTGCATGCATCTTTGCATCATAAACAAGTTTTTTACCTCCACAAAACTCCCCTTATCCTAGTTGTTATATATAGCCCAGCCTATTTACAACATACTTGTTTTGTCATTGTATCTAAAGTAAAAAGTCCTGTTTTCTCAGGATCTTAAAGCAGGAATGGATCAGTGGTGTATGTACTACAAGAAAATGTACAAGTCTTTGCGTTCAGGTCAGCCCGCGATCACAGGTAAAATGTGCATGGGAGCAAGACTGGCTTAGTTGTCTGAGGCGTCGCAATTCGCGTTGAAGAGTTGCGTCCCTTAGGTGCACCAGGAACCTGTGACCGTGGGTTCGAATTCGCCCTGATTGTGTTTGATCTTTGTAGCATCATACCGTGCTTACGGGTTTCACGATAGTGGTAATTAAAACGTCTAAGACCTGCATCACTGTTCCTCCCACATCAGACCGGCATGCTGGTATATAACTGACATAATGTTCAAGTCGTTTAATTTTAGCGTAAAAACCTAATTTGTCCCTGAAAAAATATTATGCTTCAGACTGTTCAAAGAACTTGTCTGCCACACAAATTACAATGTCGCTAGGTCTTCAAAACAAATTCAAGCTCGTGGTTTTAATTAAAAACAGTAACTGTAACTGCAAAAATATCTTAACCCCCCTTCTCCAATATCAAATGGTTGGTCACTTAGTCAGCACAATTTTCTCGTCAGTGTTTCGGACTTAAAGTGACAATAACCATGGATGACACTGTAACAGTGTTATTCCAACACAACTGAGCTTTGATGTGATGCTCTCACCGCATAAGCGAGCAATGCAGTATTGTATTCGGCAAACATAGCAATTTACATATAGACTATGACAAGCAACGTCAAGCAACGTCACATCTAAACGTTTCATGTTTGTTACAAACACAATATATTCAGTACGCTTTGACAAAATATATCTAATTATGTCAGAAGGTATGTCAAGCAATCAGATTTATTTAACATCTAAATCACACACAGACACACAGACGTCTGAACTGTACTTAAATTATCAGTTTGTATAAACGTCAAAATACCGGCGCCATGTTGAATCCTGATTAATACCAATTCCATGCTTCTCTTTGGACGTGGTGGTCTGTAGACCAGGAGATCTTTGATCCAAGTAATGTAATTTACTGGAATTAATGCCACTTTTTATAAGGATAATTTCATCTAACTTCTCTGAAATGATCTTTTATTGGGAACGGCGCCACGATTCTGACATTTAACGAAGGAATTTGCTTTAAATAAACTGTTTCCAAATCTAGAACAGAAAGAATATGTAGATACTGTATTGTAGCATTACTACCACCAAGCTCAATAATTGAAAACATTGCTCTAGTGGGCGTGTTGTGTAATAATTAAATATTATCAAACAGTTCGTGATGTTTCTATTGATTAGTCTACTTGAAGTTTAAATATAGACACAAACTGCGGGGGAACAAAAATATACACGAATACCATACAAGTATCATAGTTGTGTGTTTTGGACATTAGGTTTGCGGTGTTTCGGCGACTGTTTTCAGCCCCGTTTGATTACGTTTGTAAATGGTTTGTTCAAGTCAAGTTTTCAGAAGTGTATACTTTCTTTTGTCCGGTTCAGTATATTTGTGTGCATCCTACGTCAGACAAAAACTAATAGAATAGTTCATTTTTAATTAGGGAGGTGGGGATAGCCAAGTAGGTAAAGCATTTGCTCGTGACATCGAAGACCCGGGTTCGATTCTGTCATGCCTACAACATGTGAGACCCATGTTGTTGTGCTTTGTCTCTCTCTCGCTCTCTCTCTCTCTCTCTCTCTCTCTCTCTCTCTCTCTCTCTCTCTCTCTCTCTCTCTCTCTCGTTTCTTTTTCTCTATATATACATAATTACCTTTTTCTCTCTATCCCTTTATGTTAACATACCTTTTTTCTCTATTTTTGTCTCTATTTTGTCCCTTTATCGTGCGCGCTGACTTCTCGTCGTATTCTCTCTCTCTCTCTCTCTCTCTCTCTCTCTCTCTCTCTCTCTCTCTCTCTCTCTCTCTCTCTCTCTCTCAATCGTCGCATTCTTTCACTCTATATCTCTCTCGCTCTTTCTCTCTATATCTCTCTCGCACTTTCTCGTTTCTCATGTCCTTTCAATTTCTATTTCTGTCCTTTCTCTTTATTTACATACCCTCTTCTCTCTATACCGACACATGCATTACGTCTTTCTATTACTCTATAACACGTGTTACACGAATTATCAATACTCCACAACATTGTGTAGCACACACCATGACCATGTAACACATTGCATATCACACAATTAATGGCAGCATATTACCGCTGAAACGCATTACAACTCTCCTATCAACATCATCGCCATCTGTTGTAGAAGAACAAGGATGCAAGTCAGTGGGTGCCCACATTTGATTAACCTAACAATAGCAGTTCATAATCAACGGGAAATAGTCCATTCCTTGTTCCGCTTCATTTCCGCGCCGATATTTTATCACCCGCACTGAATAGACCCTCGCTGCGTGATGGAAAAATCATATACATAGCTTGTTGTGAACTATTTTCTCTGAAAGCTTTTTCGTCTATTATGAGTGCAAGATGCGCTATATGTGTCTGCATATGGTACCTGAAATAGGTTATTCATAAATTTAAGTACAATATTATGTTGTGATATCAATTTTGTAAACGCTGTGGAAGAAATTTGCATCAAGGACTGTTAAAAGAGTAAAAATGAATTAATTGATAGAACCTTATCTTAAATATGATTTGGCGTGATTTCATTTATGATAAAGAAAACGACGTCCATGTGCGGAAGACGAAATGTGACCTTGACTTTGATTTTGACCTTGACCTTTTCTAATGTCGTATGCCCCTGAACATAAGTACATTGTATATATTTTCGTTTTTCAAACCAGCGCATGGAATTCGTGAACAAGGCGAATCTCGAACGTGTTTCTGAGGCAACGGATGTCTCAGAATTCATGTTAAACTGCGGCATGGTATCACAGTGAGCTAGCACTATAAATCGGCATCAGCCCGGACTAGTACAAGCAGCCACACAAACACACACGCGTACATGCACGTCGCTATATAAGTGCAATAATCTTGGACGCGACGTTAAACCCCATTTCACCTCACCATACCCGTTATCGTGGGCATGGCATCCATGCAAATACTCCAGATCACTACTCCTAATGATGGCTGCAGGGAGCACGGGTGGCAGAGTCGTCTAAGGGGCTGCAATTCGCTGTGGAGAGTTGCGTCCTTCTGGCACACCATAAACCTAAGCTTGCTTGTTCTACTGCCAGTTTACCCTGATTATGTTTGTTTGTTTTTTTCCTTTTTGTTTAACGCCGCTTTCAGCTATATTCCAGCTATATGACGGCGGTCTGTAAATAATCGAGTCTGGACCAGACAATCCAGTGATGAACATCATGAGCATCGATCCACGCAATTGGGATACGATGACATGCATCAACCAAGTCAGCGGGCCTGACCACCCGATACCGTTAGTCGCCTCTTACGACAAGCATGGGTTGCTGAAGACCTATTCTACCCCGGATCTTCATGGGTCTGTTTCTAGGTTTGTCAGCACCATATTCGTGCATGTTAGGGCGGCCGGGTAGCCTAGAGGACTGAACTGTTTAAAGGATGGTATGTACTGTCTCAGGGCTGATTAACTGCTTACGTGGGCTGGCGAAGAGCTGACAAAGCTGACATGAGCTGTGTAAGAGCTGACATGAGCTGACTAAGAGCTGACATGAACTAAGAGCTAACATGGGCAAACTAAGACCTGAGAAAGAGCTGCACGTGATGACTATGAGCTGACATTGGATGAGTAAGAGCTGACATCAGCTGGATAAGAGCTGATATTATCTGAGAGGTGACTAAGAGCTAAGAGCTAACATGAGCTGCGAGTTTTAAGAGACATGAGGTGACTAGACCCTCAGAGCTGACAAAGCATGAACTGATTGACAACTGAAGATTTAAGAGCAAAATATCTAAATAACTATTTCTACCGCAACCCAAACGGTAACAAATTTTGTAAATTAATGACTTGTGATTGTACAGAAACTATTAGAAATCTATCAATGTTCATTTATCATGCCATGAAACTAAGAAAATGTATGAATTTGTAACACGCCCCACACATTGTACTATAGGCCTTTGGCCTCATAAGTACCATGAATAAAGATTGATTGACAACTGAGCCCTGTTTACAAAGAAAACAAATTAATACCCAGTTTAAAAACAAAAATGTTAAAACCTTTAGTTTATAAGTAATGTTTCATGTATCAAAACGAATGGTGCCCATTGCAACTGCGCATTTGAGTTTATTGAACATGCAACTGATAATCTATAAAACGACTACCAAAAGGTAGTTTATCACTTAAACTCATTTAAACTAACATATTTGGAATATTTTTTAAAAACAAAATCGTTTTACTTGCTGTAGAACGATATAAAATCACTTTTTAGTGGCGTATCACATTCATTTATTCCGTTATTCTAAACTCCACACAAAAATAACGGCAAAGATAAAACGGCTGTCCAAAGACACGGTAAGATTAATTCCAAGTAAGCACGTTTCCCTCTTCCGAGTCCATTTAGACCCACGAACGGCCATCATTTAGCTTGCCTCGTTTTCAATATAGTCCCCCTGACAGGAAGGGGCTGGAACGCGATCAGTATGTCCTATTAGTAATTTCTCGGCTAATAATATCCTAGAAATAGCTTCTGCTAGCGTCATGTCATTTCCGAACCCGTAACACCAGAGTAACCTCTAAGAACCGAATAATATAAAAAGTTAAAATTGCCAGTATATTTGACAGTTATTGCCCGTTTTGATATGGTGTTCCCATTTAACGGGACATTTGAACAGTTTAGGTTAACGGTAAATGTATTTGGCGTGAGATGATGTGTGTCAATTGATACTGTGTTGCTCAAAATGCTTTTTTCTCATTATTCCACGCTTTAGATTATTATCATGAAATATATATGAATATATGTTCTAAAAACAAAAACACTTAAAAAATCGATAAATCAAAAAACGAAAAAGCGTTTATACAGAGACAACTCAGTAAATTGGTTTTTGTTGAATAATAAAAAGAACACCCTTACAAACAGTGAACAATGTGAGATGGTGGTGATAGTGTTTTGGTACAAGGTGATTTAAAACATTCAACCAGGTGTTAACAGGTCAAATTTTGGTATTGATATAACGATAATCGGCTATATCGAAACAAAGAGAGGTTATCAACATTATTGTCGGTGTGAATTACAAACTTCGGCTATAACGATAATCGGTTATCTCGAAGTAAGAAGCCGTTATGAACATTATTGGCATTGCGAATAACGAACTTCGGATATAACGATACTCAACTATGTCGAACTAAGGAGTGGTTTACAAAGTCACTGTCTGTGCAACTAACCAACTTCGGATATCACGATAATCAGTTATGTCGAACTACAGAGTAGTTATCAACATTACTACCAGTGCGAATAAAAATCTCAGAAAACAAAAACAAATTAACGTGCGGGTGTCTTAAAGTTAGATACATCCGAAGTCTATAATGTTGGCGCATGTTGAACACACAACAATGTTAAGTTTTTTACGATAACAGTACGTATACGCATGCGCCTGTTGAAATAACTACATTTCGCCACAGGATGACTCCCTGGCATACAATAGCACCCCCCCACCCCCCACCCCCACCCCCCACCCCCCCACCCCCCCCCCCCCTCTCCCCCTCCCGCTGTCTACATCAACACATGACATTCTGTGTCCATTACTGATAATGTCATGTCGCGACACGGACGAATAATAATAGTTTTTGCAACGCCCATTCTATCAACATAATAACAATAATCATCGCTAATTGATGTCAGAATAGTTTACGATAATTGAACACTTCTCGGGAGAACGATGACGTGCACATCATCCTCCGATACATGAAACCACCAATTTATTCAACCAATGACGACATCCACTGCAAGGTCTTTATAACCATTTGAGTTCCAACAATTATTTACAGAAACATGAAAAATATATTTTTCCCCTGTTAAAGGCCTCTTAAGATCTAAATTCGTATACCTAAACTAAAACACATGTTTTAAAGGTCTTTTAAATAGAGTATAGACATATGCATGTGTATTCGGTTGTCCCCGTTCTTTATTCTGCACCTCATACATTGCACAAATGTATGTTGTGACAAGAGGCAATACTCATGCTTTCAGTTAACACACTAACTGCATCCATCGATTAAACAGCATCTCGCCAGCAGACATAAAAAAAAAAGTGTTTACAGATTAAAACAATATGGGGAGTACGGGTGGCCCAGTCGTCTAGGGCGCCGCAATTCGCTTTGCATAGTTGCGTCCCTTGAACGCGCCAGAAACCTATGATTGTGAGTTCGAATCCCGGTTCGCCCCGCATCAACCCGTGCTCGTGGGTTTCACCGAAGTCGTAGACGTCTTAGACCTGCATCACTTCGGGCTTTCTTCCCACATTAAGATGACACGCCGCGATATAACCGTAATACTGTTAAAAGCGGCGTTAAACCCAACTCACTCACTCACTAAAACAATATAGGGGAAACGAATACCCGTCCATCATATTTAAAATCTAGCCCTTTGCATGTGTAAAGATTATGTAGACGAAACGGTCGAGCAAAAGAAAGTATACACTTCAAGAATTGGATTTGACCAAATAGTTACAAACTTTATCAAAACCTCACTAGTCTATGAAAGGCATTTAGAAGTGATACACAAAAGAAAGAGAATTAGTGGAAGTCAAACTCCTTATAATGAGGAACACAACGTTTCGGAGCATATACCTACTTATTCACCTGGTGAAGGAGTAAGCATATACTCCGAAACGTTGTGTTCCTCGTAATAAAGAAGTTGACATTCATACATTCTCTTCCTTAAAACCTTACAAGGTTGAAAACAGTCGCCGAAACACTGCAACCTGCAAAACACAAGACGTAGTATGAAACACGGATCTAATACATCACCATCGAAAAACATATCCTGTTTGTTTCATTTTCAACCACCATCAACACATTTTCTTTGCCCGGCAGTTTATATTCCAGTATGTTTGCGCATTAACATGGACACAGATTTATGTAACAAATTCCCTAGTCTTGATTTATGATTTTCCTTTTCTTTTATTATCTTTTTTGTAATCCTGCCAAAAAATAATGATGACGAATGTAACGCTGATCGTTAAAACGACCGTCGTAATTGAAAACGTATTCATATTTTTACGATCAGTTAACAAAACATATATGTAACAAATTCTGAGGCGAAAACGATCCTCAAACACAAGTCTCGGTTCAAGTATAGCAAATGAAACAATTAGATCTCACGAAGAACACGATGTAGTGTGCAATAAAGCTGACTTGTTTTCCTGTATCAGTTAGCATCATGCCCATCGCTTAATTACACAGCTGCAGGCAAACAAAAAACATGACCATTAACCCTTAAATCTGCTTGGTGTACATTGACATGTAAACGTGTATTACACCCATAAAAATATATTCTTGTTTTTTATGACGTTTTTCGAGACTGAGTGGGAATCAAAAAGGGAAATTATATATTTATGTTATACTTTTAGTAGGGTATACATCTAAAAAAAAATTGCATATGTACCACGTGACCTCTTTCGACCATGCCAGCGCGAGGGATGAAGGCAGGGATAGAGGTCATGAGGTTCCCGTGCGAATATAAAAGTTGAAATCCGGTCCAAAAGTGAAATTGATGTTTAAAAAGTCATTACTTAACAGTACCTGAAAATAGAAATATTAGGGGCTTAGTCAGTATTAGGTGCAGGTGCATGATAAACAAGAAATGTATTTCAACAAGCCTCACTTAGTTTCTTCAGACGTTATGTAAACAGGTTTGATCATTATAAATTCGTGTTTTTATTTTGACGACGAAACTCTACTTAATGTAAATCAGTTATATATAACATAAGCAACACGTGATTACCCACTGCAGAGTTGTAACCGAGCTGGACGGTAGAAAGTGCCTTAGTTGTGCGTTCGACCCGTGAAGATCCGGGGTAGAATAGGTCTTCAGCGACCCATGCTTGCCGTAAAAGGTGACTATACTTGTCGTAAGAGGCGACTAACGGGACCGTTTGGTCAGGCTCGCTGACTTGGTTGATGCATGTCATCGTATCCCAATTGCGTAGATCGATGTTCATGATGTCAATCACTGGATTTGTCTGGTCAAGGATGGCCTGGACAGGCCGCTTTCTATGCAAATTGTGTGAATGTTTGGTGCTACCGGTGGGGCAGGTCATGGTTACTCTTTCGTGGCGTCATCACTAATCATCACTATTTTGCCTTTTACGCTCGGGCGCACGGGTGGCCCAGTCGTCTTAGACGCCACAATTTGCTGCTCAGAGTTGCGTCCCTTGGGTACGCCAGAAACTTAAATAATTGTGGATTCGAATCCAGGTTCACCCCGTTTTTGTTTCTAGGTGGCCAGCACCATACATCACCTGCATCACCTCGGGCTTTTCTCTCACAATAGGCTGACACGCCGTGATATATCTGAAATACTGTTTAAAGCTTGTTTAATGGAACCTGTTTCTGCGGAAGGTCGATACAGATAGGTCTCTGGCGTTGAGGTTCTAAATTACATATGTACTGTATATGCACGGATATGACGATGCTTCACCGTACATACATCGTTAACTCGAACTGAATCTCGAAATTGTCTTTGTGTCTCCAAATGAACCCTCATATCAGGCTTACCTCTTTCTTCTACCCTGTCAATCTCAAGCTACGAGGCATGAGTGAGTGAGTATGGTTTTACGCCGCTTTTAGCAATATTCCAGCTATATCACGGCGGGGGACACCATAAATGGGCTTCACACATTGTACCCATGTCGGGAATCGAACCCGGGTCTTCGGCGTGACAAGCTAACGCTTTAACCACTAGGCTACCCGACCGCCCCTCGAGGCATGAAGCCAATTGCAAGATTCTAACTTCGAGATGACGCAGTTCGCTGAATGGCCTATTGGGATATAACAACGTATTGGTTTTTCAATCTTCCTGTACCATTAATAATATCTAAAAATATGTATGTTCTAATTCCTTGATAATCAATAGATAATGATGGTTGTGCAGGAACTTGCACAACGAAAACATTCTTGTATTCATTTTTATAGAGAATGCGAAAATGTTTATAAAAAAGCTAATTTCCTCGAGAGCAAGCTTGGGCAAATTTGGAGTTTTTAAACAGTAATTGTTGAAGACTGAAGACATCAGTGGTGGGATATGAGCACTCAGGATGGATTTACCGAGCTATCAGAATCATCTCAACTGACATAACGTATTTAGTGTAGCGATGTAATGAGAGTTTGTGTGACGCCGTTGCAAGCTTGACGTTGGAGCTGATTTGATACTGAAACTGTCTCAACAAGGCACACTCACAATGCCACGTTGTTTTAGAGCACGTGCATATCGTGAATTTACATTGTGAATTCCCATGGTTCTAGAACACGTGCAGGGCGTGCATGTGCACTGTAGACCATGGTTTATCGTTCAAAAGCACGTGCAGGGCGTGCATGTGGATTGTAAACGATGGCTCGTCGTTCCAGAGCTCGCGCAAGGCGTGCAAGTACATTGCAGACGGTGTAACTCCGTTCTGGGGAACTCGTAGTCCGTGCGTGAACACTGACTATGAGACGTTCTATTGCACGTGCAAATCGTGCTAGTTGATCATTCCTGTAAATTTATTTTCCCAAGGGACATTAATTTACACACCATATAATTTTGCGTTTTCCATCAACCACCGTTTTAATTGTGTGCGAATAAAATGCAAATGTAGATCACAATGTGATATAACATACTTCAGGGTGGTTCCGTCCAAATGTACGTCGTGTCAGTAGCCTGTGGTTGTCAAGCACTACGTACATTGCAAAACACTCTGTGTCGTGTGTCAACTGCGTTGTAGCTGATAACTAAAAACCATTCGGTGCCTTTTGTGTTTTTTCCAATCTGGTTTGTGTCAAGTGCTGGTTAAAAAATGTTTCATGAAAATAAGACCGCGCATTTTATTGCCAAATTAGTTCTATGGCAACACATAGTTGGTAGTGTCATATCTGTTGCTTGAACACCGTGCTGACAACACACATTGAGCTGGGGTGTAGACTGCGAACGCTGCCCAGGTGGCTTTGTTTGGTTTTAACGCCGCCTTCTGCAAAATTCCAGCTATATGGCGGCGGTCTGTAAACATTTGAGTTTAATGCAGACAAACCAGTGATGGAGATCATGAGCATCGATCCAAGCAATACGATGACGTGCATCAACCAGGTTAGCGAGCCCGAATACCCGATCCTGTGAGCAGAGCGCATGGGTTGGGCGAGGGAGGGCGAGCATGGATTGGGTGAGAGAAGGGCATAGGTTGGGTGAGTGAGTGCACTGACACGTAGTAGTAGTAGTAGTAGTAGTAGTAGTTATTGTTGCCATAGAAGCAGAAGTACAAACAGGAACCAAAATTGATACAAAAGAACCAAAATCTAAATATAAGATGCGGTGATGGGTGAATTGGGGTTCGAGATTATTGCACTTATATAGCGACGTACATGCATGTGTGAGTGAGTGAGTGTGTGTGTGTGTGTGTGTGTGTGTGTGTGTGTGTGTGTTTGGGTTTATGTGTGTGGCTGCTTGTACTAGTCCGGACAGGCATTCTATCCACTAGAGTCTTCTAAATTTTAGGAAATAATGTTTCACAACGGGGTGAGTGAGTAAAAAAAATTGCTAAACTCCAAATCAGCAATTTTGTTTCCATAACATTATCACAAACATTTACAACACACGTGAACCAGAATAAAAATATGTTTCAAAACCTGCACCTGGGCCTCAAGGCCACCCCGCTAGTCTACTTCTGTAAGTAAAACATAACCGCAAAACGTAGAATTGCTGAACAAAGTGCATTGTTCTATTTTAGACGGCAAGATGTCAGTTGACGCATTGGCGTGGTAGCACGTGCATGCCGTGAATGCGCTTTCCTGCATAACCCGTCCACGTTGTTCTGTAATGGGAATACACACGCTTGCCGCATTTTGTTCGGGCATTTGAACCCTGTTAGTGATATGTTGTGTTGGAAGTGTGCAGTTCGCTGTAAAATTATGGATAAATGGATATTTCATGCTTTTCTTGAATGCTTAGTGGTACTTTACAAGAAGAAGAGGGCCTATTATGCGTTCTTAAGTGGAAACGATATTTTATGTCTTAGTTTTATATTAAGCTGTTTCTCATTATTTGGTTTACGTTTTATTCTAGAAACTCAGGGTGTTGTTGGTCAAAATACGTATTAAAATATCACGTTAATTTTCTTCAGGAAACCTAAACGTAATTAAAAAAGGCTTGTTGGAAAAGTTGGATTTATTACGCTTATGCTGGTAGGATTTTAGGAGTGAATGAGTTAGGTTTAACGCCGCATTTAACATTATGTCAGTTATTTCACGGCTTGATTTGGGAGGAAAGTGCTCAGACGTTAAAGGGGTGTGGTGTGGACAAACCATGAAAAGGGTTACCTCACTTTCCCATCATATACTTTTTATTTTATTTTCATAACTGAACTTATCTAACAGACTTAGCAGGACGAAAACACATCATTCATCATTTGTGAATTTTCGGAACTGCAGACAAAATACAAATACCAAGGCCTTAGAGTGGTAACGCTCATTTGTTCATATATTCACTGTTGTGTTTGTTTGTTGTTTAACGCCGCACTAAGCAATATTCCAACGACATGACGGCGGTCTGTAAATAATCCAGTGATTGACATCATGAGCAATGATCTACGCAATTGTGACATGCATCAACCAAGTCAACGAGCCTCACCACCCGATCCCGTTAGTCGCCTCTTACGACAAACATAGTCGCCTTTTACAGCAAGAATGGGTTGCTGAAGACCTATTCTACCCCGGATCCTCAAGGGTACTCTGTTGTGGTTCCCATGACGCGGTACCAGCACTTGGAAACGTACACCAGTGATCACTGGTGTTCCTGATGTTGCTGACAATTGATAGATGGGACGGGTAAAGCTGGGGGTAGGGGGGCAGTATTATTGTTTTCATATGACGTTTTATAAAAGCTGACAAACTCATATTGACAGTTCTCAGTGTGTGTCAATATCACATCTAATTATTAACCCAACATGCAATTACAGCAAATTTATTATAAAAAAATGATATAAATTTATATAATCCATAAAATACTAACGTGTGACTCATTATTCGACTTTTATTTTTATTTTTTATTTAAATTTCCTATCAGCACCAACCTTATATTAACTACCAATTTTACATAATTTGAGGGGCAAGAGAAGTGATTATGTCTATATAACCATCACTCATTCCTACAGCAGTTTGTAAAAAAGTAATCCGTGGCAGTGTTAAAAATATATTGGTTCAATGAAGCCTGGGTAAACAAAATTAATGCAATTACAACCATAAGATCCCTTCCATGTTTGAAATGTAAATGTGTGCCGAAAAACGCAGATGCATTGATTTTCAACGATACGATATCTCAGATACCTATCAGCAGTTTTATATCATGCGAATGTATTATAATTTATTTTTAAAAGTTATTATAAATTAAATTATGTTTTAAAAAATAAAACCATGTAGAAGTATTCTTTGAGTGCTGACGATACAGTTGATTTTTTTAAACATAATATCGCTTTGAAGATATCTCCAACTGAAAATCGAACATTAAAATCGACTGAGAGGTATAGTTTCTTTTGCTTCTCAGTTCATGTCTGGCTCAAAAGAATGACACGAAAAAAAGAAAGTGTGTTAATCTGATTTTGAATAGAAAATAAAAGGTCCAAAGTAAAGGTACACCTTGAAATATCATCCGTTTCTCTAAATTGAGGGTCGGGCCGATAATTAGGGTCGATCGGAGATGAAAAACCAGTTTTGTTTGTATGACCGGTTTTGGAACCGAGGAAATTTCAACTTTAACAGCTGAAGAGCTGAGAGCATGTCAAGGTGAGCGATATATTTGGGAAAGAATGTACCAGGTGAGAGGAGGTTTTAGTTACGTATTGTGAGGCCAGGTTTGATTACATGCTCACTAAGCGCTACGACACAATAACACATAAACACTGCGATGAAAGGCCTCCCCGTGCTAAGGCGTGTTGGCATGTGAGATAAGATTAACACAAACATCAGATACGAATAGTTGATGTAATAGGAATTCCATGTGCTGACATCACGAGATGCACGTGCTGATGCACAATTTGTGGCCATGCACGTACGAGATGGTTTACCTGCAAATTTGTTAGGTCCATTAATTCAAGAATTCTTTTCGGTTTGTTGAAATTGGTCTGTAAACCTGCTAGCCTTCAGCTGGGACATTGGTGAGTGTTGGACTCCCCACAAAGGGAATTAGGCCATTTGAAAGTTGAAGTCGCCCCTAATTGTTTTTTGTGTGATCGTTATGGCATTGCAGAGATCTGAACATAAAACAGATGAGGCGGCTTTTATTTGTAGCTCAGGTGGGCGAATCAGTGGAAGGGAATTGGCTATTTGACCATTTCTAAACCATGTCGTTCATTATGTCCCAGACTTCCATCTCGTCTCTGAAATAAACATAATTTACAGACAGAAACAGTTGTTTGATTATTTTAATAAATTAATTATAAAAGGAGCCTAAAGACTCTCCATTTCCTGAAACTGCAGTAGTCTTGACTTGCCCACTATTATAGACTTGTATTGGATATATACTCTGCCAAAAAAGAAACGCAAAGTGATTTTAGATGTATGTTTTATATATCATATAAATAATCAACAGATGGTAATCGATTGTTCAAAATGGGCACACATCATTCTCATTGACCCAGGTTCCATATGTCATACACGGAACAGTGTTCTCAATATCTTGTATGGCCACCATTAGAGCCCAAAACTGCCTGGCATCGGCGTCCCATGGAAACAATCAGATCCCGAATTGCGGCCTGGTGAATGTTCACCCACTCTGCCTGTAGTGCTTGTGCTAACTGTCGCAGGTTCTGTGGTTGTATGTGACGGGCTCCCAGTTGAGCCAGGGCATCCCATAAATGTTCCATTGGGTTTTAATCTGGAGACCTGGAGGGCCACGGCAGGACCTTGATGTTGGGATTCCTGAAGAAGGCTGTAGTTTGTCTCCAGTGTGAGGTCGGGGGTTGTCTTGTTGGAAAATGACGTTCATTTGATGCATAATGGGAAGGACTGGTGGCCGAAGAATATCCTCCGTGTAACGTAATGCCGTTAAATTCCCAGAACTTGCATCAAGTCCGATCTACCAATATAGGAGATGGCTGCCCACATCGCACTACCACCACTGAATCTGTCCACTTCCTGTATGCAGTTTCGTGCATAACGACGCCAGTAAACACGACGTCTTCCATCCGCACGAGGGAGCATAAAACGTGACTCGTCACTAAACCGAACTTGTCTCCATCTCAGTTGTGCCCATACGTTGTGACCTTGACACCATTGACGTCGCAGCCGACTATGCAGGTCCGACAAAATGGTCGTCTAGCGCGAATAGCTTCAGCGCGTAACCGGTTTCCTCACTGTCTGGGCCGATGTCCTGCGCAATCCTGGTATTGCCGTAGTTGTAGAGGTCGTCGTGATGGTTCTGACGTAGTCGTTTGAATGTGTCCTGTGCTCTACTAGGATACGTGGACAAGCGCATCTGGGACGGTCCTGTGTTGTCCCGTGTGTATGACAACGGTTCCATAGTCATGAAATGGTGCTTGGTGCTTCGTGTAAAAACCTTGTCCACAGCTGAAGATGATTCTCCTGTTTGCAGTCAGCCGATGTCTTTGTTGCGTTGGGCTTCCGTCAGTCGTGGCATGTTTTTCGCTGTTCACTTGCTGTAAGATTGAGATAGCATGCTAATGAAAACCCAACGTTTTTTATAGTCCAACAAATTGCACGTGCATGTCATATTGTTGTATTTCAGCGCCAGACTCTCACGTGGTTGTGTTTTTGCGATTTTCCATCTTTTCACCACATTTCTACAGTACCTCTTTCTTTTCACACAAATCAATCCCAATCCATGCAGAAATGACCAATTCATTTAAATTTATATATTACGTTTGTATGGATCTCGGCAACACTTTGTCAGATATTTACCACTTTATTACTTTTCTTTATTTGTAGAGTATACTTGATTCAGAGTCTAATCATGTCCATACGATGCTCATTTGTAATGCAAGTTACACACACACACACACACACATACACACACACACACACACACATACACACACGAACACACACACGTTGTACGTCTTCGTATTAAATCAACAAAGTCAGTTCTAGCATGTAACAAATTATTGACCTGCTGAACAAGAAACGTGTCGACAGCACACAACCAGCACAGTTGACATTAACACAGATACACGCCGATATATCTATTTTATCTGTTTATAATGGACTCTCGTAAAAAAACATGTTGCTTACAAAGACATCAAATCGCCAGTTGCTAAGCGTCGGTAATATCACACACAAAATCATCTTTTTTGTATATATATAATGCACTTAAATTTGTTTAACGTAGTTGAACAATTGCCAACACTTTTCGCGTCCGCAAAAATGCATATCCGTTCGAAGGATTCCTACAGTAAATAAATCTGTCCAACTACTTTGAAGTATATTCGAGATACGTGCAATTTTCTGGTACAAAAACATAGTTTAACTACCTGCACGTGGCCCATGGTCCGGAACGCCTTGCATTTATGATGATGATATAACGTTTTATTTTACTGAAGAACATTATTGCTAATACGCTTTGATTTGGAAATTACTTTTCCAGCCATAACGTTCATGTGTTTGTTGATTATCTTGTGGATGACCTTTGAGCAGCTCTAAATAACTGATATTATATCGAGGATCTTGTTTATGATCAATGGGGATACCGTGATTATCTTGTCATTGATCACTAAGAATACATCGATTACCATGTATATTACCACTGAAGCAAGTATATCAGTGCATAATATAGGATTACGAGATGTAATCAATGCCTAGAAGGGGATAACGTTTGTGAACCCAATTTTGTCAGTAGAGATAACGGGTTTTATTCCGTTGAAATGAATATGTTTTCAATTTCGTTGCGTAAATGAAAAAAAAAAAATCTCTCTAAGTCAGTGCTCGAAATGGTAGTTTGCCTGGAAGCATGAAATTACCAAAGCCGCTCATTTGATTTCCAGTTGAAACATTTCACGGTGTTAATTTGAGCATGTTTGAAAATCCTACAAAGCAAATAAATAATTACAGAGACAAACGAAAAAAAAACAAAGGAAAAAACAAACATGCTGAAAAGGAAGTGCTTAAAATTCGTTTTACTTTAAGTGAAAAAATAACTTATAAAAACTCAGAAAATCAATTGCGGATGACCATGAACTATTCTTTCTTAACGATTCCAATCGAACTAAATTCAACTAATATTCAAAAACCCTGTTACATTACATATTTCTCCTCGGGCTTATTCACTGAAATTTCAGTATTTTTTTCACTTTGTAAAACCTCAGTTAATGAGACTTGCTGCTTCTGGCAACAAACCCTTTATGTTTCGGATATAAGCAATTTACAACTGTTTTCAAATGGGCGTTGTTTAAAAGTTATAATAGCTTTAGCAGTGATATCTAATGATTAAGGGCACACTTTTAAAACACTTCCTACGCAAGAAAAATACAGACGTGGCAGTTTTCACACGAGCGTCACAAAGAACATGATTATCCTGAATCGATCCTGTCTATTCCAGCTTTTGTGTTTTTGGGCTGCGTTGTTTCAAAGCCAAATCGGGCTGTATATGTTGGCTGTGGTAAAATTGAATTGGCGTTTAATTTTTTGCTTAACTCTTGTAGCGAGTAAGTGAATATGGTTTTACGTCGCTTTTAGCAATATTCAAGCAATACCACGGTGGGGGATACAAGAAATGAGCTTCACACATTGTACCCATGTCGGGAATCGAACCCGGTGCTTCGGCATGACGAGCGAACGCTTTAACCACTAGGCTACCCGACCCCCATTACTGTTGTAAGAAGTAAGGGCGCGTGGTGGTGTCGCCAACTGGTTAAACCGTTTGCTCGTCAGGCCGACGACCCGGGTTCGATTCCCAACATGGGTACAATGTGTGAAGCCTGTTCTGGTTTTACCCTAACGACAAGTCGATGGAATATATCTAAAGGCAGCGAAAAAACAAAATAGCAAATTAGTGACGGACAAGAGTTTAGATAATAAAGTTACTAGTATCTTAATGGTAGGGTGGGTAGTGTACTTTGAAATATGATAAGCCCAGTATCTATTAAACAATACACCTTATCAGTGTGCCTCGGTAAGTTAGGGAGTGTCCCTTATTGGTGGGGTGGTGGTTGTTCAGGCGGGGGTCAGGAAAGATGAATACATATGTACATCTTAGAGCAGTGATCTGAAACATATTCTGTCTCCAGCCAAAATACATAAATCGCAAAATCCGCCCCCTCAAATGATGAAAAAAACCAAGAACATGAACTTAAAAAAAGATCGTTAAAAGATTGACAAGAGCCAAGGTCCCCCATAAACTTCCCTGACCACTGAACGCATCCCTTCCTAGCAACAGGACTTAGTGTTCACAAAGGCGTCCTGGTTCACGATAGGTACCGTCACTGATCCCGCTCGGTGTTGCAAAGAAGCCCTGCTTATTGACAGGCACTGTCACTGATCGCGCTTGGTGTTGCAAAGAAACCCTGCTTAACGACAGGCACTGTCACTCATCCCACTCGGTGTTGCAAAGAAACATTTCTTAACGACAGGCATTGTCAGTGACCCCACACGGTGTTGCAAAGAAGCCTCGATTCACTAACGACGGATTCGCACATGGTTTCGGTGTCCGCAACTCTGTAGAACTCGAAAATAGCCACCCGGGTTTTTAGAAGACATCTTGTTCCACCGAAAGCACCACGAGTTATGACACCTGGCCTGTCTTCATTTAATACACAGAATTGAACGAGCGTCATTTCTTAACGCGTACAAACAACATCAATGAACCTATATTCCAAGCAATTCCAAGCAATTCCTCACACTCATACATTGCCTCTTATGATCTATCATAAACGTATGAGAGCTTTGATGCTTCAATTGAAGCTGTAATCCTAATCAAAAACATACGAGCAAACATGATGTGATAGAAAACTCATCCTGACACATGCTCTAGTAGTTCTCAAGTCAGCCGAACTTCACAATTTCTTTGAACTGCCATCCGCCATATACTCATAAGATCAAGCATCATTCAAAGTTAAAACTTTTACAAGAGGTTTGCACTTGCCAACCCATGTATCGTCCCACAGAGCGTTTCCTTAAACGTTATGTCTTTCTAAAGTAGATAAACATTTCTGATAATATTGACATTCTCCCCTACTCGGGATGTGGACGTTGTTCCGTGGCTGTTAAGCGCAATTCTGATATTTCCTTCTTCCTGTAGTGATGTTTTCTTACACAAATATTACCTTCATTGGAATGTTTATGATAACCAGGACACACATCTGTCAACCCAAATGCCTCCTGGTTACGTCAACAACGACGGTAGAAGCTACCACAGCAACATCTGCTGGCATTTATCCTCGTCGTGACCAACACAGATTGTTGAGGAACAATGGCATCTTTGCCTTTAAAAGTCTGAACAAGAACGGTTCCATCTCCCAGGGGCTGAGTCTGATGGCAGTACTTTGCACAATGTTTTTTACTTGCTCACAGTCTTCGACATTGTTAAAGGGTATCTTCTCTGCCCTACTCCAGTGTTAAGGGCTTTTTTTAAGTTTTTAGTTTTCATTCCTGTCTCCTTGTTTGGATACCCATCGGTTATAATATTTCAGTTTCGAATGACGCGTCTCGGGGTTGTATCTAGCCATCTGAGCTGCAACTCAAGAAAGTAATGCGCCGAGAAATAATGCGTCAACCGGCACCAACCAGTAGTGCGTTTACATTTAACGAGGTACATTAAGAGGGTGGGGAACAGTGTGTGTGTGTGTGTGTGTGTGTGTGTGTGTGTGTGTGTGTGTGTGTGTCATCTTCATCACTTTAGTCCTCCACATCACTTAGTCCTCTTCATCACTTAGTCCTCTTCATCACTTTAGTCCTCTTCCTCACTTTAGTCCTCTTCCTCACTTTAGTCCTCCACATCACTTTTGTCCACAACGTCACTTTAGTCCTCAACGTCCCTTTAGTCTTCCCATCACTTTAGTCCTCTACATCACTTTAGACCTCCGCATAACTTTAGTCATCCATCACTTTAGTCCTCTGCATCACTTTAGTCCTCAACGTCACTTTAGTCCTCTACATCACTTTAGTCCTCCACGTCACTTCAGTCCTCCACATCACTTTAGTTCTCCACATCACTTTAGTCCTCTACATCACTTTAGTCCTCCACGTCACTTTAGTCCTCCACGTCACTTTAGTCATCCGCGTCACTTTAGTAGTCCCATCACTTTAGTCCTCCGCATCATTTTAGTCCTCCACGTCACTTTAGTCATCCGCGTCACTTTAGTAGTCCCATCACTTTAGTCCTCCACGTCACTTTAGTCATCCCATCACTTTAGTCCTCCACATCACTTTAGTCCTCCACGTCACTTTAGTCATCCGCGTCACTTTAATAGTCCTGTCTTCCACATTTAACGTCACGGTGATATTACTGACATTATTCCGGCGACGTTGAACCCAACTCACGCACTCACTAAAACATCACACTGTCTGTAAAATCGATCAAACACTCAAAAACCTTCATAACTTACTTATTCCATTAGTTGAGCGAGGCATATACACTTTATAATATTACGGTCTAGCATGCTATCATTTTCCTAATATCTTCCGGCAATTTAACCGTGAGCAATAAGACCAAATCAACGTGTTTCCATCGCTATAATCCCAGTCAGTATTGGAAACCAGCTGTGTTTGGAAGCTGATGTTTCTTTTATAAATAGTTTATTTGATTCCCATTTCTCTTGTACGTAGCCGTAAGTATTCCTAATTTGATCAGATGCGGTTCTTTGATAATGCTTGCATGTGAATCCTATCTGCGCGATCAAATTTCGTTTGATCCTAATCCGGGGTTTATGCTCAACTTGCCACAATATCTAATTGAATTTTCTGAACTGAGTTTTGTAAACGGACACTCTATTTGAAATATTCCACTATTCCACCCCAAAACATGAGGCTCTTGCTGGTATACAGCTGTACCGCACGTTTTCTTTTTTAATTTAACTGACGCATTGCAGACGCGATGTCTTTTTATGAATATTAAGAAATTCTATTTTGGATGAAGAATAGCAGAATAACGTTTATTGATTGACAGTGTCTTAACTGAAGGACCAGAGTTGAGGTAGGCTAACGGTAAAAGCGTTCACCCGTCACGCTTAAAGACCGGGATCGATTCCCCACATCGCTGTGATGAGTGAAACTCTTTCCTGAGGTCCCCCGCCACGATATTGTATGTGCTGTTTAACGCCGCACTCGGCAGTATTCCAGTTATATGACGACAGCCTTGGCCAGCTAATCCAGTGATTGATATTGTGAGCAACGATTCACGCCGTCGGGGTCCGAGGACAGGCAATCAACCAAGTCATCGAGCCTGACCACCCGATCCATATTGTCGTCTCTAACGACAAGTATGGGTTGCGGGGACAAATTCTAACCAAGATTCTGCTGTGACTTTGGAATATACTTGATTCTGATTGGTCAACCAAACGTTTCAAATAATAATAACCACCTCTGATTTGGCAGTTTCGCTGCCTCATCACCGCGGAAACTAACGTGCTTCTTTCCCTTTCATCGTCGTTAGGTATATATAGAATTCACAATGTACTTATATGTACGGCAAAGTAGGTGTCGCAATACAGTTTGGTCGACAGAAATCGAAATGTATTGGCACCCTTACAGACAGACCCGTGAAGATAACGGGGTATAATGGGTCTTCAGCAACCCATACTTGCCGTAAAAGGTGACTATGCTTGTCGTAAAAGACTACTAACGGGAACGGGTGGTCAGGCTCGCTGACTTGGTTGATGCATGTCATCATATCCCAATTGCGTGGATCGATGCTCATGATGTCAATCACTGGATTGTCTGGTTCAGACTCGATTATTTTATAGACCGCCGTCATATAGCTGGAATATTGCTGAGTGCGGCGTTAAACAACAAACGAACAATCAAATCTTAAAGACAACAGAGATTTTGAAATATGGGTTTTCTCTCCGACTGTGATGTCATGTTATTTTACACTAAATTTATTTTGAATCCTCACACCGATGAGTCTCCAAATGTAAGTTAGCGCCATGAAGGTAGCGCCATGATGCAGAACACAAATCTACATTTACATACTGCGTATGATAATATACCCGTTCCCCAGTGATCCGGACGGCGGACGTCATTGGAACCAACCGGATTATCCCATTTCCGAATTGAGGAGGCGCGGTGTACTGTCTATTGCATATATACTACTCAAAAGGAGTTAAAGAACAACCGAGTCTTTCACATAAT
This sequence comes from Haliotis rufescens, assembly GCF_023055435.1. Taxonomy (NCBI): domain Eukaryota; kingdom Metazoa; phylum Mollusca; class Gastropoda; order Lepetellida; family Haliotidae; genus Haliotis; species Haliotis rufescens. Next base: position 3,587,867 of record NW_025963835.1, on the reverse strand, counting down.
GACAGATTAACTATCGTTATATAAGTGAGTGAGTGAGTGGGTATGGTTTAACGCCGCTTTTAGCAATATTCCAGCGATATCACGGCGGGGGACACCAGAAATGGGCTTCACACATTGTACCCATGTCGGGAATCGGACCCGGGTTTTCGGCGTGACGAGCGAACGCTTTAACCACTAGGCTACCCGACCGCCCCTTTCTTTATATAAAAGAATCGGATGGTTTTTAACCTTTTTGAGTTGTACATGTAAAATGCCCTAAAGTAATCGAGCCTCCGGAATAACGGGTTCTCACTATTGTAAGGTTTCTATCTGTACCGGCTGTACAGATTCCTACTGCATACCTCTGGTTTGCCAACACACCCTACACCAGCAACAGCAGCAACACCACCACCACCATCAACACCACCACCAACACCACCATCAACACCACCACCAACACCAACACCATATATATATATATATATATATATATCACAGCCTAACCAACGCAAGTAAAAACGTTAATAGATGTTCAAAATTATATATTCAGAACCCTTGTGAAATGCTATTTCTACTTACAAATGTAAAAATAAGCAGGAAATGGAAGTAAAATGTGAAAATGTATATGACTCACAGACCCAACACGGCCGCTTTTGACAATATGGCCAACAGGCCTCGCGGAGCTTCATCATCAGCTGGTAAAGATTGTCGATTCGGGGACCCCATTGTAATCAGGAAAACCCTTGTTTTCTTTGCTCAGCTCGCGACCACTGCCATCGCTATTTACACACAGCAGGTTTGCACGAACATTTCACATTGTTTTGTCGAGCGTGGGACGAGCAGGAAACAGGATGAGTTCTTCACGTATATGCTCACTCCCAGGAATTACGCTTGAGTCTATTTTGGTTTTTGCTTGTGGAGACGTCCGCGAAGAGCATCTCTCTTTCTGGATATCATGCATGTCTCCGCCATATGTTATACATTTTAAAATGAAAAGATTATTTTGTATGAACCCTGAAATCATAATATTAAAGGTTACGTCCACACGTTCTGAAATATGTCATGCCATGATCGAAAGGTATCACGGCGTCTCGGTCCTACGAGGCCAACACACATAGGATATTTGTTGAAATTCGCACAACCGTCAACTGTTGGACTTAAAACTGGAGATATGGTGTACCATCCTCGTTAACTTGAGTACCACGCGTTAATCAAGGTTTGTCCTTCACAAGTTACAAGGTCAAATGATAGTTTTCACATTCTGCCCGCTCAAGGGGGTCGGGTAGCCTAGTGGTTAAAGCGTTCTCTCGTCACGCCGAAGACCGGGTTCGATTCCGGACATGGGTATAATGTGCGAAGCCCATTTCTGGTGTCATCCGCCGTGATATTGCTGGAATATTGCTAAAAGCGGCGTTAAACCACAATCACTCTCTCACTCTGCCCGCTCAGCTTCAAATATATATATGCTAATAATTATTGTCACCCCTATACTAAGACGCACATATCTGGGGGTGACAATAATTATGAGTATATTTAATAAAGATTTGGGGCAAAGCAACAAAATCATTTCCTTATACAGTGAGTGAGTGATTTGGGTTTAACGCCGCTTTGAACAGTTTTCCAGTTATATCGCGGCGTGTCAGCTTGATGTGCGAGGAAAGCCCGAAGTGATGCAGGTCTTTGACGTTTACCACTTTGGTGAAACACACGAGAACGGGTCTGGTGCTGACAAATCTTGAAGCATAATCGGTGCGAATCATGGATTCGAACCCACGATCGCAGATTTATGGCGGGACCAAGGGACGCAACTCTGCACAGCGAATTGCGGCGCCTTAGACGAGTGGGCCGCCCGTGCCCGGTCCCCTTATACATGAGAACACAAACCTTGAATCGAACTTGAAGCCAGTGCAAGACACTTTACTGGTCTGTCAGAACCCTTATCGTGATATTGACCCTCTCGAACAACGGATAACTCGGGGACTTCGAGAGTTCACTGTATATTCCCCAGGGAGCTGATTCTCGAGTGCACACTGATCCAATAATAGCGCTTTGAGCATGCCCCTGAGTGATGTGGAAATATGGGCAATATAAATGGGCTATTATTATTATTTACAGATTAAAATTAAAAAAGCAGCAAAGAGGGTTTGGGTGATCCTGGCACAGTCAGGCTGGTTAGGCTCATCATCAGCTCAGGCCCTTGTCCCCTCTACACGCAGCCCAGACAGCGACTGGGACTTCTCCCAGGAAGCGCTGCCTTGTTAAACCCACCCAAAACTTTTCGGAGAATTTGAAGACTCCCCAACACTGCAGCCTTCTGCATTACCCAGATTGTCAGAAGGGTTGTATTCCTGGCAGCAAACCCGGGTACTCTCCCAATGTCAGTCAACAGATTTGGAGATACCAAACCTAAGGCACCGAGAACAATAGGGAGTCGGACAACTTGGTACTTGGGATGCAAGCGTGGCATTTCGAAAGCGAGGTCTGCATATTTGCCACGTTTTTCCTCAATCTTGTCAATCACATTACTGTCAAAAGGGACAGAAAATTCAATGATATATATGATTTCATTGGATTTATCAAAAAGGACAAGATCAAGTTTGTTGGCCTGGATATGTCTGAGGCTGTATATGGACCTATTCCAAAGGATTTTGTATTGATCATTTTCCATGACGCTCTCTACATATTCCGGGTCGTACCATGGATGGACCTCTGTGTCAAAACGACAAGCATGGCGAAGACGGTAATTAAATGATCGAACCACCCCATCATGTCGCTTAAAATATTATTATTATTGAAAAGATCAATTCATTTCATTTGTCAGTTATTTTAATTATTTCTGATGGGCGAAATGTAAATCATTATTCCTGGTTCAAACTATGGTTTTGCCCGATCTTTTACTTAGTATTTACCAAATCCTTCAACTCCAGGAACGAATCATGTGTATTTTCGACTCTCTGGCATTATTTCACTGTTATTCATGGTCTTAGTCCGTAAAATAGTGTGCCAATCTTTACGTCTTTGACATTTCACCGTATAACACCACACTCAATCCGTCTTCCTTCGACAGTTGTCCCGGGAGTACAGTAGGGACTTTGTCAGATACACGCATTGCCCTAAAGCCCATGTATTCATCGACACGGAGGTCTCATCTATATTTAGTCAAGCTTAGAGTGTGCTCCGCTGTCATATCACAGTGCTGTGTGCTCCGCTGTCATATCACAGTGCTGTGTGCTCCGCTGTCATATCACAGTGCTGTGTGCTCCGCTGTCATATCACAGTGCACACGGGTACCCGAGATTTATATACTGAAACATAAAAGAAACGCGCTTTGTGCTCCAGTTAAACATTCGTTAATCTGGCCGAAATCGTCCTGATGAATATATGTGTCAAGATTAACGAATCATGGCAATATGGTCATTGCTCTTTAATTATATAAAATGATTATAACCAAACAATAAAGGTCTGGGGTGGGGTTTTCCGTATTAATGGGGTTCGCTGTACATTGATTGAGTACAATAATACGCCGCAATGTACCAGCCATACCCACAGCTGGAGAAATTAGCTTCAATAGAACCCGGGCCTTTGGTGCGACGAGCAAAACCATTACGCTACCCCTACATATTATTGTGACCCGTGACGACCCGGGGTAGAATAGGTCTTCAGCAACCCATACTTTCTGTAAAAGGCGACTATGCTTGTGGTAAGGGGCGACTAACGGGATCGGGTGGTCAGGCTCGCTGACTTGGTTGGTGCATGTCATCGATCCCAATGATGCTAATAATGTCACAGACTCGATTTACACAGACCGCCGTCATATAGCTGGAATAACAAACAAACAAACAAACAAATTACATATCATTGTGAAGATTCATGGAAGGATGCAACTTGGGAAGAGCGAGATGAAAAAACGTATAGATAAGAACACGTAAATGCTATGAACTAAAGGACCACCAACCAATGAATGCAATGACTGGAAGTGGTGCTGACAAAGTATGATTGCTTGAGTACAAAACGCGATGAAAGAAAGTCAACTCATCCATTGCAATGGAGTTCCAAGCCCCATTCAATTATAAGGTCCATTACAGACCGGTATAAATTCACAACGCCCACGGTATGTGTACAAAACTAAACTCCAGTGGTAACTGCTATTTTTACAAGTCAGGTTTTAGTACAACTGTCTCCGGATCCATTACCGTTACGATGTACTGGTGCGTCTATTGGAAATAGCGAGGGTGAGTATGGTTTTACACCGCTTTTAGCAATATTCCTGCAATATCGCGGCGGGGAACACCAGAAATGGGCTTCACACATTGTACCCATGTCGGGAATCGAACATTAGAAAAAGGATCAGGTTTTAGTACAACTGTCTCCGGATCCATTACCGTTACGATGTACTGGTGCGTCTATTGGAAATAGCGAGGATGAGTATGGTTTTACGCCGCTTTTAGCAATATTCCAGCAATATCACGGCGGGGAACCCCAGAAATGGGCTTCACACATTGTACCCATGTCGGGAATCGAACATTAGAAAAAGGATCGGTGGGAAGCCTAGTGGTTAAATCGAAGTGAAAACGCGGAGGACCCGTACTCTTGTAAAGACCATTCCTGGTCACCCCTGCAATGTTAACTTAATCTGGCCCAGTCCTCCAACATCAGGGGCTGACCATTTGATATTCGCGGGTAAGGTGTTGCGATTTTGGGGTTGCGATTTTGCATGGATGCAAGACATTTGTTCAGCTACATCTTCAAACTAAGAGCCCAAATATTTTTTTTACAAAAAATGTTCCCTTACCTGAAGGTTCTTCCACATCGGACTTGCATAATGAATTATGCTTTTTGCAACCATATTTAGGATAAAGGAACTTTGGACGCCGGCAGGGACGGTCGGGTAGCCTAGTGGTTAAAGCGTTCGCTCGTCACGCCGAAGACCCGGGTTCGATTCCCGACATGGGTACAATGTGTGAAGCCCATTTCTTGTGTCCCCCGCCGTGAAATTGCTGGAATATTGCTAAAAGCGGCGTTAAACCATACTCACTCACTCACTTACTGGACGCCGGCACTAGCAGGACCTTTTCTGAGATTTATCTTTTGGTCCTCTTTGAGCAATCTGTTCAAACACTAGTTACACAATTTCACCCCTATCACGATTGCATGTTGTGATACCTCTTGGTTCGAATGTAATGCGCAGAGTCAGAAACATCATGAAATGTCACTTTTTTAGAAGGGTGTTCAATGAAACCCTTTAGATACCTGCAAAGGGTCATTGACCTTATTGCCCCCTTTACCATTTGAACGAAACGAGCGGTCTGACAATACTGAAAGAATAATCTTCAGGCATTATGTAGTCCATTTCATCATAAATCTCGATGCCAGTGCCAGAATTAACCAAAAACCAACAAGGTATTAATGCAAAGTATCGAACCCCGTGTCTTAACGACAGCCCCTCTGGCTTTCTCGTCACGACGAATACAAAGCAGCGCTTCCGAAGAACAAGACCGTCACAAAAATACAATTAAACCCTTTTGCCCATCGATATAAATCGTATTCAGGACAATTTGTCTTCGTCCTAAATACCCTGCCTCTTAGTGATGTGATCACTATGACCAAATCTCCTTACATGGATGGTCTTGCAGTCGGGATAAACCCGAGGAAATCTTGTAGACAATAACAAGGACCGCTAAGCCTGGGATACTCCACTGTTGCGAGCTGGGCCAGAAATAGCCAGCAAATTACTGTCATTACTTCACTTCTGACAATGATGGAAGGACTTTTTTCAGCATCCCCCTTTCGCCTATGGGAACACTTGTCGTCCACTGGATGCTCTGATAAGCCACACTGCAGTCGTTTGTAATTAGGAAACGAAGGCAAGGGCTCTAATGCGAGAAGAGAAGATCACCAGCCCATTGCTTACCTAATGGCTTTTGTCAACGCTACACTGCAACGGGCTCTTCATGAGCATACGAGACGTGTTTGGTTATAGCTCCGGGAAAAACGTCTGGGTGACACAATGTGCTTGGTAATTGTGGTGGTCAGGCATTGTAGGATTATAGATATATTCGCTGATAATGAAGGTAGGCATGTCTAGTTTATATGGTAACTTGGGGCAAGGGTGGCCCAGTCGTCTAATGCGCCGCGATTCGCTGTCCAGAGTTGCGTCTCTTGGTCACGCCAGAAACCTATGATTGTGGGTTCGAATCCCGGTTCGCCCCGATTATGTTTCTAGGTTTTTCGCCCTGATTATGTTTCTAGGTTTGTCATCGTCGTACCCGTGCTCGTGGGTTTCACTGAAGTGGTAAACGTCTAAGACCTGCATCACTTCGGGCTTTCCTCCCACATTACGCTGACACGCTGTGATATAACTGAAATACTGTTAAAAGCGGCGTTAAACCCAACTCACTCACTCACTCACACATATGACAACTCTACTGGAAGGTTCTTCTCCAGGGGCTCCCACAACCGTCTAAGTCGCCGCAATGTATGTGCAGAGTTGCGTCCCTTGGGATGTTAGAAAACCCATGGTTGTGCGTCCGAATTCCAGATTCGTCCTGAATAAGATTCTTGTCAGCACCATAACCGTGCTCGAGGTAAGCTTCTTAGACCTGCTTCATTTCCTTCCGCATCAATAACGCCATCGTATAACTGAAATACTGTTCAAAGCGGCGTTAAACCACACCCACTCTCTTCCAGAGGTTTCTGTGACACACGAATTCACCGAGGCATATAGGCTACGAATTCTCTGTGAAGGGTTGTGCCCCTTAGTTATCACAGGATACGCTGATCATGTGTTTGAATCCCTGGTTAGCCCTGAATTTCATACTCGTGGGTTTTACCAAAGTGGTTAACGCCTTGGACTTGAATCACTTTTTGGACCCGCATCACTCACTCACTCACTCGCTCACTCCTGTGCATGTCAGAGACCAGCAGCAACTCACAACTGGGTAAAATATATAAAAATGTGCTGTGAATAAAATATCAGGTACTCGCACATTTCTAAATTCAAGCACAAGGATATAGATCATTTCATTCAATGTTGCGGTCGAAGAACCAGATGGTACGATGCCTCTGTAGACACAGGGTATGTTTCTAAGTTTCTAAACACGAATAGCTGAAACAGTGTAAAGACAAATCCTATTGTTTGCACAAATTTATAGCATTCTGAATCGGTTAGTTGTCGCCAGAAACACAGCCTAAAACTTCCAAATCATAAGAAATACATGTACATGCACGATGTATGTGAAGATTGGACTTAAATAGATATATCTGATGCATTATGGAAACACAAAACCAGTTATAAACGAATTTATAGATTTTTATATTACATTTCTTTCATGATTTAACTGAATTAGAGCAAAAGCTATATCGCCTGACTGGTAATATGCCACTGTGACGCCACTGGCAATATAAAGTCTTGAACTTGAGCTAGTGAAGCCATATAAAGCGATCACACTTGTAACTATTGCGGTTTCATTAGTATTGTGCTCACACAAAATCAGTTACTCTTGTTCTGATATATAAACGGAAGGGCAAAAGAAGTATATGTAATTTCTTTTGTATTTTATGTAATTGAAAATTGAAAGAACTGTTGTTAAATTTGATTTTTTATATTTATCCATCACTCATTCCTGCAACAGTTTGTAAAAAGTTATATGTGGCTAGGTAATTTGGAGTAAATATAAATTGGTTCAATGAGGAGTGGGGTAGGAAAATGAATTAATTTTGCAGTCTCATGCCCCCTACCATGTTTGAAATTTTGTAAAGTTTTGTCCGAAGAAAGTATTATATTGATTTTCGACACCCTTTTTCAGACAAGGTGTCAAATTTCATCACTCCCATATTATTTGTTTTGTTCATTTCGGGACATGACTGTGCTCCCGACGCCTTTGTAAAATCTCAGATCCGCCATTTTTAAAATTAACCAGGTTATCGTTTCTGGGGCAGTGATGGTCTGGCGGTAAGGTGCATGTATTAACAGTCTGTGATATACTCGCCGCGTACGCGTGACTGAAAGACATCACGAGATTTTGTCAATCGTGAACCGTTATAAAGATCTGTTCTTTCTGCTGCCAGCTGATCGGTCTGATTTGGAATTGGTATTTTATCAGAGGAAAAGCCCGAAGGGCGGGTTATCCTCATTGACCGGAATGATACCAGCCCGGTGGTCGGGAACGTGCCCAGCAGAAAACAACGCTTGTTGACAGACCAGAAACACTCTCATGTCCTCAGTGTCGGGTAGTGTTGAACAGTGTCGGGTAGTGTCGGATGGTGTTGGACAGTGTCAGGTAGTGTTGGACAGTGTCGGGTAGTGTTGGAAAGTGTCGGGTAGTGTTGGGCAGTGTCAGGTAGTGTTGGACAGTGTCGGGTAGTGTTGGACAGTGTCGGGTAGTGTTGGGCAGTGTCGGGTGGTGTTGGACAGTGTCGGGTAATGTTGGACAGTGTCAGGTAGTGTTGGACAGTGTCGGGTAATGTTGGACAGTGTCGGGTAATGTTGGACAGTGTCAGGTAGTGTTGGACAGTGCCAGGTAGTGTTGAACAGTGTCGCATCTCGTACATATATCGTCACCTGTTGGCTGATGTCGTCACCTGTAGTGTTGGACAGTGTCGGGTAGTGTTGGACAGTGTCGGGTAGTGCTGGACAGTGTCGGATAGTGCTGGACAGTCTCGGGTAGTGCTGGACAGGGTCGGGTAGTGCTGGACAGTGTCGGGTGGTGTTGGACAGTGTCGGGTACTGGTGTCATGTCAATGTGTGTAATAATGTAACTTTAAAGACATTTAGGGCATTGTCAGACTTCGTGTAGTATAGGGTATTGTCAGACAGCTTCAGATAGTATAGGACATTGCTTCAGGTAGGGTATTGACAGACAGCTTCAGGTAGTATAGGACATTGCTTCAGGTAGGGTATTGTCAGACAGCTTCGTGTAGTATAGGGTATTGTCAGACAGCTTCAGGTAGTATTGGACATTGCTTCAGGTAGGGTATTGTCAGACAGCTTCGTGTAGTACAGGGTATTGTCAGACAGCTTCGGGTAGTATAGGACATTGCTTCAGGTAGGGTATTATCAGACATCTTCGTGTAGTACAGGGTATTGTCAGACAGCTTCGGGTAGTATAGGACATTGCTTCAGGTAGGGTATTATCAGACATCTTCGTGTAGTATAGGGTATTGTCAGCCAGCTTCGGTTAGAATGGTGCATTGTCAGACAGGTTGTATGGGGCAGTGTTAGACAACTTATAGTCATGTGACGCAACCTCGGAAGGCGAGACATGTTGACATCAGGGGATGTTTAGGACACGTACCGGAACTCACCTAGAATCTCAGTTATGTTCAAGATAGCTAAAAGATTTAGTGTTACTAACTATTATTGTCAATACGATCGCCCTTTCGTATCTCCCATCCGCCACAAACCATAAACCCACACGTTACACCTCAGCTACCAATCAACCAACCCACCGCACCCCATCAAGCACACTCCACTACCATTCAACTCACCATAACACCCGTTTCCCTACCACACATCAACCCACTACATCCCATTATCCTATCACACTCCATCAACTCACCACCACACCCGTTCCCCTACCAATCCTATCACACTCTATCAACTCACCACCACACCCGTTCCCCTACCAATCCTATCACCCTCTATCAACTCACCCACCACACACGTTCCCCTACCACACATCAACCCACTACTCCCCATTATCCTAACACACTCTATCAACTCACCAACACACCCGTTCCCTACCAATCCTATCACCCTCTATCAACTCACCATAACACCCGTTCCCCTACCACACATCAACCCACTACACCCAATTATCCTAACACACTCTATCACCTCACCACCACACCCGTTCCCTACCAATCCTATCACCCTCTATCAACTCACCCACCACATCCGTTCCCCTACCACACATCAACCCACTACACCCCATTATCCTAACACACTCTATCAACTCACCACCACACCCGTTCCCCTACCAATCCTATCACACTCTATCAACTCACCATCACACCCGTTCACCCTACCACACATCAACCCACTACACCCCATTATCCTAACACACTCTATCAACTCACCACCACACCCGTTCCCCTACCAATCCTATCACACTCTATCAACTCACCATCACACCCGTTCACCCTACCACACATCAACCCACTACACCCCATTATCCTATCGCACTCTATCAACTCACCATCACACCCGTTCCCCTACCACACATCAACCCACTACACCCCATTATCCTGTCACACTCTATCAACTCACCATCACACCCGTTCCCCTACCAATCCTATCACACTCTATCAACTCACCATCACACCCGTTCCCCCTACCACATATCAACCCACTACACCCCATTAAGCTGTCACACTCCATCAACTCACCATCACACCCGTTCCCCCTACCACACATCAACCCACTACACCCCATTATCCTATCACACTCTATCAACTCACCACCACACCCGTTCCCCTACCAATCCTATCACACTCTATCAACTCACCATCACACCCGTTCACCCTACCACACATCAACCCACTACACCCCATTATCCTATCACACTCTATCAACTCACCACCACACCCGTTCCCCTACCAATCCTGTCACACTCTATCAACTCATCATCACACCCGTTCCCCTACCACACATCAACCAACTACACCCCATTATCCAATCACGCTCTATCAACTCATCATCACACCCGTTCCCCTACCAATCCTATCACACTCTATCAACTCACCATCACACCCGTTCCCCATACCACACATCAACCCACTACACCCCATTATCCTATCACACTCTATCAACTCACCACCACACCCGTTCCCCTACCAATCCTATCACACTCTATCAACTCACCATCACACCCGTTCACCCTACCACACATCAACCCACTACACCCCATTATCCTATCACACTCTATCAACTCACCACCACACCCGTTCCCCTACCAATCCTGTCACACTCTATCAACTCATCATCACACCCGTTCCCCTACCACACATCAACCCACTACACCCCATTATCCTATCACGCTCTATCAACTCATCATCACACCCGTTCCCCTACCAATCCTATCACACTCTATCAACTCACCATCACACCCGTTCCCCCTACCACACATCAACCCACCATACCTCATTAACCTATCACACTCTATCAACTCACCATCACACCTGTTCACCCTACCACACATCAACCCACTACACCCCATTAACTTATCACACACCGTCAACTCACCATCACACCCGTTCACAATACCACGCATCAACCCACTACACCCCATTAACCTATCACACTCAGTCAACTCACCATCACACCCGTTCACCCTACCACACATCAACCCACTACACCCCATTAACCTGTCCCACACCATCAACTCAACCACCACACCCACTCGCCACACCCCATCAACACACCAAACCACATCAACCCAACACACTCCATTAACTCACCACACTCCATTTACTCGCCATGCCACATCAACGTACCCACCCCACCCTTTCACGCCACACACGTACATTGTAGCTATATGGCTGGAATAATGCCGATGCAACGTTCAATTGTAACTCACTCACTCACTCACTATCGGCCACACCCAATCAATCAACCCATCACACCCTATCAACATACAAACCACACATCATTCCCCACATCACATCAACCAAACGCACCCCATTAACCAACAAAAAACACCCCATCAATCAACTAACCCGACACTTATTTTTTGTGATGTGGACCAGATCAAGCTTATTACGGAATACTGAAATATAGAATAACTTGTTTTTGCTTGTTTTCGTCAATAACTAGGCCAAGAATTGAACTGAGGTGGCGTCAGAAACTCACAATAATATACTTAGTTTACTTCCTTTGTTTCAACAAGTAATATTGATGTTTGCTGAGATTTGTTGCAAGAATTTTCGTTTCAAGAAGAAACTCTTCTGCAATTGATCCTGCTCCAAATGACCGCCTTGGCCAACGGCCCCAATATTATCACATCCATTAGTCTTTCGCCGAGACGCATCAAACGAAACCAACAGGAAAAAATATTTCTCAAAATGACAAATCCCTTCCACCGAGAATTGGCGAGATCATCGATACCTGGCAAGATTGATGATGTCCAGCTCCCCCTGGCGGTAATGACAGGAACCAATCAGCTGAGAGGACGTGCCGGGGTGATGGAGACCGGCAAGTCTCTGTGATTAAAGCACACCCTGTCCTAGGCCCCAGCCAGGTCATCCGTCTTACTCCAGCGTGGAGGCAGAGCACCGAGCGGGGGTCGGCTCTCACCTCTGTAGTGTAGACACTGCATTAATCTTATGCACCATTACATTGTGATAAATCTGCTGCTGCACAGTTGGAGGCCTTTGGGATCAGTTCATGTGGTGGTGGCTCAAACAGGTGCTGGGGGTGGGGTCGGGGATTGGAAGGTGTGTGTGAGGGGTGGGGGGATTGGTGGTGGACTTTGGGGTGGGGGATGTGTCGGGGTGGGGTGTAGGAGTATAGTTTGAGGTGGGATTTAAGAGAGGATTGGGATGGAGGTGGAACTGGAGGTGAGGTTTGGTGCAGAGGTTGAGGTTGAGTTGAGAGTAAAGGGGACGGTAGGGGTTGAGGTGGAGGTGGGGTTAGGAGTCTAGGTGGCGGTAGGGGTTGAGGTAGAGTTGGAGGTGGGGTTAGGAGTCTAGGTGGCGGTGAAGGTGGGTTTAGGTGTGTAGGTGGCGGTAGGGGTTGAGGTGGAGGTAGAGTTGGAGGTGGGGTTAGGAGTGAAGGTGGCGGTAGGGGTTGAGGTAGAGTTGGAGGTGGAGTTAGGAGTCTAGGTGGCGGTAGGGGTGGAGGCAGAGTTGGAGGTGGGGTTAGGCGTGTAGGTGGCGGTAGGGGTTGAGGTGGCGGTGGGGTTAGGAGTCTAGGTGGCGGTTGAGGTGGAGGTGGAGGCAGAGTTGGGGGTGGGGTTAGGAGTCTAGGTGGCGAAGAAGGTTACGATGGAGTAAGAAGAATGTTCTTACCGGTAAGAAAATTCATCAGACCAGTCACTTTTGTCCTGAACACCATTCGTCATAATATTTTGCATTGGAAAATAGGACTAATTAACAATCAATCCTGTGTTGTCATGGTGACCCATGCAGAATACAGCATTTATTCCATAGCTGATCCAAGCATCATGCCACATGCTATAGAGACAGCGTCCACGCCCAACTAAATCCGCTCAACCGCAAGATTATATTTTCATTAATATAACGCGAAACTAATATATTAAAGCCAGCTCTCACTGCTTCAAAAGCTGAAATAAGTTTCCAAATCCAATGATGTAACATATTACTGTTAATGGAATTAATTCGGGTAAGAAATCGATGCGAAACAACCATATATGTATACATGCATGGTGCCAACATTCCAAGGATCACTATAGCGGCGAATCCAACACTAAACTCACGATAAGCGATTCCTGGCACGATTATGTCTGAATAAAATGTCACCTAAGTTTGATTTGAGCGTGAATAGCATTCAACCGAGTTTCTTTTTTGAGCATCAACAGCCGAACTGAATCACCTTTCTGAACGTTGACGTGATAAAAATGAAAATATAAACATACATATTTGCTGAACAAAAAAATTAACAGCATATCATTTGATGTGAACATCAATTCCCTTTTCTTGCCACTGCTTGTGACACAGTGTCGAAGGAATTAGTCTTGATAAGGCCACTAAACTCCCCTTGACAACACGAGGCGAGCTGGTCAAGTGAGGAAATTCATGAAGTCCAATCAATCAAAGACCAGCTTCACACAGTAACTCACGGTATCTGAGCGAGGATTCGAATGCATTGCGAGTAATTCCGATAATCAACTGATTGTCTCCCCTTGATTACCGTCCAACGTTGTGACTTGGCTGTAAATCACATCAAGGCGCCACATCGTCAGGGAAATCCACCAAGCACCTCTGTGTATTGACTAGGGACCGTCTTTATGTCTAAATGTGCTCAAGCGTTCCAAAATGTGTACCTTAAGACTTTATTGATGTCTTCTCGTAGTTGCCGTACACCGTTCTGACTTTACTGTAAATTCAACATGGCACCCGAATGTCGCAATATCTCACACATACATCATAGATAATTAACTGAGTTTCATCTCAGTGATGCAGTCAATCCTTTATCACCTGATATTATCAGTATGGTGTCCATTGTCAGAGAATGTGCCCAAATAGAATGCATAGATTGTCTCCCCTTGGCTTCTTAACCCCTTCTCTTTTAAGTAATCTCAGCAAGATGACCCATTCAACATCATTTGCCGCATTAATATATGCATAAATAATAATCTACTTATTGTCTCCCTTGCCATAAAGCCTTCTTACTTTAAGGGTTGATTCAGATGGGTGTAAAACACCTTGGATGGGTTAAGTACTGATTGTCTCTCCTTTGCTAGCGTAAAGCCTTCTTACCTTTCAAGGGTACCCAATTGTCGTAAAATTTGTTCCACCACCTATACATATATAATGTCTCCCCTTGATTGCCATAAAGCCTTCTTACTTTAAGGGTTGATTCGGAAGGGTGCAAAACACTTTTGATAGGTAATGTCATGATTGTCTCCCCTTTGATAGCGTAAAGCCTTCTCACTTTACAAAGGTAGGCAATTGTCGTAAAATTTGTTCCACCAACTCCTACATAATGTTCTGGTGGTCTCCCCTTGATTGCCAAAAAGCCTTCTTACCTTGAATACAATTTCAGTAAGGCGCCGCATTGTCGCAAAAATCTCTTTTCAACTTCTGTAAAACGAAGAATGCAAATTGGCGGTTGGGAAACCGCTTGCCTCACCCCCGTCGTTACAAGTTGATACTTAAATCATCTTCAGTAAACAAACATCTGTTGACGTACACTAACTGATTTACCTGTTGACCTGCAGACAACCGGTGTCGGTTTTCTCTATACTCGATCAGACTGCCACAAACATGATCACCTATCACAACAAACCGAGGTGTCTTCGTTTGATTTGCGAGCGCCACCTATCGAGGAAGTGTTAATCTGAGCCGGTTTCATTGCAGATCACAACATATGCTTGACGATCACCGTCTGAATTGAGTTTCGGAAACGTGTTCTCTGTGTGTAAGCGAGAGTGGCTTCCCGACTGAGCTAGAAGAGGTTGCTTAACTTGTCTATGGAACCACATTGAGAAGGTTACGATCGGAATCGCCATTTCGGCGTGTTAGGTACTTATAATTACGAGATAGATTTCATGTATGTTATAAAATGGTACAATCCTAAGGTTTTATTGGGTTCATATTTCACTTGATATTTTCACAAAACTATGTTTTTCATGTGATCTAAATGTCAACATTCAAGTGTAGCAACGATGATCTTACCGAGACTGATGGGTGCACAATACGATAACCGTAAGCAATATACATGTACACACACGCGGGAGTAAAATGTCAGATTCATGGGGTAGGCGTCACGTGTTGAGATAGATATAACGTAGGTAATTCAGGACGAACGTGTGAGTTAGGAAATGAGTGAATGTTGTTTAAAGCCGCAGCAACAACACTCCAGCTGCATCACGGTCTCCAAGTAATCCATGCTGGATCAGGCAAATCAGTGAAAATATGAACAACGAACCGCTCCATCGGTTACGTGTATAGGTGCGGGTAAAGTTACGGGTAGAATTAATTACCTACGTTACAGAGCCTGACCTACAGAGGTTCCAGGTCAGATCGTACGACATGGGGTCTATTTTGCCAGGTTCTGTGTTTGTATGATCGGTGATACAGTATAGGGGCATCACGATCTAAGGCCAGGCCGACGGTACGTAAACTTGTAAGGAGGTGGATCTTAGGGAACTGACATGGCAACTGGGCGATAGGATGGTTGGTGGGTAGGGAAGATGATAGAAGAAATGGGAGATAGGTAGATAATATGGGCTGGTAGTTTCGATTGTAGGTAGATACGGTGGTAGTTAAGATAGGCAAGCAGCAAATGTATCAATAACATGTGTTTGTTTGTTTGTTTGTTAAACTTTGTTTGTTGATTAACGGTCCACTCAGCAATATTCCAGCTATATGACGGCGGTCTGTAAATAATTGAGTCCGGACGAGACAATCTAGTGATTGGCATCATCGGCATTGATCTACGCAATTGGGATACGATGACAGGCATCAACCAAGTCAGCGAACCTGACCACTCGGTCCCTTTAGTTAACGATTACGACAACCATAGTCGCCTTTTACGGCAAGTATAGATTGCTGAATACCTATTCTACCCCCGATCTTCACTGGTCAGGCAGGCATGTAGGTAGACAGGTACGTATATAGGTAGGAAGTCAAGTAGATAGGCAGGCAGACAGGTAGGCGGGACAGTGTATGGTCCAGGGAGTACGTGTTTGTCGTGTAGGGACAGGTCGCGGCTAGATACAGCACATAGATCACTCCATCTATTATCTGACAGCCTCTGCAACAATCTGCATCTTCAAGACAACCACACTGTCCCCCGAAACTACCCTTCAGCAATGAGATGTCACTCCGACCTATCCCCTACACAAACACACCGCCACAACGCAACTTCAGACCTTGATATATAGAACTGGTTCAGTAGGCAACTCCAATTCAGAGCCGAGCTCTGACGGGAAACTATATGGCAATCAAGCCATGTTATCAAATCCAAGGAAGGCTTTAAGAGACCAAATTACACATCAAAGTGCCCTTATCTTGTAGAAGCAACGCGATTAATCCCCTTCTCTTAAGAATATGTGTGTACCATAAACTCCGAGCTAACATTAAATCATCCAAGTTCACCAAAATGAAGACCCTTCCTGACAACGCCTCAGTTTTATTTACGGATTTGATGGAACACATTTCGTTACACATATCGCCTTGTTGCATCCATTGATCGGGAACTTGGTATCGATCACAAATGTAATATCAGAGCGAGTTGGAGTTACGCCCCTTCCATGGCTGCAATTATTTCGCTGTGTGGTTTTATACAAAGATAAACTTCATTGATATTACAAGGTTTGTGGACCTGCTTCCGTTTGGGTTGGAAGTGGAATCGTTGAAGTGTTTTCTATGTTTTTTACAAATCAATAATTGTATATCGGACTACAAATTGATATTTTCGAGTGTGAGCATGCTCCATTTAACACTTACTGTCTCGTATATTAAATTAAGTATTGGTGTCAGATAGCTTAATGAATCGTGTTACTCTTCAAAGCAACCCCAGGGATGCTATAATGGTTTCCTCCAAAATAGTTTTTGGTCGAATAAGGTCATGAAAAAAGTATTTATCGGCCACATCCTCATTTTGTTAGCACAGAATTGCCGTCATATATGGACATACTGTGTATTGGTCATCGATGTAGAATGGCCATAGTCTAACTAATTTGGTTACCGGTCAATAGTGTCAGGAGACCGATTCCAGGAATGTCCGACAAAATGGGATGCTTGGTCAAACTTTATTTGGCGTTCCCTTTGTCCACTCATCATTGAACGTATTTGACAAGGGAGTTTTAGCACAGATGTTTTATTCATACAGACAGTAAAATATACTGGCATATATATTTTGTCAGTTTACTATTAGGCCCTAAAGAGTTGAGCATAGATGTTTTATTCATATAGATTGTAAAGAGTTAGGGCATGTATGTTTTATTCATACAGGTACTACAGGAATATTGTGTACACGTAGTATCTTATACCTCTCCATCACCTCGTCTCTAGAAAATCGCCTCCGTGGTCTAGTGGTAGAGTGTCCGCCCGGAGAGTGGAAGGTCCGGGGTTCGATCCCCGGCCGCGTCATGCCAAAAGACAATAAAAGATGGTACTTGTTGTTACCCTCGGCATTAAGGGGCTAAAATAAGGACTGGTCGGCTCGGAGTCAGTATACTGTGTCTGAGTGGGGTATTCATGTTAAACTGCATGGTATCTAGTGGGCTAGCGCTATAAATCGACATCAGTCCGCTCTAGTACAAGCAGCCACACACACACGTGAATGCAAGTCGCTATATAAACGCAAGAATCGCGACGTTAAACCCAATTTCAAATCACCACCGTATCCTCAGGGGCCTCCCATTTGATATTCTGTGTTTGTGGGCAGGGCAGGGGAGGGGCTGGAATTTTTTGTGGAGACTATATTTTTTCAGGTACAGATGCAAAACCAGATTTTTTAAAAATTAAACCTATGAGCCGAAATATTTTGATTTTTTTTAAAACAAGAATCTTCACCAGTGATCTTATATCGGCACTCCGCATGTCTCAAACTTCGGTTAACTCGACAGACTGTTTCACATTACCCAGGTTGTTGATATTGAACGGAAATCGTAGTTGATTATCCTTAACTTTCGTAGGACATGATGAAGTCCCATTGTTTTGGACGACATCAGAGCATTCTACTGAATCATTATTTTTTTTTTGTTAGTTTGTTTGTTTACCGCCGCACTCCAATATTCCAGCTATAAAATGGCGGTACGTATATATTCTCGACTTTAAACCGGAGTAGCCAGGGGTTGTTATTGTGAATATACAACGTCATCGTAGTGAATAATCGGTCTCGACCATCTGCCGAAACAGTTTACACCGGTCGTAATGAGCAATGTCCCGTACCGATGACACGCAATCAACATTTACCGAGCCTGACCACCCGATCCCTTTAGTCCCGTCTTATAATTACGACCAGCAAAGACTCCAGGGGACCAGTGTTGACCCGTAATCCCCACGTGGCAGTCATTACTATACTGTCACTAACACCCTGGTGTGTGTACCTGTGCAGGTAAGGGGCGGCCGGGTAGCCTAGTGGTTAAAGCGTTCGCTCGTCACGCCGAAGACCCGGGTTCGATTCCCCCGACATGGGTACAATGTGTGAAGCCCATTTCTGGTGTCACCCGCCCTGATATTGCTGGAATATTGCTAAAAGCGGCGTAAAACCACACTCAATCACTCACTCACTGTGCAGGTAAACTGATGGGCGAAAGAAAGTGTACACTTGAAAATTGGACTTGATTACAAAATTACAAACGTTATCAAAATGCAACAGGGTTGAAAACGGAAGTACAGACGGGAACAGGGGTGGTCCAGTTGTCCAAGACGTCGCAATAGTGAGTGAGTGTCACTGTGTTAAGTTTTAACGCTGCTTTGAAAGGTATTCCAGTTATATCACGACGTGTCAGCTTAATGTGGGAATCAAGCCTGAAGTTCAAGCCTCAGACCTTTACCACTTTGATGAAACTTTTAACAAACCTAGAACCATAATCGGGGTGAACCGGTATTCGAACCAACGGTTTCTGGTGTGCCCAAGGGACGCAACTCAAAGTCGCCGCAATTAGCTGTACTTCATTTGCGTCGCTTCTACGACCAAGACACTTAGAATCGTGGGTTCCAATCGCAGATTCTTTGTTCTAGGTTTGTCAGCACCATGTCTGTGCTGACATGCCTAAATAGAAGTGATATACAGTTCAAAGATGCGTCTATGCTTATCATAAGAGGCGACTAACGGGATCGGGTGGTAAGGCTCGCTTACTTGGTTGATGCATGTCGTAACCCAATTACGTGGATCGATGCTCATGACATCAATCACTGGATTGTCTGGTCCATATTCGACTTATTTACAGACCGCCCTCATATAGCTGGAATATTGCTGAGTGCGGAGTTAAACAACAAACAAACAAACAAACAAACGAAGAAATCAAAGCTGCGTTAAACCAACCCACACACTCATCCATTCCTCGGATTGATTTCATTCCATTTTAATCAGATTTCCGATGGTGATCAATCTCAGATATTTAATACGGATCACCTGATTTGTAGATATATGTTACACTCAGCCAAGTAGTGTTTAGGGATTGCAGCGTTACGTTCACGGCGGTCGATAACGGTAAGAGTTTACGATGCCCGTCTGGCGTGTGTGGTCCAAAGGGACCTCGCTGTAGAACGGACTACAAAGGGTTTGATTAAACTGGCGCCAGGGATATAGCGATAGGAACATAAAATTGAAGAAAACGTAAGAAAATCGAAAAAGCATTTGACAAGGGAACTAACTTAGAGTACGATTTGGCGTTTACAGCATGTCCGTTTAAAACCGAGCGAAGACGCTGGGTCTGGTGGGGAGAATGACGACAGCAACAGCATTGATAGATGAAGACAAGGCACGGATGTAACTGCAGTATTAAAGGTGTAATTATCACGTCAACACGACACATATTAGTTTATCATGTTACAATGACTAGACGATGTTGTTGGGTTCTTCAGTACTGTTGACCAACTGTCTTCATGTTGCCTTTCAAGTTCTCCTAGCAAGCTCCCCGGCTCTTCCGGTCGTTCTTTGAGGTTCTTCTGATCTGTTTGATAATGGACAAATACTTCCAGAGAACCTATTCTTCTTTCGTGATGTCTGGTGATGTCAGGCAACAAACACATTCTTTTCTTATGTAAATTGTGTGAGTGGCGAGGACTACCGGTGGGGCAGGACGCGCCTTTGCTTTTCGCGAACACCAGGGTCCACTTGCACAAAGCGATCTTAGCGCTAAGACTATTGTAAGCCTATGTTAAAGTATGGGAGCTACGACCATCTTAGCGCTAAGATCGCTTTGTGCAAGTGGGCCCTGGTGTCATCACTCGTTTTCAGTGATCCATTCATATACTCTTCACCATCATTTTGCCTTTTACGCCCAATGGAATCTGTTTCGTCGGATAATCGAGACTGGTTATTTTCTGGCATTGACGTTTATATTAATATTGAATTATTTGAATAGTATCAGTGATGTTTCCAATCTGCTGTGTATTATTGTCAATGGATTCTGAGTATTTATTATTTTCCTTAAGAGTAGGTAAGTAAAAACGAAATGAGAAACAAATCATATCAACATTACAACAATGACTACAGGTGTTCACGAAATAAGTGAGCAGATGTACAGGTAAAACCTACGGTCAGCGGATCCTGGTATGGATAAGTGGCATAGCTCTGAAAAACGATTACTTGGACCACTTCGGGATGTGAAGTATTGTTGATTCCATATAACCATAGTCGTATGAGGTAATATGTATATAATTTCATGTGCGGCAACTGGACCCTGAATTTGGCAAAGATATGTAACTCTGCACGGGTGCTGAATTTTGAATGACGACACAAAGCATTGTAATGATACATGAAATATATTGATAAAAAATATTTGCACATTTCAAATGATTAGTGTCCACTTATCTGATTTTCACTAAACAGGAGTATGAATATTATTGAAGGAGTTTCCCGCGACTGAAAAGAACGCTCCTCATCAGTAGATATTTTAACCACTTCATTTCCATTTAAGTTTGATGCATGTCAGCGTATCCCAATGGCGTGGATCGATGCTCATGATGTCAATGACTGGATTGTCTGGTCCAGACTCGATTATTTACAGACCGCCGTCCTGATGGGATATAACTGCGGCGTTTAAACAACAAACAAACAAACACATCAAGTATATAATGTTTAATTACAAGATAAATTTCTGTTTTAAATTATTTTCTTTTAAATGCCAACCGTGATTATAGCTGACTACAGCTGACTGGTTTTGTTGAGATGCAGTGCAGATGTTTCCTCTGGTCCTGGATTAGCAAAGCAGATGTTACCAGGAAGGCTTATGTGGCGAATCTCGCCTGACTGAACCAGACCTTCTACCGCTTATCGGCACTATGACCAGCACGCTGTCCACTGAATGACCTCAGGGCAGCTTATTCTACATATACATAAACCGTCCTCCATTTCATAGCCTTCAGTGTTCTCATTCAAGCAGACAAACCGCCCCATCTAGACAGTGTTAATCTACCAGATAGACTCGTGGCTGTCTGACGCCTCATGGCCTCCCCAGTACATAAAGATGGCTACTCCACTTCCTGATGGGCCCGCATGGTTCGCTGCCAGATCATGCACTGGTCAACACAGCGTTGCATCCAGCCAGCATTTTAACTGTTGAATAGTCCAACCATCCGATATATAATGGCCTTGTTGCGCGGGCCGTTGCATTAGTTTTACTGGACACAGATTATTTTGGGTTTTGTACGGTGCTGTATAATGGTCATCATCATCATCATCATCATCATCATCTATTATTATTGTTGCCGCTATTTATCTATTAATTTATCATCATCATCATCATCATCATCATCATCATCTATTATTATTGTTGTCGTTATTTATTTATTTATCATCATTATTATCATTATTTTTCCCCTAGAGAGGAAGATATATATTAGTATAAATGAATGATGTAATGAAAATATATAGGCGTACGTTACAATCAAAGGTATATCACACAGTGCGTAATTAAAGTCCAGATCATCATTTCAAACACAATTGAAGTCAGAATCTAAACTTAATTTATGCAATAGCGATATTGAGGCAGACGTTTCTCTCTGTGTATTTTAAAAATAAAGACAGAATGAAAACGTCACGCCAAATCCTTGGCAGTGTTGACACATTCTGACATGACCGCGCCATGGTGTTGCCAACACGACGGTTGCCGTGTGGGTGTTCCCAACGCTGTGACACCGTGGCAGTCTTAGTGATTACGACAGCGAACACTATGATGGTGTCACGTTTCTTTACTTAACTCCAAACCAAACAGTCCCAGCTGAAAACATTCCCGATAAAACAGAAACAAACAAATTAGGGAGATGTGGTACAAGAAATGTAACAAGAATTGGCACGTTTGAAATTCTTTATCTGACACATCGTATAAAAAGCATTTCCAGTGCAGCGTGCACTTGGATGGCTTCTGGGGCTACGTTTTTCTGTGTACACATGCATTCGGCCTGATTACGTTTTTTACGTAATACGTTTTATGTATGACTAAGAACGCGAGGAACGAATCTGTCAAAATGCACGCATTGTTTTTATAATTGGAGACAGTGGACCATTTCCACTAAGCAACCTTAACGCTACGACTAATATAAGTCACGCAATCTCATTCAAATCAGATCTTTGTTCTCGCTTCCGCTAAACAGAGATCTGAGGACATCCCATTACGGGTCACGTCAGGCCGACCTTGCGCGAACTTTGACCGACCAATGGAATGACCAATCAGAAGGCAGCTTTCTCGTGCTTTACGGCACAAATTTCAAATTGGCTACTGCACATCGAAACATACTTTGACAAATTCTCGATTACAAATTTGAAACCTTAACAAAAGAACATTCTGGAATGGCTAATGGATGGTCTAGATTGCAAGGATTCAGTCGTTAAACCCGTAACTATCGTTCGGAATACACCATGTTAAAGTTTTCGAGATTGCATGACTAGAAATCACATTCCGACTGTCACTTTCATAATCCGGTAAGCGACGCACTGATTGGTCGGATGAAAGGTCGTTCTGACGTGACCCCTAATGGGATGTCTTCAGATCTTTGTTTAGCGGTAGCGAGAACTAAGGTCTGATTTTAATGAGATTGATGAGTCACAAGGCCAGTTTTATACGTAACCACATTTTCTTTCCAAAAAACACCAACTCCAAGTTCCGATAAATCGGAATGTTTTGAGTAAAAGCTTTTGGTAAGAGTAACAAGAACAACATAAACCAATTTCGTTAGAATTACACCTGTAATAAGCTCTACCAGAGTACCGGTGTGTGTTCTCACAACAGAGAAGGAGTTGTGTGGAACACCCTAGCAGTGTGTAGGCTATACCGTTATGAAGACATACAAACAGCCGTGTGGTAGTGTTGGACAAATGCCCAGCAAAACACCATGTCAGACGAAGGCATGTAAACATGACACTAATCCATATAATAAAACCACACACCTGACGCAGTGATGCAATAGGTCAAATAACAAGAAGTATTGGAGACTGAAAAAAACGGTTTTTTGAGAGCTGGCGTTGTTTTGGCGTTCCTTCTGTTTGGTTTGAGCGCCTTCTGTTGCTGTGGGGGCTTGTTGATGCCGGATTCTTGGTGAAAGAGCATGGCGGTAATTACTAAAAGTCAGAAGTAATCATGACCGGTATGGGATTTTTGTGTGTGGTTCGATGTAAAAGTTCAATCTGTACGACTAGGGCCGGCTGCTGGAGACGTTGTAGATGAAGATGTAGTGTTATATTTTGCTTTGGTGTTTAACGCCGCACTCAGCAATTTTACAGCTATATGACGGCGGACTGTACATAATCGTGTCTTGACCAGACAATCCAGTGATTGACATCATGACAGTCGATCCACGCAATTGGGATCGATGACATGCATCAACCAAGTCAGCGAGCCTGACCACCCGATCCCGTTAGTCGCCTCTTACGACAAAGAAGTCGCCTTTTACGGCAAGCATGGGTTGCTGAAGACCTATTCTACCCCGGATCTTCACGGGTCGATAATGATTCATAAACACATGCTTATTATATCGTCGGAATCGTACAATGGATATTTTTTTATGATTATGAAAATGTTTTTTCGCTTCTATTTGCATGCACTGCGTTATTGCACTGTGAAACTGCCGTTATTCCTCGTTATAACGCTTCTTTACATGATGCTGGTTCAAATAACCAGGTACTGTCCTATTCCCTAACAAAATTCGTTATAATGCCACAATATTTTTTCAGTCAAGTCTTTCTAACGATGCGTGATTCGAAAAAACAACACACGTGCATATTTACAGGTATCTATGTACTTTCCATATGATCGCGATAAAAACAGTTTAAAAAACGTTTCCACTTGCATTGGAAAGATACAGAACGTCAGATTCTTGAAGACTAAGAGCGCACCTTGAGCGATAAAAAAAAGACAACGAACGACATTTAATGACTTAATTTTTAACTTCACGTGGTTTATACCTGCGAATATTGTTGCCTGTAACGCCATGTCTACCTGTACACGTCATTAATCAGCCATCACAGGTGTGAAATCCCTTACCTGGAAACTTCATCAGGGATGTTAACTCCCAGAGAAGCAAGAAAATAAAGCTTAGATGTGTTTTATCGCTCGTGGTCGAGATACCACACATTCAGTTCACGGGATGAACCTGGCGTGATACGTTCGCGTCTCGTGTGGTTGGTAAAATGCATCTGCGATCACTAGGTGTGCTATAAAACTTCGCGGGGTGGGTTTCAGCGTTCGGGGAACTCACGCACGATACTACCCCCTTGATAATTCGAGAGAAGGCTTGCTATCGGTTTAAAAGAACAAGCAGAGATCGTTAGAATTCAACTGTTTTTGTCACCTTGAAACATTTGTGAAAGAATCGCGACCATGAAATCGTTGTTACTGCACATGTTATTTTGGCACTGTCCTGTTTTTTATTTGTTTTTTTTTATTACGCATTACTTAGTAGTTGACGGATGACAAAGTGGACACAATTTATGGATAATAACTTCACTTCTCATCTTTCTCTCTCATCTATGAAATTGTTGTTACTGTTAATCCCCCACCTACTATATATATATAATATACAATGTTCATTTAGCCTTGACAACGGTTTAAGGATTTATACCGAAACGCCGCCTTTACAGAAAATAAAGAAGTTGTTATCCATAAATTGTCTTCACTTCGTTATCCTGTTTTTAATACATTAATCAAACTTTTATCTTTTCAACAGAATAATTTATCAATTTGTCTTGATTTTGAAAATGAAATATCATATTCTTTCATGATCTGGTAATAATTTCGTTTCCGATGTAAAGGTCTTCTACGCTAGCCCCTCTACCTGCAGAGTTTTCTCTGACGATGTTTCAATTGTCACATTTCTTTGCGTCTCACCGAATCAGAAATATCAATAGCAACTAACTCATTCTTCTTTTTCGCGCGAGATGAAATTCTGAAAGTCTTTGTCGTGTAGTCATTTATACGTCAAAAGCTTTCAATCTTAAGAAAAAGAGTATTTTCAAATATTCTATGCCGTATCGATCCTGGCGTCAGTTTACAAACTACACAGATCGCCCTGTGGCGGTACATTGATATCAAATCTCATAACGACTGGCACCCACCGTGAACCCATAGGGGAGTCAGTAAAATGAAAAACCCTTGTCTTCAGCACCGGTGGTCATATTGATTGGCCTCCGTCTTCGTGGGGGTTTCCTCTGAGACTTATAGTGCCTCGGTCAATGCATTGCACTGAGAGAGGATCTATATCCATTTGTTTCGGCGGATAAACTTACTAATATTCTTTGATGAGTGGCATTTACATGCAATTATTCAGTTGTTTATTTATGAAATAATTGATCAGCCTTTCTGTGCTGGTGTTTTGATTTCTGGAAAGACTTCTTCCCCCGAGGGGCTGGAGCTTAGAGTTATTGATTGGCGGAACGAAATAAAAATATAAGGGTTATAAGGTTTCGTTTCAGTAAAAGCTTGATATATTTTTTTTGCAATTGAATAACGCTGTCTTACAATTTCACATACGCTTGGAAAAATATTTGCCTACGGGTTTTATTTTGGATTTATCGGGGTTTTTCATAATTGTGTTACTGAATTATGTCCATTTTATAAACTGTGGCCTTGAATCGCTCCAAGCTTCAGCAGCAACGCAACTATTAAAGTAGTAGTAGTAGTAGTAGTAGTAGTAGACGTTTGTTGTTTGTTGTTTAACGCCTCACTAAGTAATATTCCAGCTTATGACGGCGGTCTGTAAATAATCGAGTCTGGACCAGAAAATCCAGTGATTGACATCATGAGCATCTATCCATGCCGTTCGGATACGAAGCCATGCATCAACCAAGTCAGCGAGCCTGACCACCCCGTCCCGTTAGTCGCCTCTTTGGGCAGGCATAGTCGCCTTTTACGGCAAGCATGGGTTGCTGAAGACCTATACTAACCCGGATGTTCACGGGTCATCAAGTTATGAACAGAGCCCTACACGACTGTAATAGTCCTCCTGTATAATGTCTGAGGCGCAACATCGCTTGTAGTAATTCCAGCAATATCCCAGCAGGGGACATCACGTATAGACTTCACACATTGTACCCATGTTGGACTATCCGCTCCTTAACCCTGCACAGCGTAACGGAAATGAGTAATGAGTAATGACCTTGAAAATACCTAGCACACACCGTTATGCCAGTAATACCTGTCTCCCTAGTATTCCACGCCTATAGATGAACGAGGCTCTGCAGCTCACCTGTCGAACTTAGCGCTCGTTAATCTTCCACACAGCGAGGCTTGTCAGACGCTAAACATGTACTCCCTGTTCTGGCTTCACATAGACACGCTCGCTTGACGCGTGGGGCGTAACATTAGACCTCTGTTCTGAATTATCTATTTGTAGGTAAATACAGGGTTGCATATGGCCATGCATCAAAGCGGGGATTGGTATTATGAACGGTAAAATATAAACTAAATTCTCATTGCTTCTACTCTGGCAGCAGACGCTGCAGTTCCGGGGGCCTAAAAGGGTGCGCGTGCATGTTATGACACAAGGTTTTAGCATCATGGTTCGAAATAGATGACGGATATTGTTATGATACGTTGTTGTGGTTAGAGCAGGACATGCTTACCCATTCGCAAACACCTGGTGCCATCACTTATTTTCATTGAACCATTCATGTGAATGTCATAAATATTTACGCCCAATAGAATCTGTTTCGGCAGATAATCAAGATTTACTATTCCTAGAGTTGACGTTATTAAATATGAATTATATTTACACATTTCAGTCAGTTTACATATCGACCCGTGAAGATTCCGGGGTAGAATAGGTCTTCGGCAACACATGCTTGCCGTAAAATGTGACTATGCTTGTCGTAAAAGGCGACCAGCGGGATCGGGTGTTCAGGCTCGCTGACTTGGTTGATTCATGTCATCGATCCCAATTGCGTGGATCGATGCTCATGATATTAATCACTGGATTGTCATGTCCAGACTCGATTATTTACAGACCGCCGTCATATAGCTGGAATATTGCTGAGTGCGGCGTTAAACTACAAAAAAACAACAACAACCAATTACATATCAAATTCCTGAATAACACAGGGGCATGTGGTGACCATGCAGTTTAAGGCGTCACCATTTGCAATGAAGTTTTCCTTTGTTGCGCGGACCTGCGGAACCAAAGCTGGGATTCCGGGTTTGAATTTGTCCCTAGCAATCCATGATGGTCGAAAGACCAAATGGACCGGAGGCTCGGTGTCTCAGTTGATTGTGTGCCCTCCACCCCAACGATGTGGATCTTTGCTTACAATATCAATCTGTCATTGCATCCCAATTGCGTGGATCGATGCTCATGATGAAAGTCACTGGATTGTCTGGTCCAGACTTAATTTTTAATTTTACAGACCGCCGTCTGAAATATTGCTGAGTGTGGCGTTAAACAACAAACAAACAAATACTGTTCAAAACTCATCCCAATCCTAATTCCAACTCACTCACTCACCCCGTAAAATCATGAATGCCATTTCCAAATATTTCAAAAAACAATATTATATAGTACTGTTGGTTTTATTACATTCGCATGTTGAAATACCTGAATATAAGATAAGTAAATCAAAATGTTGCCCAAATATACATTTAAAGACACTTCACAGCATCATGACAGATGTATCCTGACGTATGTATTTATAACGTAAGTCTAATCTTTAAGTGAAGCCCTAAAACGGCTGTATTCTATTCCAGAAATCAAAGAAACGTAAATACCCCGGGGGGTGCCACATCACAGGAACTCTGCAAACCCACCATTAATCTTGACTAAATGTCTTTGTCTAAACGCTGCCTGGAGCTTTGCTGGCCTGATACCTTTACTAATTGCCTTACTCCACATCACTGCTTCTGTATTTCCCCATGGTCAGACATGTAGAGGCTTCGCTCTTGTCGTCATCATAGCCCGAACAATCATGCTCTTTTAAAGGCACTGATTTCGAGTGGTGTTAATCAGATTTTTAGAGTACCGTGATTATTGACGGATTTGTTCATTTTATTACAATTTAACTCAGCTGGGTTGCCCTGATCTGTAATAACAACGTCATGTAGTTAAATACCAAGTGACAGAGTACTAACCCTCGAGTGTACCCCCTGTGTATTCCTGTAAACGTTGCGTCCGAGAGTCGAGATCCAGAGACATGAGGATATTTGCGACTACAGCCAAGCTCTACAACCGAGGCGGCTCCACTCAGGCTCGCGCCCAATGCTTCTACAATCACCTTTTATATAAAAAATATTGAGTAAGTTAAGAATCACGTTTAATTGTATTGCGCTTATAAATGAATACGACCCGTGAAGATCTGGGGTAGAATAGGTCTTCAGCAACCAATGCTTGCCGAAAAAAAGCGACTCTACTTGACGTAAGAGGCGACTAACGGGATCGGGTGGTCAGGCTCGCTGATTTGGTTGATGCATGTCATCGAATCCCATTTGCGTTGATCGATGCTCATGATATCAATCACTGGATTTTATGGTCCAGACTCGATTATTTACAGACGGCTGTCATATAGCTGGAATATTGCTGAGTGCGGCGTAAAACAACAAACAAACAGAAATATAAATGAATTCGGAGGGCGGTCGTATTAGGTGTTCCAGTTTTCAGAGAATGAAGCGTTTGACTATTATTGGCTATGTAGTGGTGTATGTAAAAGTCGTGCCAGGATCCGCTTGTTGTGGGTTCGAATCCCATATAATTGTTCCGATTATAACCCTTGGTCTATCAGCACATACACATATTTCTAACATCAAGCACTTACACTTTCAACATTGAGTGAGTGAGTGGGTTTGGTTTAATGCCGCTTTGAAGAGTATTCCAGTAATATCCCAACATGTCAGTTTATTGTAGGAGGCAAGCCTGAAGTTGATGGTCACAGGCGTTTACGAGCACGGGTATGGTGCAGACAAACCCAGAAATAATATCGGGGCGAATCGGGATTCGAACCTACGATATAAGGATTCTGGTGTGCCCAAGGGACGCTAATCTTGAAAGCGAATTGCGGCTCCTAAGACGACTTGGCCACACGTGCCCCACTTTCTGTAGACATAGGTCACACGTGCCCAACTTTCTGCAGACATAGGCCACACGTGCTCCACTTTCTGCAGACATAACTCTGGAAACTACGTGTTTCTGTTCAGTAGACGTAAAGGGTGCAAGGAGACGCATTTGTATCGATTTGAAACCGCTATTAAAACCCACGAGCGTCAGCGTATGTTCAAATTTTCAGTGATTAATGTCAACTTCAAAGAATAATTTCTCGGTTTGATAAGCTCTTAAATTGCTACTTGACATTTTAAGTCTCTGTAATGAGGAAGCAGTAGAAAAGAAACTACTGATTTCTTTTTACTGTTTGAAGATGAAAACACCATTTACAACGATATCACTTCAAATATTTTTCCCTTGGTATTAACACTCCACGTTTTATGTCTCCTAAGTCAAGCTTAACTTCAGTACCAAAATTCGTCCGCGCTTCAAGAGCCTGATCAATCGGACTACAAGACCAATGCCCCCTCACCTGAAGTATACATTAGCCCGAGGCGGGCAGGCCTGCACATGTTGTTTTCGGTCTTCCGACATCAAAGGCTGTGAGTCTTGGAATAACACTCCGCTCCACACTGGAGGCGAGATTCACCGCCAGGCTACTGGTAGTAATCTGCTTTAACGCTGTTGCTCCAGCCACTTGAAATAATTTCTCGCAACCTTACATCCCCTTACAACATGACTGGCGTTGTATGCCAACAGATTTAACCGACGCCATAGTGTTGTTCATGTCAATATGGCGATTATACGATGTCAGTTGATGGAGGCTTTCTGATTTAGTGTGTTGTGAAAGCTCCATATCTCGAATAATATATCCTTCAATATAATGTGATATAACTTGATGATCAAGGACAATTTTTATTGGCTCAATGGTCTATAATATTCGGCACTCAGCTTGTTTTCAATTTAAGATAACTCGATGTGAATACGAACGTCAAGGGGACTTCGAGTTAACGTAAAAACTTGTGTATGTGTATCTTCATTCTACGGGACAATTAATACTCGCAAAACGATGTTATACCAGCACTCTGCTTATCTCGAACTGATAGAAGAAAATTACTATAGGCAACACGATGGTAAACCGGAACTCCGCTTGTCTCGAACAACAGATAACTCGATATATTCGACGAAGTATCCCAGTTACTGTTCACTGTTTAGGCTAACTGCATCTTCCCGAGGAGGGGGTTAACTGACTATAAAAGTCCAGTTTCCACCCTTGCCGTACTAGGGTGGAATTTCTGAGCTCGATCGTAGCGCCACCAGTGGCTATTTCGAGTTATGTCCCTTCTATGTCCCTCCTATTGACCAATCAGATTCCACCTCTCATATCACTTGCATTTGCATTTCAGAATCCCAGCCTAGTTCGGCAAGGGTGGAAACTGTTGCTATTTAAAGTATGTAACGACGTTAACTAATTACATTTAGAAGGTAAATGTTACAGGAGATTACATGAAACAACCATGATAACATCTGTGCTTATTAACGGTACATTAAGGTGTTTATTGCGTTTAAGAACACATATGTAGTTGTGAATCGTGTAATTATTCCGCACGGAGCAGGTGTTCCAACACCCTCTTACACTCTCCCTGACTCTGCAACAGAGATAAGGTCTAAAGATATATCACTGATGCTATTACTGCGGGAAATGTAATCACAAGTGTTGATGTAAGCAATCCAACCTCCATATTCGTGTTAACAGAATGTAGAATGTTTTGACACAGAATGTTTTTACAGTTCTTACGAGATACATGTCCGTTTGGGAACGGCCTTCGTGTTGAACGATGGCTCGTTTCTTTAAATACACCTCTGGGAAAGTTTAACGATTTTATTAAATGGCGTGATTGAATTGTATATTTTTTAGCATCCCAGCAAACAAGCATATCAGTAAACTGTTTTGTATATTTCTAAACATTAATTTTGTTTATAACGCAATTGCTAATTTTATTCATCGTATCTCAATTGCGTAGATACAAACTCATGAAGTCAATCATTGGCTTGTCTGGTCCAGACTCAATTATTTACAGATCGACGTGATGTAGGTGGAATATTATTGAGTGCGGGTTGAAACAAACAAACAAACAAACTGTTATCACAGTTCACACGTGATGTGCTCTAAAATCACAGTGCATTAGATAAAATATGGATTCCAATGGTAGTCATCGTGGTGTTGTGGATAGAGTGTCTGCTCGGAGTGCGAAAGGTCGGTCGTTTACCCCTGGCCGCGTATATCAAAATATGTTAAAAGATGGTTCTTGTTGTTACCCTGCCTGGCGCTCGGTATAAAACTCGGATAAAACAAGGACTGGACGACTCGGAGTCAGTATTCTGTGTCTGAGTGGGATATTCATGTGAAACTGCGGCATGGTATCTCAGTGGGCTAGTACTAAAGCCGGCTAGTACATCATGCAACGTGTATAGTGTGTTGAACGTTCATTTCTTATGACACTGTTTCCTAATTCGAAATATCGTTTTTTTAATGTTCATATTGTACTGATAATATTATGCAGCGTTTTGCTTTGTTTTGTAACACACACACACACACACACACACACACACACACACACACACACACACACACACACACACACACACAAACAGACACACACACACACACACACACACACACACACACACACACACAAACACACAAACACATCGCTCCCATGCTTCTGAAATGTGTTAAATGTTTCAACGTCCATGTACTATCCTAAATATGAAAAGAAATTATGACAAGGCTTGATATAAGAATACAACATTTTTATGCCCATTATAATTGTTTTCCATGGCGAAAAAAGTACATCTTGTGACGAAACATCCCATCCAAGCAACGCTAATTCAAAATCAAAAGCTCTTCCAAAAATTTGATATCGTAACCACCAGCTACAGTACACTGTCCTATCTACACATCTCTCCCACGCCAGCAATGTTTGACCAGTGTTTGTACAAGGCAAGTGGAAATATGAAGGAACCTGTTATTCTACCTCCCATCAATCGGTATGCTAAACACATGCACAACAAACACAGGCCCCGTAC
Organism: Haliotis rufescens; assembly: GCF_023055435.1. Lineage (NCBI taxonomy): Eukaryota > Metazoa > Mollusca > Gastropoda > Lepetellida > Haliotidae > Haliotis > Haliotis rufescens. The sequence continues at coordinate 3,554,984 of NW_025963835.1, read as the reverse complement.
TCCGGAACATAAGTAAAAGGTACCTGTCACCCTAGCCTTGCTCCAAGGCTGTACTGAAAAATAAGTCCATGGATGTGTCGTAATTCTATCCTCCTAATAGGCAAGTCTAGACATATGGACAGTACATAAGGACTTCAGTTTAGTATAGGGACAGCCTGTTCTGAATCATAGTATTTACATTATCTAGAAATTATGCTTTAAACTGATAATTATTGCCTAAGAGACTTGTGCAAGTCTACTGTCACCCTTTCTTCATGTAAGCCTGGAGAATGTACTCCGTGGAATGTATGTCCAAGAATGTACGTCTTGGAATGTATATATCCAACAGTGTATAGCCTTGAATGCATATCATGGAATGTAAGCAGCTGGAGGTCGTGTCTGACAAAACGCAGAATGGCAAAACAGAAACTGATATTTTCACTCTCTCATTGTGTTTGATTTGGATCTTGCTACCAGGTGGTCTAAGGTCCATGTGACACATGTGTGTGTTTTGGTAGGGGTCTGATATGGCCAGTATTCATATTTATCGAAACATTAGCTCGGCAGCTTGACCTCAAAGTTTGCTTTCTTTGAACCGGATGTCCTCATTGACTAGCCATATCATTGGTGAATGTTACAAGATGGCGGATGACAACTTCCGGGTGTCGTGATCTGGTGGCTGCGGATGTGTATTTGAAGAGATGGGGCACGTCTGGGCACACTGTTTATATTGGGGCGACATTTCACCGATCATTACCCTTTAAGGTTTTTTTTATTTTCGATTATCCTATTTTGAGTTTTCTATAACAAATATTGGACTTTTTACAAAGTTATCGCTCGTCCTAATATGAGTTACGAATGATGTCGTTTCAATATCTCAGAACTTCGATTTATAGAGAGTCGTCGAAGAGGGTGTGAACATGTTTATAGAGATTGATAATATAAGTTAAAATCTCCTTCAAACGTCGTCAACTTAGAATAAATACGAAATCAAACGAAACGTGCACTTCATATTTTAAAATCGACTTTCGTATTTGCGTGTGCATGGCTTAGTTACAGTTAGTTGTTCGTTATATACCACTTCGGTACATACGATATTGCCATATTCCTGCCATCACGGCTGGTTCAATCGTCTAAGCTGCTTATGTTTCAAGGTTCGCCAGCACCATACCCCTGCTCGTGGTTTCAGCAAAGTGGTTAACATCAAAGACCTGCATCACTTCGGGCTTTCCTCCCACATCAAGCTGACACGCCGTTATATAACTGTATTGTTCAGTGCGCCGTTAAACCCAACTCGCTCACTCGCTGCTATGGAAGAACTATTTTCTGACAAGCAATAACTCAGATAGAAAGTGGGAGAGAATTAGGTGAATGAAAGATGTCAACGCAGAGCCGTGCAGGTTTTATGTCTGTTTGACCTTCTAGAATTGATATTAATCAATTCTTGCGGGATATGTTATAGCAATAATGTCAGCACGACCGTCCGCATCAGAAGATCAAGGGTCACTTAAGACCCATCTGGCTGGAACAAACATGCCCTGGATTGTTGGCCAGACTCATGATCATGGCAGCATTGATCTCTCGGAACTGTGGGGTCCAACAGAAAATATTGTTAGTGTGCATGTATCTTTCTGTGCTGTAGAGTCCAACAGAATGTAGTATAAAGTACACTTTGCTAGTGTACATGTATATTGTACTGATATATTGACATCTCTCTATTGTAATGTCCAACAGAATGTAAAATAAAGGATAAATTTATATAATATTATCCTTTCTTCTACTTTCTGTTGGGCAGTTCAGAGAAATCGAAACAGTACAATATATACGACGTACACTAGCAATATGTCCATCGCGTGTGTGTGTGTGTGTGTGTGTGTGTGTGTGTGTGTGTGTGTGTGTGTGTGTTGCAAAACAAAGCAAAACGCTGCATAATATTATCAGTACAATATGAACATTAAAAAAACGGTATTTCGAATTAGGAAATAGTGTCATAAGAAATGAACGTTCAACACACTATACACGTTGCATGATGTTTCTTCTGATGTGATGCCAATGTACCGTAGTCGAAGCATGGCATTCTGACAAACTGTAGCATGGTGTTTAGGATCTGGGTCTGGAACTGCGTAGAAGTACACACACGTTATACTGCACTTGAAAGCAGGTAAACTGACGTAATCTTTACACCATATGCTTACTTAGAAGTACTAATTGGTGCAGATGGAGAAGGCGTCACATCAAAGCCGATAGTTGAGTATATACCGTTATGATGAAGGTCAGGAAGATAGCTGTTCATTGCTTTCTGATATGTTTCGTTACTATTCATCTGTTAAATTAATGTACTATTCTAGTTCCTAATGTACTTTAATGTTCATTGTCTTCTGATATGTTTCGTTACTATTCAACTGTTAAATTAATGTACTATTCTAGTTCCTAATGTACGTCAATGTTCATTGCTTTCTGATATGTTTCGTTACTATTCAACTGTTAAATTAATGTTCCATTCTAGCTCCTAATGTACTTCATTGTTCATTGCGTTCTGATATGTTTCGTTACTATTCAACTGTTAAATTAATGTTCCATTCTAGCTCCTAATGTACTTCAATGTTCATTGCGTTCTGATATGTTTCGTTACTATTCAACTGTTAAATTAATGTTCCATTCTAGTTCCTAATGTACTTCAATGTTCATTGAAATTCCTTTTGACTGATGTCATTTTGTAGAGTACTGTTATTTGACAACTACTGTTATCGTGACTGTAAAATAAAGGGAGAAATGCGTTTTAAGGTACAATGTCATATTTTGATTTTTTATTAAAGTTTCAGTTTATTCAGTTTGAATTGATAATGGAAAGCAGGTATGACCTTTGCTATCCTACTATGTACGATGTATGTGCATCCATCGATAAAATAGAAACAGCGAAGTAGATCATGAACAAAGCTATCGCAGCGCAATGACAGCCTTGAATCAGTCTGCGTTAAGAGGACTGTTGTGCATCTTGTGATAGTTCCGGCATGCTCACTGTAGAGAAGAAGAACAATATTGATGGATATACATGTACATTGCACAACAAACGGTGACGTCCGTATTATTGGCACATCTGAAGGAATGAGAGTAGGTATCAAATTCCACATACTTAACGCTCATAATTATCAAGGTTGATCCTGTAGACGCCATATCTCTGTACCAGTGTACAAACAGAAGACACATAAACATATACAAATCAGTCTTGATTACCTTTATACACCGCCGGCCAAAATTAAGTACATACCCATGCTTGATGATGGCTAAAATGAAGCAATCAAGAGAAAAATGGTTATTTGATACGAATATCATTGCTGAGTTTTGGGCTTAAGTTTGCAGTGTTTGGGCGACTGGTTTCAGCCTAGTAACGTTTTGGTAGCGTTTGTATTATTTGGTGAAATCCAATTATCAAGTGTTTACTATTTTTCCCGGCAGAATTTGTCATGCTTTTAAACTACATGAGCGTGAAAAACTACTTTCTTTTGTTCACCCGAAGGACGTTGTGAAATCACACCGATGATCAACACGCATTTACATACTGAGCGATGCGAGTCACATGAGTCATAGGCCATTCCCGTACTACGAAGGAGATCGTCAAAAAATATTATCATTATTATGAAGATGGTATATCGCCGGACTGTCACCGAAACCGTTCCTCAACATTGTGACGACTTACTGATGCCATTATTTAACACAATCCTTCCATCCGTTTATTACGGTTCGATCAGAAAGGAGAGGATATGAAAACGGTTTCCAAATTAAAACTACGTCTTGCGAATAAAAGCGACCAAAATAATCGTTTGAATTTTGATACTACTTTCCGGAACACTTAAGCTCGACATAGTCGCTCTGAGTACTCCCTCACATGGGGATACCATTTGCCTAACGGAATCAATAAGGTCCAATTTCAAATGATCTAGAATAAATTACAGTGTAAATAGAAGCTGTCAAGTCAGTTGACGGGAACATGATAACAACGCGGGTGAGTTGTCTCCTCTTGAAGCAATGTCAACAGAAAACATGCCGAGGGTCACGTATCTGTCACTAATGTTTATTTATACCTTATAATCGACGTGTCTCTGTATTATTTGACTTTGAAATGTAATCCTTTAAAAACAGTATGTTTGGAGAGAAAAGATTGAGTGTTTCCTTTTGGTGTGTGATACATAATGACTTAACCACGTGTCGTAAAAACGTAACGTTGTAGACGTCGTTTTAACGCTGTTCATATTTGTCACACAAATAGCATCACGTTCATAACGTCACTTCGGTTCCGCTGTACATGTTTTCGGGGTAAAAACTTTAAAACTCTATTAAATATTCCACGCGATGTGAATAGAGCCCATCTTATACATATCCCAAGAGCTTAGGGTTTCCCTTTTAACGAATACCTCTGGTTTTTGGTAGGATTAGGATTAATTTCTTTTTAAGAGTTTTTAACGGTAAGTCTGGGGAGGTAATCCTGACGATGGGAAATTTGTGCTAAAAGCATTGAATCCAGGAGGTTTATGTGAACTAGACGACGTGTTGCGGTTGGAAGACTGAAGAAGAGGTGAGGTTAGGTGTAATTGGTTTTAACGTCGCGTCCAAGATTCTTGCACTTATATATCGACGCGCATGGACGTGTGTCTGTGGCTGCTTGTACTAGTCCGGACTGATGCTGATATACAGTGCTCGTTCACTGAGATACCATGCCGCAGTTAAACATAAATACCCCACTGAGACCCAGTATGCTGACTCCGAGCCGACCAGTCCTTGTTTAAGCCCCTTAATGTCGAGCGCCAGACAGGGTAACAACAAGTACAATTTTTAAACGTCTTTTGGTATGACGCGCCCGGGGATCGACGCGCCCGGGGATCGAACCCCGGACCTTCCGCTCTCCGGGAGGACGCTCTACGACTAGACCACGGATGCGGTCACTGAAGAAGGGAAAACTTTTCCAACGTCGAATGTCCTACAAACGTCACTACTAACTTCTTGCTATGATAGGCGGTGAGGTAGCCTAATAGTCAAAGCGTTTGCTAGTCACGCTGAATGAACGGGGTCGACTTGCATCATTGGTACAATTTGTGAATCCCATTTCTGGAGTTTCCCTTCGTGATAGTGATGGAGTATTGATAAAACGGCGTTAAAACCATACTCACTCACTCACTCACTCACTCACTCACTCACTCACTCACTCACTCACTCACTCACTCACTCACTCACTCACTCACTCACGCACGCACTCACTCACTCACTCACTCACTCACTCTGAGTATGATTCTAAATTCTAATAAATCAGGTGGTAATGCAATTGTAAGGAATCTTCGACTATGAGTGAGTGATTTCATTTGGGGAAACTTTATCCCCGCTTTTCACAGTATTTCAGTTATACCACAGTGTCAGCTCGATGTAAGAGGACAACCACAAAGTAAAAGGGGTCATATATATGTTAACCACTTTGATAGAACACGGGTATGGTGCTAACAAACCAAGAATCATAATCGAAGCAAAACGTTCGAACCCGATCAGCGGATCCTGTCACGCCTGAGGGACGCACATCCACCTGGGGCAACTTACTCCACTTGGTCAATCAAGGTGCTGTGGGGTAGCCCAGTGGCTCGATTGTATGATGTAACTATATATCATTATGTTTTTGTTATTGAGTAATAACGACAATTTAACATAGTTGCGTTTTCCTCATCTAGTTTTGTTTGTTTGTTTGTTTGTTGTTTAACGCCGCACTCAGCAATATTCCAGCTATATGCCGGCGGTCTGTAAATAATCGAGTCTAGACCAGACAATCCAGTGATTGACATCGTGAGCATCTATCCATAATTGGGATACGATGGCATGCATCAACCAAGTCAGCGAGCCTGACCATCCGATCCCGTTAGTCGCCTCTTACGCCTCATATAGAAAGTTGTGTTCATGGTAGTTCAAAGAACAACTATGTCGATGAGATAACACTCCGCAGTCTATATTCCCCACTAAATAAATGTCTGCTGTTATGACAAGTGGCCAAAAGATACAACACGTCATCCAACGGCAATGCCAAGATATTTTATATACGCGAGTACGTAAAAACCGCCTCATTCCCAGGTATATACAAGCATATTGGATAACCTGTCAGAACGCCATATGCATATGTTGTCAGTCTTTATTAAGAGACAAACAGACAAGCACGTGTAACAACACCCTTCAGTCTAGAACGTTCGCGCAACGCTATCAAATCTGCACTAGCCTCGTTTTCGTTCCCCGACTTCCTTCTTCCGGTGTTTATATTCCTACATAACTGGATAGATATTGCCATAACTCGGAGTGCAGAACTAACTGCCATGTCAACATGTTTATTTAGACCTTACGTGGTATGCTATGTACATAACTGTATATAACTGCAGAAAGGCAGATATATCAATAAAGTCCCTACAAGAAAATACCAGATTCTGGCGAGTAAAGAAACAGACAATATTAACACAGATAACGAAAGAAACATTTACTTTTATACTTTAAAGGCTCTTAAAAGTGATAAACATTGACATGTTTATGTTCAGTTACTAAATGGAGTTTTTCACACGGCTGGGCGTACGTCTTTAATTTGGTGCACTTTGTATACGGCCTTCTGATGAAGCGCAACTGACAGTCAGGGAGAGTTTACAGCCCTTGTGTAGTTAACGATCCAAATCTCTAAGGACGGGTTTCGGGTTTTATGGTGATCTCAGTGAAGGAATGGAAACGGATCAGGAGAATTGGGATAAAGTGATGAGAGCTTGATTTCCTTTCTTATATGATTGAAATAAATGTTGAGGTGTTTACAAGGCATGAAAAAGATCATATCTTGTAAACTGTATGATGACCAAAATATTATGAACGTTATCAAAATGTTATAGAATGAAAGCAGTCACCGTAACACTGAAAACTTAAGGTCCAAAACACAACTATGATACCCATATCAAATACATCATCATCGAATAACCATTTCTTGTTTGTTTCATTTCTAGCCACCATATGGGCGCATACTTTATTTTGCCCGCAGTTTGGGTTATTATTTATATAAGTATTACTGTACAGTTGTGATTTTGTTATTGTACGGGGAACGTGAGTTGCTAAGTCGTCTAAGGCGCCGCAATTCGCTGTGCAGAGTTACGTCCCGTGGACGTACCAGAAGCCTATGATCGTTTTGGTTCGAATCTCAGATTAGGCCTCGGCCTGCTTATGTTTCTAGGTTTGTCAGCACCGTATCCGTGTTAGTGAGTTTCACCAAAGTGTTGTACGTCTAAGACCTGCATCACCTGAGCAGCTAAGACGCCGTGACATAACTGAACTACCTTTCAAATAGGTGTAAACTTCAAACTTATTCTCTCACTCCCAGAAACATGTTCACGTAAATGCTGGAAAAAGTAATTTGCCTTCTAGTTTGACAAAGAAAAAACATGCAGGATGTTTCGAGAAATGATTTGGGTCATTAAAAATGAGGCTTTCAGAAAAGCCAAATGCGTACAAATCAATTTGTCTTCAGGAATACATCAACTTCCACCCAATCTCTCAATCTCTCTCTCTCTCTCACACACACACACACACACACACACACACACACACACACACACACATATGGGGCATATTTCATTCACTTGCCAGTACCATGTCGAACCAGCTGAAGCCGCCAGCAGTGTGTCTCCCGCAGCTCACTGGAATTGCGACAGATAAATCGTGTGAAACTTTCTCGTCATAGGTGGTCCAATTAAACTCCTGCTCGAGACTGTTCAACTTCCGCCTTAACGACAGTATCACAGCTTGTGCCTCGTTAGAATGCCGAGAAGTTGTACCTAACGTAATGTAGAGGTATCCGTTAGTAGGTATTCAGTCCGTTGTAATCAGCGCAACCTTTTGCTTCTCGAAAGACGACGATGGCTGAATGCATGTTGCTAACACGTAAATAATTGAGGGGCTTATTTGGTTCTGAAACAAGTTGTATTTTAATGGAAAATATTATGGTTACCTTTTTAATCTTTTCTTTGTTTGAGATTGCCAATTGTCGTATACGCGGTCCGTCTCCAGGAATCAAGACTTACGATGTACTATAGCATATAGATAGTCTACAAAAGCGGAACCATCAGCAATGATTAGCCAGTTCATACCAGCAACGATCTAACTGAAACCCATCAGCAATGATGTAACTGAAACCCATTAGCAATGATCAAACTGAAACCAATCAGCAACACGCTAATCGTTACCCTTTAGCAATACGCTTACCGTAGTCCTTCAGCAATGCTCAAACCGAAACGTATTCATCAGCAATACGCTAACCGTAGCCCTTCAGCAATGCTCAAACCGAAACGTATTCATCAGCAATACGCTAACCGTAACCTTTCAGCAATGCTTCAAGTATTAGTTGAATCTTCAGCAGAATCTCTCAGAGTACTCTTCATCAAAGCTCAAACCGTAACCCTTCAGCTTTTTCCTGAACCTTTTTTTACCCAAAATAAGACCGCTACCATAGATTGCTTTGATGAACAGAGTACATTCTGCTGTTATGTAACTGAATCAACGTGACCGTTACATCGCCAGATGTTGTAAGCTTCAGTAGTCCATCTCAGGAAGGTTACTTGCCACGGTGCTGCATGTTCCGAGGATGCTGGTACAGATGCTGGTCACAACCTTTACTAGAATCAGGTGTTCAAATCAAAGGAAAGCAAATGTAGTAAGACTGCAGTACATGTACAGTGATAAGTGGGAGAAGAATTGTTTTTTCCTGAAATGTTGACGGAAGCGATTGCACCTACCGATATGCGCAACAACTCCAACAAACACGAGATACGGTTAACTAGGCAGCCACCATGAAGGGCGCACGCTCGGGTCTCGTTCTGACGCGAGACAAAGCCACCTAACGTGAGATGAGGTCACGATATGCGGTAGGTCGGAGATTAATAATGAGATATCTGGGACCCTGGGTCTCCTTATCTCTCGAGATTGATAAAACATGATGGCTGGCGAGTGGAGAGTGGAATACCTGGATGAGTGCACACCGATGTAGGAATACTATAGGCATATGCACTATTTTGTACTTCCTATTTATGCATGCGTTTGTGCAGTGTCTGTTTAAAATAATATGAGACACACGTGTGTTATCGTGTCACGTGTACGGACAAATTTATGCTGCAGTTGTTGTAGAAGTAAAAGAATAAAAAATAACTTTACTATGCCATTGTCGACAAGACGCCATTGATGACGTCATACAATATCAGCATTAACGTCACAGAGTGGGTGTTTTACGTAGTAATATTCAAACAATATCACGGAGGGTGACACCAGAAATCGGCTTCACACATTGTACCATATGGGAAAATTAACCCGGGTCTTCGGCGTGACGAGCAAAAGCGCTCTTTAAGCTCCAGAAGCAGGTACCTCTTACATATGCTATTTCTTGGATAAGTTGAAATAACATAGTTCCAGATAACGAAACTTAATTGTAATCTCCACGATTATTTGATTTGTGTCAGAACCCGCTAAACGACCATATGCCTTTCAGATCCTCTTCAAACTGATTTAAATCGGGAAACGTTTATGAAGACGGTTAATGATATGTTCACACATGCAGTTATGTACAACGAGAATAACTCTTGACGGCTGTAACGCCTACCACAAAATTACTCGAACAATTTATACAGAACAACCCTGACAACATGGTTGTACTACAAAACACAAGGATGCTCTACAAGATGGCTGTTAAGGTGATACTACTACCACAGTGTACCTACGCACACCGACACACTGTCTACCTACGCGGTACTACATTAACCTTTAGTATTATCCCCGACTATGTTATTCCATACTACAATTGTACAAAGTACTCTATCAGGCAGTTTATATAATTGCATAACTCCTCGCATCTGCGTCAGTCAGTCTATTCTGTTTTTCAATTAACGTGTTCTGTGTTCTCTATCAGTGAATGTTTATGCATTGCGTTAGGCGAATGATGGGTCGAAGTGATGTTTCTATCTCTGTGTGTCGCTTATTTCTCAAATCTATCGACTAAAGCAATGAATATTCAACTGGTTTATTTTCTAAGAAGTATATTTCCTGTCGGAGAACTCTGAGCTTCATTCATCTTGGCTTCCTACGCCTTCGGCAAATGGAAGCTGGCGCTGTTTGGGTCATTGATTATTTAACTGTAGCTTTGTTGTATTAAAAAAAGCTTCGGCTGCAGCTCGGAAAGACTGGTATTTAGGAGATCAATGGTGGTATATTATCTCTTTAACTTCCTAAAGAATTCTTATTTTTATGGTTCTTTTGTCAATTTATAGGTGTGAAGAAAGATATTTTAGCTTTTAGGTAAATCTTAAGAGACGTTCTCAGATCGTTCATAGGATTCGGGTCAGTGACATTTATTGGTCTATCATGAAGCAGCTGAATCAACGGGGATGGTGTCTGTACAGTACTAGTTGTGGTGGGGAGGCGTATATGTTGCCGGAGAAGTTGTAGTACTAAGACAGCCTTGTTGGGATTCCAATACTGTCAGGCCTCGGTTTGGGGAATTAGCTATTGGGAGCTAGCCTTGAAACAAGAGAGAAGAGAGCTGTGAGGTCCTTAAGGTTTATTCAAGCAAGTGTGCTGAGGACCAACACCCAAGGAGTTATATACCCCCACAGCTCTACTCTTATCACATTAACAATAACTTTGAAGTTGTAATTTCGGTCTCTGTTATCTGCCCTGGGCTGTCAAAGTTGACTACACAAAAGCAGGTGGTAATAGAATGGTATCAGTATTGCCTGAGAAGAGTTTGTTTTAATTACAGTTTAAGATGGTGGTCAAAACCTGCGCCAGCTGGTAACAAAACATTTATCAAGAGAACAAGGGCCGGGGCGGACGTACGCGCCGACTTTATCGATGATTACGTAATTTACTGTTCGCGTGAATGAGCTTGCCGAGGAGCAGCCGTCATGGTCGACCAGTGACGATAAAAACGAGAAATACTGGTCTAGCGACTTTCGAATTTTAGAATTTCCTAGTTTAAGTTTAATTTGTTAAAAATATAAAAAAGTGTAATGAAATATATGCACTGTAACAATACCCCTGTGCGTCGTGGAGCTTTTGTCCTCAAAAGCCAAAAGAAAAGGATTAAAAGCGAATATACATAGATAATCAGAATACGATACAATAGATTACGTTGGACATGAACAAATGTGTGCATGAAGATAGTTTGATCAGTTGAAAACATAAGGCACACGATTTCCATTACAAAGATTCTGAAACATACCTACATATTAAACTACAAGAAAAATGACAATTTGAAGTAATGAACAAGCATTTCTGTGAAAAGGAAACCGGTTAACAAGAACATACATAATATGAGGAAAGGTTGTTGTGTGATGAGGGAGTTTTTAGCGTTCCCCAACAATTTGCCCTGACACTGTCAAACATTTCACATCACGCTAGGTCTACGATTTGAAAGTATCCGTTGTGAAATATTAGGATATAGGTGGCAAAGGGGTGCTTAAAGAGTTTGTGAATGTGCTGGGGGGGCACCTGAAGGAGGTTGGATGTGCAAATGGGAAGGACACAGAGTGAGTGGAAGAATTGGAATTGTGGCACACTCAAGTCTTGGAGAAGACAGTTGAGATTTTGAGACAAGGATGAGAAATGCTGCCCAAGAAACAGCCAAGATTCCTAACAGAATGGTAACATTGTAGTCTGTTAAGGTGGTGATGACAACGAGAGATTAACGGTAGTTGACGTGTACGTATCATAGTTAGGGATTGGAGGCAAAGCGAGGTCACTCAGGACAGGAGGCACGAATATCAGCCGAACTCAAGGATAGTGGCTCTCCATGTTTGACCAAAGACAAAAAGAAACCAAAGTACAAGTCAGATGGGATGACCATTGATGCAGGAAGGTTGTGGCCACAACATTTCACTGCGTAGCACTTATAGAACACAAGGCAATTTGATTACCTGTAGGGGGTGGTCAGAGCTCATCTACCTTGACAAATGATGACTTGTTGCCAGGAGGAATAGCATGGAAGGTCAAGACCTATGATTTTGCAAAATATCTGTGTTTCCGTTTCCGTCTGTGACCAGATCCTGTTCTAAATGTATGGTAATCACTTATCATTTCCGCACTAAGGTTGGAGGCAGGTTCCCAGGTGCGTTGGGGGTAACCTTCCCATTCAATTAGGTAATGAGTTACTCCTGACTTCTTTTTAGCTTTGTGTATGCGTTTTACAGCATAAAGTTGATCATCTGGTTGGGCAGATGATGTTGGACTCTGTGGAATATTGTCAGAGTTATCAGACGAGTGAGGTAGCATAATGGGATGCTCCACGGAAGTGTGCTGTGTTGTGGTATGGTTGTCAGGATGGGAGGATGTTGACTGAGTTGGAGTTGATTGATGCTGGGCTGTTTGTGAGGCTTCTCTACGAGGATTGTCGGGCTGGGAGGCCGTCGACTGAGTGGGTGTTGCTAGGTGCTGAGCTGGTTGTGCAGTTTGTCTTCGAGGGGTTGGAGGTGTATAAGTTTTAAGTCTGTTGGCATGAATGAAGGATTTATGTTCTTTGTTTGTGTTAGTGTTCAGTAGTTTGAATGTATGGTTTAGACCGATGCGAATGATTCTGTAAGGTCCTATCCATTTCTTTGACAGTTTGGGGGAAAGGCCAGTTTTGACAGTTGGATCAGTCATGAGAACCTGATCACCAACTGCAAATGAAGGTTCCTTGGCTCTGACATCCTGAAGATTCTTGCTTTTATCCTGAGCAGCAGACATGTTGTCCTTTGCAAGGGATTTTGCAACATTCAGATTTTTCAAGAGATCTTGAAGATGACCCTGTGCATCTTTGCTGAGGGTAGATTTAGGCAGCAAGGTTGTGTCAAAAGGAAGATTCATTTCCTTTCCAAACAGAAGGTAGTGTGGTGAATACCCTGTAGATTGACAAGGTAAATTGCGCATGGCCATCATAACACATGGAATGAGTTTGGCCCAATTGGTCTGATCAGGGTCAGCATATGTTCGGAGAGCCTGCTCTATGACACTGTTCCTCCTTTCACACATCCCATTAGTCTGGGGGTGGTAGGACGAAGTGTAGTAGTGCTTGATATCCAGGAGTTCACAGAGAGCATTTACTAGCTTGGAAGTGAACTGCCTACCTCTGTCAGTAAGAAGAGTACGGGGAGCACCGAACCGTGAGAAAACCTCAGTGAACAGGATTGATGCAACCTCGGAGGCTTCTTGAGTGCGCATAGGGAAACCTTCAGTCCAGCGTGAGAAGGAATCAACTGCAAGGAGAACATACTTATAACCTTCCTTAGTCTCAGGCAATGGCCCAAGGATGTCAACATGGAGACGAGAGAATGTGTCCTCAATAGGCATGGGCACCATTGGTGCTGGTTTGGCATTTGTCCTTCTTTTGGAGCGTTGGCAGTCATCACAGGACTTGACATAATTCTCAATATCCTGGTATAAGCCTGGCCAGTAATACTTTGTGAGTATTGTCTGACGAGTGGCATCTCGTCCAAAGTGGCAACCACCAGCTTTGGAATCATGGTAGGCAAAAAGAAGCTCTTTGCGACAGCAGACAGGGACAGCTAGCTGTGTTACCATAGGAGGGCGATTGTTTTTCTGACCTCTATGCTTTGCATGATAGAAGTGGTACAGAATACCATCACTTATGTCATACTCTTGAGCAAGACCAGTTAGACCCTTGACTTGAACATCTGTATAGGTGGAAGGAATTTCACGTTTTTCAATGTAGTCCATGATTGGACGAAGGTCAGGGGATTTACGTTGCTTTTCTGCCAAGTCTTGATCATCAAGATCAGTTCCTATAGCAAAGACCATAGGGCCTGAAGGAGGATCGGGAGGACCCGACTTGTAGACAAAGTCTACAGATATAGAGGATGTTATGTCATCTCTACCGATATCTTCTGATGAGACACTGTGTGAGTCAACAGTGCCATTGTCAATGTTTGTATGCTTTGGAAGGTTGTTTTGTGGGGATGAGCATGATTTGGTTGAAGTGGAAGAAGACCTCAGTTGGCTGGAGGGACGAGACATGAATGGTAGTTTGGTGTGGACACTGTTGTTGGAGGATTTTGTAGCAGTGGTGGCCGACTTGTTTGTCTTCTTGTCAGTAGGTGGCATGGGACCTTGATGAGCACGACTGGCTGGTTTGTGAGATAAGGCTGTTGAGGGTGTAGACCTCATATTGCCTGCTTTTGAATAAGCATATTGGCGAGTGGAGGAAGTCGAAGGTGTAGACCTCTTGTTGGCTGAGTGAGAATTAGCATGTTGGAGAGAAGAGGCAGTCGAGGGTGTAGGTCTCATGTTGCCTGCATCGGGATTGGCGTAATTGCAAGAATGGGAAGTCGAGGATGTAGACCTCCTGTTGCCTGCATTGGGATTGGCATAATGGGGAGAATGGGCAGTCGAGGGTGTAGACCCGTTGTTGCCTGCATTGGGATTGGCATAATGGTGAGAAGTGGCAGTCGAGGGTGTAGACCTCATGTTGCCTGCATTGGGATTGGCATAATGGTGAGATGTGGCAGTCGAGGGTGTAGACCTCTTGTTGCCTGTATTGGGATTGGCATAATGGTGAGAAGTGGCAGTCGAGGGTGTAGACCTCATGTTGCCTTTAGCATGTTGGTGAGTGGAGGCAGTCGAGGGAGTAGGCCTCATATTGCCTTGGCGATGAGGGAATGACACTTTGGGACTGCTTGATGGTGACATCGAATGTGAAGTTGGAGTGGGTAAGAGTGGAGATGAAGCAGTGGCAGCTACTTGTGCATATGAGCGGGTTGATGAGATGGGTTCTGTTGAAATGGGTGGGGAGGGTATATCATCAGTGTTAGGTTGATGTACTTGCTCTGCATGAGGAATGCGAGATAAGGCATCTGCATTTGTGTTGGCTTTGCCTGGCCTGTGTATGATCTCAAAATCATACTCTTGCAGCATGAGGGACCATCTACTAAGGCGACCAGAGTCATGTTTGGTTTTCTTAAGCCAAGTAAGAGCTTTGTGGTCTGTGTAAACAGAAAATGATCCATTTGCAAGGTACACCCTGAAGTTTTTAATACCTTCTAGGACGGCCAGGCATTCTAGATGTGTGATACCCCAATTCTTTTCAGCAGTATGGAGAGAGCGGCCGCCATAACATATTACATGTTCTCTACCTTGAGGATCAAGTTGGCCTAAGATGTACCCTATTGCAGTTTGTGATGCATCAGTTGTGAGGATGAAGGGTTGGTTTTGGTCAGGGTATGCGAGGATAGGTGCAGTTGTAAGGGCATGTTTTAACTTTTCAAATGCCTGTTGACAATTGTATGACCATTCGAAAGATGCATCTTTTTTAAGGAGATTGTAAAGAGGGGAGGCAATGCACGAAAAGTTTGCTACAAATTTCCGATAATATGATGCCAAACCTAGGAAATGGCGCAAGTCATGGACAGTTTTAGGAGGTGGAATCTGTGTGACTGAATCTATTTTGGAAGGATCAACATGGATGCCATCTTTACTGAAGATATGCCCTAAGTAGGTAACTTGTTTTGTCGCGAATTTACATTTGCTGGGTTTTAGAGTGAGGCCTGCTTCACTGATCTTTTGGAATACTGCCTTGAGGTGATTCAGATGTTCAGAAAAGGTTTTAGAAAATATTATTATGTCATCGACATATATCAATATGTAACGCCAATTCATCTCTTTTAGTGCCTCTGAAATGGTTTGCTGAAATGCCATAGGAGCATTTTTGAGGCCGAAAGGAAGGCGATTCCATTCAAAAACACCATCAGGCGTAATGAAGGCGGACTTGTGTTTTGTATCTGGGTGGAGTGGTATTTGCCAAAAGCCACTAGCACAATCAAGGACACTAAAGATTTTGGCATGGCTGTCACCTACGGCATCAACGACATCTTCAAAACGTGGCAGAGGAAAAAATATAGGCTTAGTAACTGCATTGAGGCGTCTATAATCTACGGCAAAGCGGTAAGAGCTGTCACGTTTCTTAACCATGACAACAGGTGAGTGCCACTCAGAAGAACTAGGTTGAATGATATTGGCATCTAACATTTCTTTCACCTGTCTTGAACATTCTTTTCTTATGGCTGCGTTTTGCCTGTAAAAAGGGAGTCTAATTGGTCTGGCATCACCTGTTTCTATTCTGTGTTGATGTAAGTGGGTGTGTCCTAATTCTGACCAATCTGAGGCAAAAACTGACCTTTGTGATTGGAGAAATGCACGTAAATGTGTTTGTTGTTCATGTGTGAGGTCAGCATCACTAAGATCAAAGTCAATGTCCTGTGAATGTGTTGTGTTAGCACTTGTAGAAGTAGGAGGATCAGAATCAGAAGTGTCAGGAAGGTCAAGGACAGATGTGGGGTCAATCTCTGAGGCTACAGCAATCACTGTTTTTGAATATAAAGTGACATGGCTGTCACTCGCATTAAGCAATCTCATGCAAGCTGATTTGGGATTGTTGGTTATAAGGCACTTAGCACCTTGGAGCTGCATGTCATTTAATGCCGGAACTGGTTCAAGGAGAAAAACTTGACCTTGCTGACAATGAGAAATTTTGATGGGAATGTCAGCTTGAGAGTGTGGAGGAATAATTACAGACTTGCATGGTCTTGCGTAGCCTCCATTGATTGATGCCAGAGAGACTGAAACAAGACCTTCATGTATGTGAAGGCATTTTGAGGGCAGGTCTATAGTGACTTTGTTTAATTCAAGGAAGTCAATGCCTAAGATGAGAGAGTGATGTAAGTTGTGAAAGACATGAAAGATTTGGGGGAGGTAGATATGCCCTATGTTAATGTCAAGAGAGACAGAACCTAGCACAGAATGTTTTTCACCACCTACACCTATGATTTCAGTTAGGTGAGATGGGCGTAAATGAGAGGGTTTGATGCCAACTTTATTTAAGTAGCCCATGCTGACACAGCTAACTGATGCACCTGTGTCAACAAGAGCTGTAGTTCTCACTTGTTTCACCTTGACATGAACAGTGTTCTTTGTCAAGGGAGCCACAAGTGATACAAAGGCTGACTCTTGCCTGACCCTAGAACGATGAGTATCAGGTATGAGTCCCTGTGGCTGTCGATATTGTGTATAGTATGCGCGCATGCATACTTTTGAATGGTGACCTATGCGTGAGCAATAATTACAGACTGTATTTCTATGAGGGCAATTGTGAGGGAACCGAAAAAACTCACCACATCCGCGACATCTGCCTCGAAGGTGCTGTGGAATTGGCAGACGTTGACTGTTGCTGGAGCTGTACGGGTAGAAGGATGGCGTCTGTTGTTGTTGCTGTGCTGTGTGGTGGGGCTGAGGTGGTGGGACTGGATACTCCTTCTGTGGTGGCTGATAGTGCTGTGGTGATGGTTGGTATTGTTCCTGTAGTGGTTGATATTGTTCCTGCCGTATCTGGTATTGATGTTGTAGTGGTTGGTACTGCTGTGGTGGTGGTTGGTATGGTTCCTTTGGTGGCTGGTATGGTTCCTGTGGTGGTTGGTATGATTCTTGTGGTGACTGGTATGGTTCCTGTGGTGACTGGTATGGATCCTGTAGTGGTTGGTATTGTTCCTGTGGTGACTGGTATGGATCCTCTTGTGGTTGGTATTGTTCCTGTGGTGACTGGTATGGATCCTCTTGTGGTTGGTATGGTTCCTGTTGTGGTTGCTGGTGGTATCTTGGTGATGGGGAGGGTGGCTGTTGCTGGACCTGGGGCTCGTGCTGCTGATGGTGGGATGAGGGAGTTGCTGATTGTACGGCACAGACCTTGTTTGTAGTGATCAGCATGGTCACCAAGTTCGTTAATTGCTCAACTTGTTGGACCAAGCTGACCTCTTCCTTGCTTGGGGCCTGCGATTGTACAGCCAGTTGGGCATGGTGACGAACCTCATCCAGGGTCAGTGGCTCCTTCATATACACCCACTGCTTAATCTGTGGGAGTAGCCCATTGATTGCAATGGCTACTATCACAGATTGTGGTAAGCAGGAGTGTAACGCGGATGCTTGGACCCTGGTGATGAAGTCTCCAACGTCCTCCTGTTTCTTCTGTGTCATGTCAAGAAGACTCAAATTGAAAGCTGGCGAACTTCGGAATCGTTGCTGAAAGGCTGCTTTCAGCAAGTGGATGTCCAGCTGTGTGTGCGCAGGGAGGTCCCTGAACCATACTTTAGCAGCTCCGTCCAGGTAGAAGGGTAGAATTCTACAGGATTGGGTGTCTGTGTGACCATGAAGGAAGTTGAAGTTGTAGAAATCTGCCCACCAACTTTCAGCATCCTGCTGACCTGTGTATTTGGGGAGATGTATCTGTGCCATTACTGGGGGTTGTTGCTGGGTAAGATGAGACTGACTGTGTTGTTGCTTCTGTAGGGGACGATGGTGTCAGCAGGCATAGTGTGGTGTCAAGCTGTGGAGGTGGTGGTGGTAGTGTGGAGTCAGGTACAGGTAACGTCACAGTCTCAACTTGTAGTTCACAAGGCTGGCTCCAGGCACCGAGGATCGAACGTCTCCACCAATTAAGACAGCCTTTTTGGGATTCCAATACTGTCAGGCCTCGGTTTGGGGAATTAGCTATTGGGAGCTAGCCTTGAAACAAGAGAGAAGAGAGCTGTGAGGTCCTTAAGGTTTATTCAAGCAAGTGTGCTGAGGACCAACACCCAAGGAGTTATATACCCCCACAGCTCTACTCTTATCACATTAACAATAACTTTGAAGTTGTAATTTCGGTCTCTGTTATCTGCCCTGGGCTGTCAAAGTTGACTACACAAAAGCAGGTGGTAATAGAATGGTATCAGTATTGCCTGAGAAGAGTTTGTTTTAATTACAGTTTAAGATGGTGGTCAAAACCTGCGCCAGCTGGTAACAAAACATTTATCAAGAGAACAAGGGCCGGGGCGGACGTACGCGCCGACTTTATCTATGATTACGTAATTTACTGTTCGCGTGAATGAGCTTGCCGAGGAGCAGCCGTCATGGTCGACCAGTGGCGATAAAAACGAGAAATACTGGTCTAGCGACTTTCGAATTTTAGAATTTCCTAGTTTAAGTTTAATTTGTTAAAAATATAAAAAAGTGTAATGAAATATATGCACTGTAACAGTACTTAAGAACGCTAACAGTAAGTATTTATAACATAATTGAAACATATTGAAGTTATAATTGTCACAGCAACATTTTTCTGTAGTACTAGAAATAGTAGTAGTAGCAGTAGTAGTAGTTATTGTAGTAGTAGTAGTAGTTGTTGTAGTTGTTGTAGTTGTAGTAGTAGTTGTGATGGTAGTAGTAGTAGTAGTAGTAGTTGTAGTAGTTGTGGTATTGGTATTGGTATCGGTGGTAGTAGTAGTGGTAGCTGTGGTATTGGTATCGGTAGTAGTAGTGGTAGTGGTAGTTGTGGTAGTTGTAGTAGTTGTAGTTGTAGTAGTGGTGGTAGTGGAAGTAGTAGTCGTAGCAGTTGTCGATATGGTGGTGGTGGTAGTAGTAGTAGTAGTAGTAGCAGTAGTCGTAGTCGTAGTCGTAGTCGTAGTTGCGGTAGACGTTGTTGCTGCTGATACACAATTTAGCACATGTAACATCGGTGTGGCAATACTGGTGATGCTGCAAAGCCCCACACAACTTCAATACATGTCCTTCCCATATCTAACAATACCATCCTATGTAGCAACAAATTAAACATACGATATACGCATGCGTATCCAGCGCCACCTAGTAGCGTCGTTGTCGGCCAGATGGCGCTGTCGCTAGTCCACCGACCAGCTGCTGTGTCATTCAGCAACGCCAATTTAACTTGAAACCAATTTACGTTAAGTCGATCTTTCATAGGGCCTCGCTGGTGTTTAAGTCATGTATATACACGCGACAGTGGATTATTTACAAAAGTATGCACCTGTCCCTACAGCTAAGCTGTTCAACACACAAGAAGTCACATCAACTGCCCATTAGGAAGGAAGGCTCTTACGAAAGAAAACACAACGCTGTCCGCTTCCGTTCCTGTTTCAATTTTCTAAACATAACTCTCGCCGGTGCTTACGTCCATGTTTACTTTAAACATTCATTTGTCATTTGTAAATAGGGTAATGAGAGTAGAATAAGACGACAAAATTAAACATAACAAATATAAGAAGATTTAAAGGATGATGTTTATTTTTAATTGCCCTTTGAAAGGTTGAGCTGCAACACGAACTACGTGACTGTCAAAAATGACGTTTTATGGGAATTTCGTAGTATGGACAAAGAGAACTGAATTCTTGTTCTGTTGAACGCATATTTGTGATGTTAATGGTGTATGATTTAAAGGCGGTAAACGTCAAGTTGTATTTTATTGTTTGTCAGGCACAAGATCGACTTGCTGGTTGGGAATACCAGTTCGTTCTGTAAGTGAAGTTCGTCTTATCTTTGTCTGTTTTGTCCAGTATGATGCTATGCGTAGATGATCCCTATTTTAGGCTTTTGATTGCTCTATTTGTATGCATTGATTGTTGATTTTATAGGGTCGGCTATAAATATTCAATGTTTCGGAAAATAATCTAGATTAAAGGAGTCATCGATGGTTAAAAAAAAAAATGTGTATATTCTAATTATTTTGTTCTATTTACTTCCTAGATTGAAGTTTAACTTAAAAGAAAATATTCATTTTCTTGAGAATTGAAATTTGAATTCAATGTAAATTTTCTGTTAAATTTAAATTTGAATTCAATCTACGAAGCTTGCAAGATTCAATCTGAAAGCTTAATGGAAACCATCTTCAGTCCAATTAAACATCAAAGCACTTTAAATCTTTAAACAAAACGAGAGGAGTTTGTGTCTCTTCACAGTCACGTGTTCACGTTCATTGTTGCTGTTGGTCCGGGAAGATCCGAGTGGGAATTGATCTTTAGCAACCCATGGTTGTCGCCAGAGGCTACTAACGGGATCGGGTGGTCAGCTGACTTAATTGATGCATGTCATCGTATCCCAAACGCGTAGACCGATGTTCATGATGTCAATCACTAGATTGTCTAGTCCAGGTTCGATTATTTACAGACCGCCGTCATATAGCTGGAATATTGCCGAGTGCAGGGTAAAACAACAAACAAACAAACAAAGATAACTGATCCTGAATTTTCCCGTTGAGTATATACTGATTAGGGGTTTGACCTGAGTTATACATTAAAACAGTTGCAACAACTATAATCCCAGTACTTTGCGTTGTTTGCATCTACTAATGATAACACGGGCGTTCCATTATCAGCGCAGTCATAGCCTAAACCCAGTCCTCCCTACGGTCCTATAAACAAGCCGACTGTCTGTAACACTATCACTGTCAACGCCAGCCTCGACACCGACTGGTTGTCTCCATTACTTCTCTCCATCCTGACGGGACAGTCATCTTTCCCCGTCCTTTGCATAGATATTACATGATTGAGTGTGGGTCCCTTGGGATGCCGGAACTGAATAGACCCTAATATGCCATTCGTCACCACTCTCCCCTTTCAGTAACCTGCAAGAAGACTCGTCCCCTATCGATGAATGTTGTGTGCGAAAATACGACAAACCAATCAGAATGCGCGTAAGACTTTAAGTACTTCGGTCAAAGAATCCCTCAGGAATAATTTTGATTTTGCATGGGTCTTGCATATAAGTATGTATTCAAGATACAGTTAAATGTGTTCAGTCATATTGTATAAGTTCAGATGTGTTTTGAATAGCATCTGTAATATATACCTGTTTGCGCTTAGACGGAACTCAGTCACAAAAATGGCCGCGAGAGCGGCCCGAATCGCCATTAGGCTTGTTCCGGAATAACGCGAGTTGCCTTGTATGCAAGTCTGTCGAGATGAACGTTGTTTTACCGAGCATTATTAAATATATACTGGCCGGATATTAATAATCTCGTCTTCGTCAGCCGATGGTTGATAGCATGAGCACTTGTCAAGTAACGATGCCAGACTTCCAGTTATATCACATGCCGTCGCCTCCCTAATTTGTCGATGACCGCCTCCGTGGTGTTGTAGATAGAGCGTCGTCCCGGAGAGTGGAAGGTTGGTGGTACGATCCTCGGCGCGTCGTACCAAAGGACGTAAAATTTCATACTTGTTGTTACCTTGCTTGCGCTTGGGAATATAGCAAGGACTGGTTGGCTCGGAGTCAATATACTTTGTCTGGGCAGGCTCAGGTATCCATAACCTGGTATCTCAGTGGGTTAGAACTATAACAAGAAGTACAAGACACACACACACAAGACACACACACACACACACACACACACACACACACACACACACACACACACACACACACACACACACACACACACACACGTGCTTGACGTCGCTAAATACTAAGTTCAATAGACCCGTGAAGATCCGTTGTAGAATAGGTCTTCAGCAACCCGCCTTAGAAGGCGACTATGCTTGTCATAAGAGGCGACTAACGGGATCGGGTGTCAGGCTCGCTGACTTGGTTGATGCAGGTCATCGATCCCAAAAGCGTGGATCGATGCTCATGCTCATCACTGGACTGTCTTGTCCAGACTCGATTATTTACAGACCGCCGTCATATACCTGGAATATTGCTGAGTGCGGCGTAAAACAACAAACAAACAAACAAACTAAGTTCAATAATCTTTAACGCGATGTTAAACCCCATTTGACCTCACTCCACATTAGTTGTCGGTTCTTGCAACAAGCATGGGTTTCCCTTGACCTATTCTGACCCGGAATCCATGGTGTACGTAACTCAAAATAGGGAAGGTAACTTGTTCACTTGGAAAACATCCGCATTGCAAGAGTAACGGAAGAAGGAGGTGGCCATGTCATCTAGGTGCGTCTCTTAGCATGATAGAAACTTATGGTTGTGGGTTCGAATCCCAGATTCGTCCAAAATATAATTCTTCTTTTTCAGCTTTTTTTCCAGTGCTCGTGGGTTTCACCAAGGTGATAAACGTCTAAGACCTGCATCCCTTAGGGCATTCCTCCCACATTAAGTTGACACGCCGTGATATAACTGGAAGTTTGTTGAAAGAGGTGTTAAACCCAAATCTTTCACTCACACACACTCACTCAACAGCCCAAACTCACATTCACTAGTACTCTCTCATTCATTCACTCACTCCTCTCTCGGATATTGCAAGACCAGCAGCTGCTGCATTCAGTAATGAAGGGGGGCGGTCGGGTAGCCTAGTGGTTAAAGCGTTCGCTCGTCACGCCGAAGACCCGGTTCGATTCCCGACATGGGTACAATGTGTGAAGCTCATTTCTGGTGTCCCCCGCTGTGATATTGCTGGAATATTGCTAAAAGCGGCGTAAAAACATACTCACTTACTCAGTAATGAAGGACATGAGTAAACAGACCCCCAGGGTTCCGACATCTTGTCTAAACCGACCGCCCTGGTTTATGTTACGTTCGAGTCGTTTCACACATGACATCAATCTGTGTAGACATAAGGACAACATTGTCATTGTCAGTTGAAACCAAATCGCCATTCAGATTTCACTCGAACCACTCAACACATACTGTTGCCATAAAACAGACTTAACAATAATGGAAAATGTGTACAATCCAAAAAAATCAATTTCAATAATTAAAAAAAAATATATCAGTTATATATATCAGTAACTGCTAAAGATACATTCAAAAAATGGCACGCTTAGAAGCGAACTACTAAATGTACTAATACTGTTTCTGTGTCTGTCTTCAACAATACAGCAATCGCCGTATACCACACCGTGTCCTGCAGACGTATCACTGCTGTCACGGCTGTCGTGTCGTATCGATGTTTAGTAATATGTGCATACAGCACTTAGAACATATTAAGCACTGGTCCCTAGAGACGTATTATGTTACAGAATGAAAGCTAAATCAGCGAGAATAGCTCCAGCGAACCCCGCTGTGTTTCCATACTTTCGCCATGTTAATGCTGGCATAACCGCCACAGTGGTCTAGTTGTAGAGCGACTATCCGGGCAGTTGGTCGATCCCCGGGAGTACTTGTTGTTACCCTGCCTGACGTTCGGCATTAAGGGGAGTCATATTTATGTGTCTGAGTAGGGTGTCTATTTTAAACTGCTGCTATGTCTTTACAGTGTTGTGACTACCCCTAGTGTACAGTACAGAGACCCTGTCAAAAGAACCCACCCGTCTGATGGTAACTGAGCAGATGGTGGAAACACGAATACGTACATACACCCGTAACACAAGTGTCAAAATGTGTGGCTTCACCCGGGGGCAAGTGACTTGGTCCAAATGTGCCTCCGTTCACCCAGCTGGGAATGGGTACCCGATATGTACCCTAGGTAGCTTGGGTTATATACTCCCCAAGGAGTTGAGAAATAATATCTCGTGGAAGGTCAGGCCTTAGGGATGCAGATTAGGGACAAACTCCAGAATGCCCATATCAAGGAAAAAGTTCGGGCAGAGTACAAATGTAGACTTAAGAAAATCTGGAGTTCAGAGCTGAACGCTCGCAATAAAGTCAAAGCCACAAATACTTATGCTGTACCTGTCCTTTCACATTCTTTTGGTGTTGTTGATTGGACGAACAAGAAATTCAGGGTACTGACACCTTCACACGAAGAATCATATCAGACAATAGATCCCACCACCCTCGCTCTTCCCTGAATCGCTTATATTTACCCATTATGATGGGAGGGCGTGGTTTGATAAACGTTGGGGCTCTTCATGATAGAATTGTTTTGTGTACTTTTGCACGCATTTACTTGTCTGATGATCCTCTTGTGAAGTATGTCAAGACTCATGATGAAAACAAGGCATTCCACAGTTTTGCACGCATTTCGTTGTCTGATGATCCTCTTGCGAAGCATGTCAAGACTCATTGTGAAAACAAGGCATTCCACAGTTTCCGTAAACATATCAAAGTGCCATATCAAATCGCCCCAGACTCAGTTTTTCAAGGAGAGGCTATCAGAACGACCACTGCATCGAGTGTATGTGCAGTGTGTTGAGCGGATCAGCAACCCTACAGAATCCTTCGCTTGGATGAGATCGGCTGGCGTGAAAAGTGAAACAGAAGGCTTTCTGTTTGCTGCTCAGGACCAGTCACTTACCAGTCGAAACCGTCAATGTGTGATTTTGCATCAAAATGTAAATATGAAATGTAGATTATGTAATGAATTTATTGAGACTGTCCAACACATTGTCAGTGGATGCCCAGCTTTGGCACAAACACAGTATCTTAAGCGACATGATGGAATGGTTCGATCCTTTTCGCAATGCTTGAGGCTTTGACACAACGGTCCATCCTTGGTACGAATACGTAGAGGGCGTGATGATGATGATGATCTCATAGGGTTAGAACTATAAAACCGGACAAGAACAAGCAGCCACATGAGCGCGCATGCACGTTGCTATATGCGTGAAATAATCACGAACGCGACGTTAACGCCATTTCATCTCACCCACACATGATCCGGACATTGAACCAAGCGCCTTCCACTCACCCACGTACCATGACGACCGAGGCCTGTGATCCATTGCCATTCCAGCCTAACACTCATTTTTGCTGACAATGCAAATGAAATTATAATAAAAATGTTTTATATATACATTTGATAAGACGAATCGTTTTAACCAATAATATCTTTCAGATAATCTATTAATTTATAGCTTTCATCGTTCAGTTCAGCATATTAGTATACACAGCTGGTATCGTATCTGCGTTGCTCACAACAAACACCTCGTCTAGACTACTTCCCACGTCAAGTGGACGCTCGGTTCGACTTAATTAAATTCCTTATGTAAGCTGTAGTTTCGTTCCGCCAAGTAGATGTACCCTTGTAATTTGTCTAGCTACAAATAACTTTCTTGTTTACACTCTCCTCGTGAGGTGAACATAGCCTGTCTATGCAACACCTTATTAATTTGTAAATTGTTATTAATTGTAAACATACCCCGTCCATACTAAACAACAATTATGTTTTTTCTTAAATATATTTTCTGCACACGTTTATTTGTCATTAATAGGATATCCAAGGTGATTTTCATTTACTCGTATTCTGTTTACGATTGTTTATTTGTTGTTTTACGCCGCACTCAGCAATATTCCAGCTATATGACGGCGCTCTGTACGTAATCGCGTCTGGATCAGGCAATCAAGTGATTGACATCATGAGCATCGATCCACGCAATTGGGATACGGTGACCTGCATCAACCAAGTCAGCGAGCCTGACCACCCGATCCCGTTAGTCGCCTCTTACGACAAGCATAGTTGCCTGTTACGGCAAGCATGGGTTGCTGAAGACCTATTCTATCCCAGATCTTAGATCTGTTTACAATTGACTTAAAAGACGATCGCGAGTTCCATACATTTATAAATTGTTTGGATTAATAAGGTTTTGATTGGAGTTACGCAATGATAAGACATGTTTTACATGATATTAGTAAGGTAATACAAGAAACGAAGTTTGTCAGCACCCTGTTAATCTGGAATCTTCAGATTCGGGACGTTTGTTCACTGTACAAGGGACAAAATAACGAACCGGCAATAAATAGAACCTCGTGTATATCGAAGTTTGTATAGAACAAAATGGATGGACAATCTAGTGACTGATATCATGAGCATCGATCTACGCAGTTGGGATACGCTGACATGCATAAAACAAGTCAGCGAGCCTGACCACCCAGTCGCCTCTTACGACAAGCATGGATTGCTGAAGACCAATTCTAAAACGGATCCTCACGGGTCCATCAGTCCAAAGTGAACACATCAGATTGTAGCCTTTCACTCGGTGACTTGTTTTGTGGATTTCATACTCGAAAGTAAACTACCGGGCAAAAGAAAGTATACAAACATGTTTGTTGGTGGCTAAAACGAAACAAACAAAAAATGGTTATTCGATGCGATGTATTTGATACGGGTATCACAGTTGTGACTTGGACCTTACGTTTGCTTCGTTCCAGCGACTGTTTCAGCTAAGTCACATTTTGACAACATCAAATCCAATTTTCAAGTGTATACTTTTTTTTGCCCGGCAGTGTACTTCTGCCCTTCTTTAGTATCCAGTGTATAATATACTGGTCTTCGTTGTATTATGATACACACCCTGGATACATTCACTACCACGGGAAGAGGCGGAAGCATCTTCATCTCCCGTATCAGTGAGCAGCGGGGTAGTCAAGTGGTTCAAGCGTTGGCTCGTCGCGCTGAAGTCCAGGGTTCGATTCCTCGCATGGGTGTACTACGCGGCGGTCTGTTCCTGGTGTACCGCGCCTTGGTATTGCTGAACTATTGCTACAAGCAGCGTGAAACGTTACCACTCATTCTCTTATCAGTACTTTCCAATTTCTCGAAATGTCTCTCCACGTTAGTGTAATTTGATTTTACGGCTGGTTTAGTATCAAGTTACTCGACTCGGGATCAACAAGAAGCTATGGTAGCGATTAGATCCAGAGTAATTACAATCATACAGTCGAGATAAAATACCCTTGATAATTGACAATGCAGTAATACTAAAAAATAAAAGTAAATATTATTCAACACTATTTCTGTATGTTCCGTTACTTCTTTCAGTCAGTATATATCGACATGACGAAATTGCGTCCTGGATAACAACTTTAAATGCGAAATTTGAAATTATCTCTGCCAAATCTGACGAAACTGTAACAAAACAGTTTCACGGTGTCAAACCCACGTCTTTCCCACATTGTTCCGAAGCTCGTTCTTCCAACTGTTCTGAAATGAGGCCCTTGTGTCACTTCTTCATCCGAGAATGTGCCCGATTGGAGAGATAAGGTCTGCGCGAACGAGATCGTAGGTTATACTGTAGTTATATTGCTAATCGATGAAGAATGTAAAGAAAAAAATATTCTCCTTTTACTAAATCACTCTGCAACGTGTTGAAAATGTTGTGAAAGCAGTCGCCGAACCAACAAAAACAGAAATAATCCCTGCAAATGGGTCTGCTTTTCTTCAAGTCGGCGACAAAAACTTAAATTCAATTAAATAGCTGACATATCGTCGCATCGATTTGCAGTGGTATGCAAGAGATAAAAAGTGGCGCATAGTTATCTCCCCTGAGAGAACTCTTCAGCCGATGGCGATAGAGATTGCGGGACGATTGATGGCGGAACGTCTCCCCGATATACAATTGGCCGTCGGTTTTCAACCTGAACGGAAATCATTGGGAAGACTTGGAACTCGAGCTATTCGTTTCCTATGTTTACTTACTCTGTCTTCTAAGTGTCGCTATCGGCTGACATTTATACAGACAGTCTATCGTATGGAGGGCGATACCAGGACGTCAATCATGTCGTCCCTTCATACCGCGTTTGTTTTAATTAACGCTTCTCATCTTAAAGAGGGTTTCGACCCAGCATCTTATAACCCAACCATTCCAACAAATACCTCTATGCTAATTGACGTTTATGATACAGTTCAATTTATAAATAACTACTTACTTAGAGAGACAATTTCAGCGTCTAGACTGAAGCTAGAAATAGGAACAAAATTCAGGAGCACCGTCGCTCCTTAGCTTAAATTATAAGCCAAAAGGATAACAAGTGGTTCTATTTCAAGGATTTCTATTCTGAAAATGAGCTTTGAAAACTGATTTATCAGAATTCTGAATAGCTACGCCTAAGGTAGAAAATCGAATAGTTTAAACGTTATAATTTAGGTTCATAATTAATCAATCATAAAAGTGTCAGGCTTTAGTAGAATCGATTTGGAATCAATAACACCGTTTATTGTAAAACTCCTGCATGTTTATGAACCATTATAAACATTTAGAGCTGAAATTGTTTAAGACTTCTATTACAGCTGTTTTGGTGAAGACCTGACCCCACGCTAAGGGGTATTCAGGCTTAAAACGTCCCAAATCAATTATGTCCGAAGTAGGCATGTCTCGTAACCGACATAGGCATGACGCCATGAAAGGAAGAATTCACTCTGCTTTTCAGGGAATGTCAATTATTAAATATGCATGAATGATTGTACCAGAGCCGGACTATGTTAAGATATTGTTTTTCGATGCTGGTGCTTTGGTACAGAATTTTTTTTAACCAGGACTGAAAAAGCTCTTAGCCAAAGTGGCTCAAGGTACTCCCTGATTAGATTACGTTCTCATTGATTGTCTTAACGTGTGCAAGTGAGTGTGCACGTTTTTTGCAAAAAGCAGTAAATTGGCTTTTCATAGTGCCACTTCGGATCATTTAACACGTCCACTAGATACAGTTTTTCTGGATCAACTGATCGATTTGCTATCTGTTCCTTATCTTTAAATAATACAGGTTTGGGTGTGGATTAGCAAATAATATACTAATTGAAAAACCAAGTCATCCTTGTTCAACATTGTCCGGGCATGACTTCGGAAATGGAAACACCGTTAATCCTGACGTAAGTTTCCATGAAATTGTCCGGTTTATCAAATGTCCGGCTTAACGTATTATGGATACGGATAAAGTCGTTGTATATATAAATTAAATACTTTCCTGACAGTTACTATCCGGAAAAGCGAGGTTTCCATATTAAAGTGGTCCCGACTAACGGTGTTATGTTGCACAGATGAGGGATACGTTAAGGGTATAAATAATGAGGGGAAATATTGGTATGTGCATCAACACAATTTGACGCATCATTTGGGAAGGAATTCCGTTGAAAGGGCGTTCAGTATTTCAGAGTCCTTGCCGCAATGGTCTCTACGAGCGAAATTTAATATCAGCAGGTAGAACAGTGTTTTTACCAAGAGATATTAAAGTGTGGACGTAAAAAATACTTATTTGGTTTATGGCAACGGGAATGTATTTCATTTTGTTAAAAAACGCACTGTATGAAGTTATTGGCAGATATTCAAGAGACCAATGCCTCGTACTGTTACTCTCGTAACGTCTCGGAAAGTCGCGTCTGTTAACACACTTGTCAGTACACAGAAACTCCTACGGCGTTCGAGAAGGAATTGCAATTAATGTTGTCATATTCCTGCCGACAGGGGGTCCTAAGGTGCGAGTCTTTGACAGAGGAATTGGTAACTACATTTATCAGCAAAAATCGAACGCCAGGGGCACAATCTGTTTGTTTGAAGCCGGCTAAATATCGTCCCGGGCCTGGCATATGAAGACTCGATGCTTCAGTGGTATTGATTGTAAAAGAGAGTTTCGTCCCGGAGTAATGATTGCTGGGGGCAAGGGGAGACGCCGCCCCGTGACTACATCACGCGTCATTACACCGACATCGTCGACAGAGGCCACTCACAGACAGGCAGAAGACTAACGGTTGTGGTGATTGGCATCAAACGTCAACCATTTCAAGTCTGATGTACTTACAACTGTCTGATACCTTGATTAGCCGTGTGGTTCGTTGTTACGTACACGTGGAAAGTTGGCGGTGGTACACCAGTAACATCCATACCTGTCACGTGTACCTCATCTTGAAAGGAGCAGTGATGTAGATTCGGCACCCAGAACAGGCAGGCTACAAGTGGAAAGTTTGTGAGAGTTGATCTGCTGCAGGATCGATGACAGAGGTAATTCATGGGATGTATTTTGACTCACTCGACGATCAACGATACATGTTAGAACAGGCTGCTTCATAGAATGCTTCACAGGCTTTCAAACAGAATGCCTCACAGAGTGCTTCACAGACCTTCTAACAGAATGCTTCACTGAAGGACTAAACTCTGAACTTTTAAACTGTGTGAGGTCAGCCTGTTACCGCATCGAGGTCGTGATCACTCACCTGAGAGGCGGTCCCTAGAGGTGAATAAGAAACAGTTGGTCCTATAACACTTCACTGTGTTTGAAACAAATCTATGTGACGGTTCACCTCTCAAAACGGTCTCTATTTCTGACAGGTCACATCGAAACAAACACCTGTGAAGCCCACATCTGTTTGGAAGTACTTGAACGTTAAATGAAAGCCTCAACCAAGTCCTGAGTAGTACCATCATTAGAAACATTGATGGAAGTAGTTCCTACATTGTGACTCAAAGAAAGCCTGAGACAGTATACCGAGTTTCTGAACAGCCTGACGTGATTCTGGGACGGTTCCAACTTCTTTCCCAGTCAATCTCCGTGTTTTGCCGATGTGTATTGACCCAAGTCGTGCCTCGTGCCCGATGTTTGCCCAGGGTAAGATCTTGAAGGCCTTTGGTCATCGTCGGTCAACATCTGAGGCTGCCTCATAATCCTCAGGAACAGATGTGCCACGACTGTTTTGTGACTTATGAAGATGTGTTGCATCCTAATGTCATCCTGATTCTCTTGAACATTAATACCCAGTTAAAAACAGGAACAAGTGTAAGGCTGGCATTTATATTTTCATAGAAAAAGGTCTCTGGAGAAAATGCGTTCTAAATGCCGTTACTGAACTTGAGGGATGAAGTACAATGTCAAAGGATAAATTGACATTTTACTGTTCAGTAGGAAAGTTAATTTAATTACTCCGAGACTGCGTGAAAGGTCAGATCGTATGCACACTTCCATTCATCCCAACTGAACAAAAGCTGAGGAATCTTAACCCAGCGCCAGACACAAGGAACAACGAGAGTGAGAGAGAGAAACACATTACTACATAAGAAGTGTTTGTTTCCATTCACAGCAATACAGTGGCAGTGCAGAAGGAGATCGAACTTCCCCTTCTGGAGTACTGAGAGTTATCGACCCGTCCGCCCTGGACTAAATACCAGCTTAAGTAATATACCAGAAGGACATCAACAGTTTTTTCCACAGCATTTAAGAAGTAACAAAGCAACTACCGCTGGTAGCCTGAGTTATTGACCAGCCCAGTAAAGTGATTAATACCCTTTCGTGAGAAGAGGGCGAGGACATCGACGTCTTTTGAGAACTTTTCACAATCTGGTTCATTATTTATATCCGGCTAGACAAGCATTGGTTTAAAACCTTTTTGGTCTGTGCATGTTAGAGTCTCGACAGTCATTTGAAGTAGATTCGGCTGAAAAGTGTGTTATCGAAGTGATTTCCATGGTGAGGCAATGTATGTAACATGTGTCTGTGTCATGTTTGAACATCTTTGGAAGTAGGCACGACTATTGTTCAGATTGGAATTGTTACGTCGGAGGGACGGGTACGTTTGGACGTTTTGGTGTTGAAAAACAGAAAAACTGGAAAAAAAACAAGTCTGCTGTTGAAAAACAGAAAAACTGAAAAACAAGTGTTTTATACAGAGAGATGCTTGTACCGAAGATTTGGAGACTATAACATCGTGATGTAATGCTTACACTGGAGATGGTGTTTTAGAATTGCCCTGCCCAGGAGCATCCTGTACCCTGGCATTCAGAGATCACCCTGTGGACCGATATATGTGATTGCAGACCCGATTCACATTATTTTATATTGCTCAACCTTGCATCTGATCATCGAGTACCAGACTTTTAGAGATCATGATACAGATGTATGTGATTCTGTGATCCGATTCCTACCATGTACCCTTTGTGAATGACATGTCTCAATTGACCTCATGTCAGTGTGAACTTTGAAATTCCTTCTAAAAAGGATTTCCATCGATGTTCATTGAATTACTTAACGCCTGATTTATTGACTCATTTAACACCTAATGAATGCTTGACGTTCTGGAGAAGGATATGACACAAACGACCGATCCTGAAAACTCCCTGCTGACATGTGATCGTTGAAATATTAATAACTATTACATTTTTATTGTCTGTGAAGAGCACTACAACATTATCTGCCCGCCAGCAGCATCGGGAGGTACATGCAAGCTGAAGCCTTTAGACGGTGATCATTAAAACCACTCGAAGTTCATATCCTTTTAATGACCAGCATTGACATTAAAGAGCTTTTTAACTTGTCAAGAACCTTGTAGAAATGCCCCTATGAGCAGTATTTAGACTGCTATTGACGAGAGAACAAGTATTAAAGTTGAGGATGCGAAGGTGATAGAAAGGCTTGGTGATAAAACTTGCCGTGTGTGCAATTGGAAACTATCATTTAAGCTTGCGCAGTGTGATTCCTCTTCTTTGCTCATCTCTAACAGTGATATCGGTGGCGTTAACGACAGCATTCGCAACGACATTACCTCCATCTCAGGGGACTCGGGGACGGCAGTCAGGAGGCGAGGGGAAGAATTGCAACTTATCACAGACAACGCCAGTAATCTCAGAAAACAATCTCTTCCCAGCTCATCTAAAAGCGTAAATCGCTCACCCATGCAGAGAAACTATTTGATTTGTTATGTGAGAAAACATTTTGCGAGCCCAATATTTCAGGCTTCCCTCCGAGGCTATCATCATTAACTGTGGGAGTTATTAACCCGCCCCGTGAGCTGGAAAACAGTTAGAATGTCACAGTGAGTACATCGTTATTATAACAGGACCCGGATCGATATTACTGCGCCATCGAACCTTTCAGAGTTCAGAGGTCAAGTTTGGCAGTAATTACGACGTCCTTCCGCAAATAGTGCCCCACTTGGCGGCGTATGTGGAGAGAAAGGTCATATCCCTGCTCATTCACTGGTGATTTATTCTGTTCACACTAAGCATTTAGCCTCGTATAGACCTAATTGCCAGAACTTCACTCAGCTCTGTTTCCGTGGGACATATATCATTCCGGATCCCAAGTAGAGCCTTCTGTAACATCGCATTTACTTCGTACGACTTTTATACACCACTGAGGGAGGAGGATCTGGTTTTATTACATGATACAATCGGGATTTCGTGGACTCACTGACGTTTAAGAGTTGTTTGTCAAGCGTCCAATTCACTTCTGGAGTATTGCCGTGCGTAAGGACTATTATTACCACAGGCAACTGTGCTCAAGTCGAAAGAATATACTGGAGCTAACAAATCATAGGTCATGCCATATTCACGAGAAGGAAATAAAGTACAGATTAACTATTGAATCGATACACAGACTGCCAATTTAACGCTCAAATTGTGACGTCATTTCCGAAATCGGCGACGTTATTTTGCCAGCGGAAGCGTTGCTACATGTAACGTTATCGGTAGTGAAAAGGTCTGTGACGTTGATATCCTTCCGCCAGAATGGTATAAGTGGCCCATTGACCATGATGAATTGGATGTCTTTATGAACGGTGCCATCATAACTACAGCTTGGCAGACACCTGACTGCTCTCAGCTATATTATAGTCGGCAGGATTCTTTAACTCAACAGGATGCCTTCACCAATTCTCCTCATATGGGTTTTACTCTCAGTCCTTGTGGCGGGGACGTGCACGTTCAGTTTTCTACAACCTTTCTGGCTACTTCACCACGACTTCAGCCACGCTTTCGGCATGATCAGTTACTGTTTCGGCGACACCAGGTACGCCAAGTCGCGTGAGGTATGTCGCTTCTATGGCGGAACTTTCAGCATGGGCCGGGTACCAGTAAGGGCGTGGCAGGCTTCGTGTGTTCTCTACGGTGGAGGGTGTGGACTTATCAGCCTCAGTGCGTTCGTGTCCGTGTGCGTCACATGTCTTCCACGTGACTATCAGAAGTCCATGACCCGAATTGTGGGATACGTACAAACAGTAGCAGGTAAAGTTCGTGATGCACGTGCAGCAGGGAATGTTCGTGGAGCACGTGCAGCAGGGAATATTCATCCCGCAATAATAGCAAAGAATGTTCGTGATGCACGTGCTTACGTCATATTCCTTGAAACACTAAATTGTTCATGTCGATTTTAACAATCATGAAGATCCATGTACATCTATATAGATAATTTGAAAAATCAAATTCATAATAATCAACGAAATATCAATATAGTTTTGTAACATGAGAAATATGGCTTCAAAATGAGGTAGGAAAGTTAATTTGAAAAAGGCTTGTATTGTATTATTTTTCCAATAACACAACGGTTATTATCTGCTGTGGGCGTATGATAACGACGAGAATTGATTAGCAGACACGTTTTCAATTTGTGAAACAATTTAAGAGTTTTATTAAGTGTTCTCACAAATGATATCCGTTCTTTACATACTTTCGTTCTTAAGGTGAAATAAACCACCACTATTTTTCTTTCTCTTGACGAGTGTCCATGACATTTATTTCACTGTTGGCTTCGGGTTTATTTCCAAGAAACACATTTTAAATCATTCAGATTACAGTAACAATAAATCATTGTCACAGCTAGATGATAGTGTTACAACCTTGTGGCGATAAACGTATTGATAGTTGGGATAAACATTTTAGAAAAACAAAATTCAACAAATTGGATTCGGATTGACAAGTTGAAACTCTTTTAAACGCCACATGACGTCAACCAATAGCAAGTCGGGTTGATGGGTGTATCGGCTAGGAAGGATTGGTCGCAGTTTGACAACGGGGTCAGTGTTTAGAACCTTTGAGAAGGAGGATGAAAGAATTTGTCAGGGAAAATCAAGACCGAATCTAAACATACAACATGAGGACCAATGTACTTTGATCCTGCTTTTGCCAATCAATCTTGTCTCCACATCCTGTGTAGCTGTACGGTCCCTGTTCCTCTGTGAATATACATTGTTGCAGCTCAGTTTGAGAGAACACAATAATATTTCTCATTTCCCTTGTGGGTTTCGTTGAAGGGCAAAATAAAACAACACCGACAGTGTATAGTTTGGTAATGAATATCGATCCTGGAGTGTCGGCTATTGAGAAACATCTATTTCCGCAATAGCGACCATACTCCCATACCTCCTTTAGGGTGTGTGTTGGGAGGTTGTGTTATGTAATACCTAGAACATATGGATATTTGGCCACTGTTATGTATTACCTAGAACATATGAATATTGGGCAACTATGTAATGTTAATACCTAGTGTGTGTGCATTTTTGGCCCCTGTGATATGTAATACCTAGAACATATGAATATTGGATGGCTGTGTTGTATAATACCTAGAGAGGATGTATATTGGGCCCCTGTGATATGTAATACCTTGAACATATGAATATTGGATGGCTGTGTTGTATAATACCTAGAGAGGATGTATATTTGGCCCCTGTGATATGTTATACCTAGAACATATGAATATTGGA
Organism: Haliotis rufescens; assembly: GCF_023055435.1. Taxonomy (NCBI): domain Eukaryota; kingdom Metazoa; phylum Mollusca; class Gastropoda; order Lepetellida; family Haliotidae; genus Haliotis; species Haliotis rufescens. The sequence continues at coordinate 3,519,091 of NW_025963835.1, read as the reverse complement.
TGGCTGTGTTGTATAATACCTAGAGAGGATGTATATTGGGCCCCTGTGAAATGTTATACCTTGAACATATGAATATTGGATGGCTGTGTTGTATAATACCTAGAGAGGATGTATATTGGGCCCCTGTGATATGTAATACCTAGAGCATATGAATATTGGATGGCTGTGTTGTATGATATCTAGAGAGGATGTATATTGGGCCCCTGTGATATATAATACCTAGAATATATGAATATTGGAAGGCTTCGTTGTATGATATCTAGAGAGGGTATATATTGGGCCCCTGTGATATGTAATACCTAGAACATATGAATATTGGATGGCTTCGTTGTATGATATCTAGAGAGGATGTATATTGGGCCCCTGTGATATGTAATACCTAGAACATAGGAATATTGGATGGCTGTGTAGTATAATTACCTAGAGAGGGTATATATTGGGCCCCTGTCATATATAATACCTAGAACATATGAATATTGGAAGGCTGTGTTGTATAATACGTAGAGAGGGTGTATATTGGGCTTGTTATATGTAATACCTAGAACATAATTATGAATATTGGATGGCTGTGTTGTATAATACCTAGAGAGGATGTTTATTGGGTCCCTGTGATATGAAATACCTAAGGAGGGTGCGTTTTGGCCGTTGTGTTTGTAATACGAGAGCGAATGCTTATTGGGCCGCTGGTTCATGTAGTACCTAGAGTATATGTATATTTGACCGCTGTTTTATGTAATACCTTGAGAGCTTGATAATTCCTAGAAAGACTATCCATGAGTAACGGATTCAGCATTAAAACTATGGTTACTAATTGGAGAAATATTAAAATCAATAACCCAAAGTACACCGAGGTAAATTATTATTGAAAGAAAATATGCATGATAATATCAAACTAATTTGATTTCTGCTTGATAATTTAGTTAACTTTACTCTTAATTAATACGCCAATCCAAGCGGTTTAAATATTCCATAAATCAAGTAGCATGCCAGCAGTCGTTTGTTCGTTCCAATTAATAGCCGCAGGTTGCATTATTATGTCATGGTGTTCCTGTGCAGATGTCCAAGAGAACCCTGGCAGTGTTTATCGCTGTGAGGGCCGGCGGGAAAGCCTCGTTGTAAAAGCGTTGGCTCGTCACAACGAAGGACCGGGTTCGATTCCCCACATGGGTATAATGTGAGAAGCCTATTTCTGGTGTCCCACGCTGTGATTATGATAGAATATTGCTAAAAGTGGCATGAAACCTTACACACTCATTATTATCCCCCGCCACGAAGTGGAAGGGGGATATAAAAATGGGTGCTGTCCGTATGTCCTTCCGTCCGTCCGTCCGTCAAGTTTCGTTTCCGGGGCAGAACTCAAAAACCGTTAGAGATATCTTAACCAAACTTGGCACATAGATAGCTTGGGACTTTTAACAAAATTATTTTTCGAGTTTCCATACCAACGACTATCTTATAGATAGATAGATGGGGATTTTTGAAAAACATATTTTTAAGTTTCAGCAGCATCTTTTTACTTGGACTGAAAATTGCTGTTGTGCTCATTTCCGGAGCAGAACTTGAAAACCGTACAATATGTCTTCACCAAACTTGGCACATAGTTAGGTCCAGTGTTGAACTGGTGCATTTGATAGATTCTTTTTCAAAAAAAGTATTTTTCGAGTTTCCATAGCAACAAGTTTGACTTGAACTGAAAATTGCTGTAGTGCTCGTTTACTGTGCAGATCTTGAAAAGCGTACAATATTTCTTCACCAAACATAGATAGGTCTAGTGGCGAACTGATGCTTTTGACAGTTTGGGATGTTTTCAGAATGTTTCCATGGCAAGAAACTGGACTTAGGCTCAAATACATGTGGCATTCGTTTCCAGAGCATAACTCTGAACCGTTTACACATTCTACAAAAACATCCATGCAGGGTTGTCTTGGAACCGCTACCATAATTGTCTTATTGAAATGTATACCACTTGACTTGAAATTTAAAGCCCAACCTTGTCAAGTGTATACAATGCTCAGTAGGGTCAAATCAAGGAAAGACTTACAGCTTGTAGGTTTTAATGAACACAAATTGTAGAAAAAAAACAACAACATTGGATGAGATGTCTAGAATGCGGAATGAAAGACTGTTCACCTGGACACACCCTGTAGAGAACAGTCATGGTGATGGACTCAAGGTGGCTCACTTGAATGTTCGATCCATCAGTGCTCATTTCGAAGATGTGAAGAATGATAAGTTTGTCGGTGTGGTTCATGTTTTGTGTTTCACAGAAGCTCACATCAATGATAACAGTGAAAGAGACCTCCAAGGATCTCAAGTCTATCCAGGAGACACTACGCATGGTATAGCTGTGTATGTGTGTCACGAACAGCATCCTGCTATGTGATGTAACCTCATCTCACAATGTTGAATACATTTCCTTTTTTGCTGGCAAGTTCTGCATTGTGTGGATGTTCCTCCAAAAGTGTCGTGGACACGGTTGTCGCATTCACTTACTGATTTCATGCAGAAACGTCCGGATCTCACTGAGCAGCACGAGCAATGTGAACATGTTACAGGGGATTTCAACTGTGATCTGAGTGAAAAACTGAAATTTGAAAATGACTGGTGCTGTACTTTTAATGATATGAATTTACCAGTGTTATGATAAAAATAATCGCTAATATTTACCAATTAAAATGCAAGGGCATGGTTTGATTAACGTGGATGCTCTTCATGGTCAAATTGTATTGTGCACTTTTGCACACATCTAATTGTCTGATGATAACTTCCCACTCGACATAATGGCGTGACTCGATCCTTTTATCACCGTCTTCGCCGTGCTTGTGGTTTTGACACAGAGGTCCATCCATGGTGCGAACCAGAGTATGTAGAGGGCGTCATGGAAAATAATAAAAACAAAATTCTTTGGAATAGGCCCGTATGCAGCCTCAGACCAATCCAGGCCAACAAACCATATCTTGTCCATTTTGATAAAGCCAATGAAATCATTTATATCATTGAATTTTCTGTCCTAATGTGATTCAGGAAAAACATGACAAATATGCAGACCTCGCTTTCGAAACGTCACGCTTGCATTCCAAGTACCAAGATTTCCGACTCCCCATTGGTCTCGGTGCCTTAGGTTTGGTACCTCCAAATCTGTTGACTGACATTGGGAGAGTACCCTTTGTTCCTGCCAGGAATACAGCCCTTCTGACAATCTGGGTAATGCAGAAGGTTGCAGTGTTGGGGAGTCTTCACATTCTCCGAATAGTTATGTGTGGGTTTGACTAGGCAGCCCTTCCTGGGAGAAGTCCCATTCGCTGTCTGGGCTGCGTGTAGAGGGGGCAAGGGCCCTGAGCTGATGATGAGCCTAACTCGCAATAAAGTCAAGGACAAATACTTATGCTGTACTTGTCCTTTAGTATTCTTTTGGTGTTGTTGATTGGACGAAACGAGACGTTCAGGGTATTGACACCTTCACACGAAGAATCATGTCAGACAATAGATCCCATCACCCTCTTCCCTCCATCGCTTATATTTACCAGTTATAATGGGAGGGCGTGGTTTGATTAACGTAGAGGCTCTTCGTGATAGAATTGTATTGTACACTTTTGGACACGAATATTTGTCTGATGATCATCTTGTCAAGCATGTCAAGACCCATGATGAAAACAAGGCATTCCACAGTTTTCGTAAACAAGCCAAGGATGTGGGACATAATCTCAATGTCAGTGTTGATTTTGTTGATGGTTCTGTACTGCTGGACGGTACAGAAATGAGTGTCAACCAAGTGAAGTGCCATATCAAGTCAGCCCAAACTCATTGACTATGTGCAGTGTGTTGAGAAGATCAGCAGCCCTGCAGAGTCCTTTTGCATCAAGATGTAAATATGAAATGTAGATTATGCAATGAATTTAATGAGACTGTCCAACACATTGTCAATGGATGCCCACCTTTGGCACAAACACAGTATCTTAAGCGGTCGCTCGATCTTTTATCACCGCGTCTTGCCATGCTTGTGGTTTGACTAAGAGGTCCATCAATATGTACAAATTTCTTTGAAATAGGCCCAATGATAATGGTTACAATATATGTATTATTTCCAATATATTCCAATTTCACGGAAAGTAAATACACTGAGGCGGGATAAATACATAATTAATTCCGGTTATGTATTCTGTGTTTTAATGCAATAGAGAAGAATATCATTAGATTATGTCGCTCTTCAAAACTGACACTTTGTTTTAATGGCGGGATATTTGACAGATATATACTGCCTCATGATCTGATCGAAAAGTAGGACAAATGAGAGTAAAGCGATAACGGTCTTCATTTTTATTACAAGTGAAGTAAAGTTATAAAATTATATCATAATTCAACGAGTGAGGGATTATTCTTACGCCGCTTGAGTTATTTTGCATATAAACTTCATTTTTAATAGGTTTAGAAATTCTTTGTACCGTACGCTTATTGCAATGTGGAGAGAGGTGATCATGTCAACATATGAAACCGATGTTGACATTGACTTAAACAAAGTGTCTTTGCGTGCGAAAAGTAATAACCCTTGCGTTTCCAATGAGGACACCAAATAACGCAATTGTCAACCAAATCTCTTCTGTTGGAAATGACAACACCGATTAAAAAAATTTATATTTTATCGTCACTATTTCAAAAACAGTCTTGCGTTATGTTTCCATTCCCAGTACAAACAGATTAAAGATTAACTGGAAATAATTTTTAGACTTCGTACGGTATAGTTTTGCGGGTAAATCCGACACTTGAAGCTGATGAGGACAAAATAGCTGTAATAGCCCATTAAGTTGATAAAGAACCCCTTACTGTCGAAACGCAAGAAACAAACGGACCTGCCTTTTGGAATGCCCAACAATGATGGCGGGCGTCACGCAATCATTTATTAAATTTACTACCGATTAAGCCGCGAATTGATTCGATTCGGCTTTCTATGGAGGTCCGATGGGGGGAGTAAGTCCTTTCGGGGCTTGGAATTAGTTTGGCGTGCAGTAAAACGGCATGACAGTATGTCAGGCTTAAAACCAAAATCTTGTCCAGAATCCCATGGCACGTGAGCACGCGACTTTGAACACTAATCATCAATATAGGGAGTAATTGAAACTTGGCGTATTTCCTTGAAATAGTCAATTGTGGGCAAAATTCTTGGTTGATGTTGGTAATCAATAGTTCAAAAAGTTTTGCTCCACCGGCAGAATTATGATATTTTAAGAATTTATCATTTTGAAAAATACGATGGTTTTAATTTCGTAAAAGATTGTGTCAGTTTTAGTGTTGCTTCTGAAATTTCAATAATTGCGGGATTATTTGTGTCGAATTATTTCCGCTAGAGATATTGCCAGGCGATTATCTTTGACTTCATTGACAGTCGTCAATAGAAAATCTGTTTTTTATTTTTCAGGAGATTTTTTACATAAAGACAAGCAATCCGTATTCACTTCCTGCGTTTCGCATGAGCCTAAATTATTCATAATGGTTTAAAGCGGGCAGATATGGGTTTTGTTATAACACACTTAATGATGAGTAGTAGCATTTGTGCCTTCAAATTTCGCTTAATGTAAAAACTTTAAAAGTGAACGCTCTCTTTCACGTTGAAAAAAGTTTAAGTAAAACGAAACGAAAGGCTACTTAGAGGATTTAAGTTTTCAGGGGTCTTTTTGCACATGTTTATATCCCTAATACCAGCAGTATGGCTTGCTCTAGCTTACCTCAGCTTTTACAGGGTGAACAGTAAGAATATATGTATAGTTTTCCGTTGTTCTAGGGGAGTGTAGATATGAGACTGTGTATGTATAAGTAATAGTTGGTTGGTTTGTTGTTTTACGCCGCACTCAGCAATATTCCAGCTATGTGACGCCGGTCTGTAAATAATCGAGTATGGACCAGACAATCCAGTGATTGATCGCATGAGCATCGATCCACGCAATTGGGATCGATGACAAGCTTCAACCAAGTCAGCGAGCCTGACCACCCGATCCCGTTAGTCGACGAGCTAAGTCGCCTTTTACGGCAAGCTTGGGTTGCTGAAGACCTATTCTACCCCGGCTTTTCACGGGTCTGTATAGGTGATGGAGAAATCACTCTTTGATTCGGGATGAAGAATCATCGAGCCCCGAAAAACCGAGTTGATTCTACTTCCGGAAGGGGGCACGGGTGGCCAAGTCGTCTAAGGCGCCGCGATTCGCTGTGCAGAGTTGCGTCCCTAGGGCACGCCAGAAACCTATGATTGTGATTTCGAATCCCGGTTCGCCCCGATTATGTTTCTAGGTTTGTCAGCACCATACCCGTGCTCGTGGGTTTCACCGAAGTGGTAAACGTCTGAGACCTGCATCACTTCGGGCTTTCCTCCCACATTTAGCTTACACGCCGTGATATAACTGGAATACTGTTAAAAGCGGCGTTAAACCAAACTCACTCACTCACTCACTACTTCCGGAATGAGCATATTCGAGTGATTTCTCCGACTTAACCCTTGTGATGCCAGAGAGGGTGTATACTGTCTCTAGAATGTCTGCATAATGACCTTCAGTTGCCTCAGACACCTAGTGTCATCACTGATGTTGACGTGACCTGCTCCGGTGCTGCATGTTCCCAGAGGATGCTGATACTGATGCTGGTCTCTGCTTCACTAGAGTAAAGGCAGCCCCAAGGGCGGATGTTTCCATCATACCTGCTCCTGGGTCGACGGGGGCGTTGGTGATGGTCCATCACTGGCTTGTCTGGTCGATTGTTTACATGCCGCCGTCGTGTGCAGGAGTACTGCTGCGCAACGTCAGGCAACACACACATACTTTCTTATGAAATTGTGTGAATAGTTGATGCTACTGGTAGAGCAGGACATGCTTCCCCTTTTCAAGAACACCTGGTGTCATATTGATTTTCAGTGATCCATTTATATAATTTTTCACCCTACTGGTTGTTGGTTGGTTTGTTGTTTAACGCCGCACTCAGCAATATTCCAGCTATATGACGGCGGTCTGTAAATAATCGAGTCTGGACCAGACAATCAGGTGATTAATATCATGAGCATCGATCCACGCAATTGGGATCGATGACATGCATCAACCAAGTCAGCGAGCCTGACCACCCAATCCCGTTAGTCGCCTTTTACGACAAGCATAGTCACCTTTTACGGCAAGCATGGGTTGCTGAAGACCTATTCTACCCCGGAATCTTCACGGGTCCCGACTGGTTGTTCTCCTGCGTTGACTTTAGGAAAAAATGTCTATAGTGCTTGTTCAAAATGACCTGTGAATTTCTGGCTCAGAATAAACTGCAATAACAATAGCGTGACGCCATCATAAAGGTTTAATTACAAAGATACTATCGTGAGCATAAAGACGCCCACTCGTCTTTGACAGTATTGTGAAACCTCGAGCTCGTCATCATATCGATTTATCCTAAGATCCAGACAAGCGAGGTGTCAATGTAAGAATTTTATATCGGCTTAATGGTAAGTTTAGTTCGAGATAATGAGAGTATCGCTTTGTATGGTGTACTGCCCGTTACCGTACAATAGCGACCGAAACGCTGGCCAGAGATGGGCGTGGACTTCAGCGAGTGGACATCAAAGAAGGGTGGCCATTCCTATGACCTTATAATTTCGTAACCGATCGATATTCAAAAAATCGATTCTGATCACACTGGTCACTGTGTCATCACATCGATAAACACTCTCTCACACAGTCGAGGATATGGTTTTATTCCGGTTTCGTGTGGCACAATTCCTTTCAATTATTAGCGACAAAATACTTTCATAAGTCATAAGGCATCTCTTCTAAAACCGGAGTCAACTGCAGGATTCCGACTGTATCATGAGCATGTGTTTATAAACCACTGATGAATGACAATGATAGTCATAACACCAGAATTTCGCGAAAAGGTGAGCGTATCCTGCCCCACCGTTGGCAGCCGTCACAAACTCATGCAAAGGCAAGTCAACCCTCCGCCTAAAAACATGGGAACATATGGTATCATCTTTGTGTGTGATGCGCCATATTTGGAAATGTCCTTCAAATGTTTAAACATATTTTAAAACCAGCCCAACCCAGCTCCTTGAGTTTTTGACTATCTCAGTATTATTGCAATACAATTAATCACACGGATAAAAATTATCACAATCCAACAGAAATTATTAAGCGTTCATAAATGGCTTTGAAAATCATATAATGTATTGTCTACAATAAATAGATTAATTATCTTCAGATAACAATCTTACTCAAAGTTAGTGAGATGTGTTTTATGATCTTATGATAATATTAATCACGGATAGTTTATTTTCACGTGCTTTATGAAAGCCAACGGTGGGGCAGGATATGCTCACCTTTGAGCGAACACCTGGTATCATCACTATTTGATAGGGATTCACAAACACATGCTCATGTGGCCTCGTAGAATCGTCTCTGCTTTTAGTAAAGATTTCTTATGAATGTGGAAAGAGTTTGGGCGCTTTTATTATTATCTCAGATAATATTGCGTAATATTCATCCCAATCATGACACATGTTCATTATTTTATCATTTTCTGAGTCATGGATATGGGTAAACACAAATGTGAAAACACACTGCAGCCATTTAGTCCATACGATACGGAAATAGAAATAAGTTTAAATATGGCTTTTTATATTTTTGTGAAAATCAAAAATATTCTTTTTGCAATGTAAATTAGAAAAAATTAAAATGCATTTGTGTTATCAATGAAAGCGAGATAATTTCCAGTAATGGCGAAATATGCATCGCAACTTCATTATATATTTTTTTGTAATTTTTTACATTTTCATGATTAATATCTCACAGAGACTGAATAAAATAAATCAAAAGGATGGTCAAAACGATCGACGCGCATCGTCATAATTGCTGTTGAGAGACATAGTGGTCACGGGGGATCATTTTAGATGTATTGTACAGCAAACATGGCCGCGGTTTGGTGGTAGTTTAGCCCGGCTCCCTACAGGACTACAGTAACGATGTCTCTTCACATTATCATTCGTCAAAACTGATTACATGTAATACCTCGACTGACAATAGCACAATCCCTTCCTTCAACCAGCCTCATTCTTTAAAATTCAAAATCTCGTTAGTAATACTCGAGCTAACTTAAACAGGCAGAGTAATTATACGGCAAGAGCTCTCCAAAAATATCTGATTACTCCCGTGAAACCAAATATTCTAAATTTCAATTGAAACTATTTTTTTTATTTTAAAAGTTTCTTTAAATAATCTTTAATCAGCCGTTAACTCTTGCAAAAAAAACACCGCAATCCTTTCAGCAGATCAGTACACATTCAGCGACAATAAACACTGTTCAAATTTGACCAAAAGATTTATCAATATTAGGCTCTTCCAATCTTGCATTGAAAATTAAAGCTTGGTTGATCAATTTCCCTCTGTTTGTCCGAAGCTGCAGAATATCTTGATATTATGTTTTAAACGCGGCTGCCCGCGAATTATGCAGGACTTGAAGAGAACTGTTTGGCCATTTTGTTTTATTGCACTCGCGATCAAACGAATTTGAGGAACGGTTTTGCTTTGATTTTTTTCTAAATCACTTTCGTATTTTGTTTTAATTCTTATTTATTATTGTGAAATGTCAATAGGAAATCAAGAAGAGGATGGTTTAAATCACATGGACTTGTCCATTCTTTAGTTGAGTTGAAATGGAACGTGTCTTCTTGAGCTGTAAACTAAGTACATGTGTACCCTGGTGAAATCAATCGGCTGTGTACCTAAGCGCTGTTCTTAACCTCGGATTATGATCGAGGGAAGCCATCGACTGTGCTTACATGCATCTCATGGTATAGGTAACTCGTCACTTGACCAGGGAGGAGAGGAAGCTATCGCATACAACACCGTGACCTTATGTCCAAATGTTATAGGGGCACGGGTGGTCCAGTAGTCTAAGACGCCGCTATTCGGAGAGTTGGGATAATGGGTTCGAATCCCATATTCGCTCTGATTGTGATCATTCGTTTGTCAACACCATACCCGTGCTCTTAGGTTTCACCAAAGCGGTAAACGTCTAAGACTTGCATCACTATGATACTATGATACCAGCCACATTAAGATGATATAACTGAAATATTATTCTTATACACGTCTCACTGACACAGATCTTAAAGGGGCAAGATTAGAACCTACTTTATGCATTGACGCGCGTCGTTGATCGTGACGTCAAGGATTAATGGGCACATTGAACATTCAAGGCACCGAGAAAATAAATTTCTTTTATTTGAGACTTATAACAACCATTCATAAACAGGCTTTTGACGTGATATCTTTACTGAAATTGCTATGTAACTAAACGTTCAAAGTTCATATCGGGAATAAATGACAAATGCGATCATTGCATGCATTCCTAGCTGTATTTACTTTTGTTTTAAAGGCAAGCAGTGGTCATGTCAGAAATGATCAGTCTGTTTTCAAACGACAGAGCATTCAATCCTTCTGTATCGCAAACTATTAAAGATATGTATTGTCAAAAGTTGTTTTCATCTTTGTCGCTATTTGATAAATGTAACACTTATCTACACTTTCAGTCTTATATCAACTCTGAAAAAAAACATTTGTATGATGTAAATGTAAGTAAATTGCGTGTAATCACAAACTCGAGGTTTGTGTATTGTTTAACTATTCCATTTTCTGCTTAAAAGTGTAAAATAAGATGCTTTAACAAGTAAATGTGTAAATTAGTATGCCCTTATGATTTCAAATATCAATAGGATTAAAGTAGTGGTAACTGGTAAACATTGTGCAACTTTACGTCTATATATATTTGTAGAGAGCGCGCGCTTGTTTGTTACATCACGTCGCCCTCGACGATATTTCAGCTAGCCATATGTGGGCGGTCTGTAAATAATCAAGTCCAGCCAGACAATCCAGTGATTGACATCATGAGCATCGATCTACGCAACTGGGATACGGTGACATGCACCAACCAAGTAGGCGAGCCTGAGCACCCGATTCCGCTAGTCGCCTCTTACGACAAGCATATCTTGCTGAAGACCAATTCTAACCCGGAATCCCGACGGGGCGCATGCATACAATGATCTGAGTGAACTGCCCCACTTATAACAAAGTGCCAATTAATTTCTAGCCAAGTTTGTTTACATAAGCACTCAAACAACAGAAAGCATCTATCTGAATATTTTGGCAACACTATGCAAAGTGTTTTTTTGATGCAAAATTGCATCGCATCAATGCATATATTTCATTATATGTATTCCTGACAGATTATCTCATTTGCATATTTATCGAATCGTGACATCAAGTCTACTGGATTGGTTCATAGCCTCGATAACTCTAACCATGATATAGATCGCCTCCGTGGTCTGGTGGTAAAGCGTCTGTCCGTAGAGCGGACGGGTGGTGGCGTTCCGATCCCCGACGTTAAAAGATGGTATTTGTTGTTTCCGTGCCTTGCGCTTGGCATTAAGGGAATAAATCAAGAACTCGTCGACTCGTACGCTGTGTCTGAGTGGGGTATTATGTAAAACTGCGGTATGGTATCTAAATGGGCTAGCACTTTCAAATCGGCATAAGTCCAGACTAGTTCAAGCAGCCACACGCAGGTCGTTATGGAAGTGCAATAACTTGAAGCCCCACGTTAAACCCCATTTCACCTCAACTCACCATGATTTGAGAAAGGTTTATACTGTAATACAGTTGTAAGTATAACGTAACATAACCCATCACTTGTTACTGATCACTATACTAATTGTATCACGCCATTCAATATAACAAATAAACAATGATGATAGGATCTTTCTGCGAATTATTCCAATGGATTTATTTCAGCCAATACATATTATGAGAGTGCCCTTCTGCAAAGCGATCTATATCTTCCCACAGTGGAGAGTTCACATTTTCCAATACGGGACATGTTCTGTACGAAGTAAAATGCTCGCAAAACATATTTTCAGGGCATCTAGGGTGTTCGGTGAACATTTTGTTATTGCTGCTGAGGCAAGATTAATTTGTATCTAGTATATTCTCACCTCCTTTTCCCTGGAATATAAACTTCGAGCTGAGTAATAAAACATAAACTTGAAATTGGGATATGACCAAATTTTTACAAACGTTATCAAAACGCTACTAGGTTGAAGACAGTTGCCGAAACACTGCGGACTTTGGATCCCAAACACGACTATGATACCCGCATCAAATATATCACCATCGAATAAAATCGAAATGTCTTGTTTCCTTTATTTCAAGCCCACCCCGATTATGTTTCTAGGTTTGTCAGCACCATACCCGTGCTCTTGGGTTTCACCGAAGTGGTAAACGTCTGAGACCTGCATCACTTCGGGCTTTCCTCCCACATTAAGCTGACACGCCGTGATATAACTTGAATACTGTTAAAAGCGGCGTCAACTCACTCAGTCACTCATTATTTCAAGCAACCATCAAACATGGGTGTATACTATCTTTTGCCGAGCAGTTTAAAATGGTACATTGGTCGTTGGAGCCTGTTCACATTGTGTAATACTCGTTCCATACAGTTTGAACCTTTTACGAAATTATTACTCAAAGGGAGTGTTTGATAATGGTTCTAAGTGTGTATTCGCAAATCTGTTTTTCAATCATGTCTGTATGCTGAAGAATGCTGCCAATTATTTACTAATACTACACCTTGCTTGGATGATTGTTGCATTCAATGCCCATCTACTCAGATATCATACGCCAGGCACCCATAATCCTAGTGTATAATCCTTTAGAGACCAATCTCCACTACACGCAATACTCCCAGTGGGTCTCATGCCAAGGAAGTACAATGCTGTCATTATTGACTGCAGCTTTGCTACATCGTTGCGCACCCTTCTCGCTCGATTCCCAGAAATCTCGGCTACAAATTGACACGCAATCATCCTGTAACTGAATTATATGAATTATTAACCAGTAGTCTTAACATGGAATGTGTATGTGCTATGGACCGTGTTTGGGCTACAGATGAACATACTCAAAGATGTTGTACATTAATGCAAGATTTTGACTGGCGGTTGACCTTTTGATTTCATTACCGTCTCTATTCATCCCACTGCCAACCTGAATCAGACAGTCTAATTCTCGCTTTTTCTCGCAACCAACGCGAGATCAAAGGGAGTTAATCACCGATTAGACGTTATTAGCGTTAGGTAGTCCTCCACTGTCTGATAAAATGAAGTGACATGTTTGCTTACAAAGCTAACAAATTAGAGTGTTGAAGGCGATTGCCCGAGTCAAGAATTATCCAGTTGGCTACCGTAACATGAAAGACCCATAGGAGCTTCGTCCAGTAATGAGAATCACTCGGCGTGATAATGGCGCACTGCACGCGCCAATTAGGTCGCATGGCTACGTTAATTTGCCGCGGGTGTGCTCTCATTCGCCGCGGGGCTGTCCTCATTGGCTGCGGGCTTGACAAAATCTCGTGATTTCTCGTCTGTATGCAAATAAAGGTCAAACGACACCGATGTCAGCTATTAGTTTTCTGACGACATTGCCGAGCCCGTGAAAGTGCCACCTCGGAGCAATAGCCTCGGGTCTGAACATCAAAGATCCAGGAAGCTTGTTAAGATCGTGACAAAGTGTAGCCTTAACGCGTCTGTACCTTGTAATGGCGTCTTGTCAAACTGCCTAATTGTATTTATTTTTCTTACAAGGCAATTTTCCAAGCTTATCCATAGGATTACTGGTGTCTTGGCCTCGTAAATAAAGCTTCAGTCAACAGCCCCACAATCTCAAAGCCCTTTTTTGTTGGTGTGAAACCGGCAAGGGTATTATGCCTCTATCATGGCATCACTTTGGCTGGTTCGGTAACGCGCGATGTAATCTTCCAAATGGAAAAGTAATACCAGCCTATTGAGTGACAATTTCTTGTATGTCCATACAATAGCTCCAGTGCTTCATCACTGTCATTATGACCGGTATCTATAGAAACACGGAAGCTGGTGATACCGTGTGTCACTGAGGACGATTATGAAATGCTATTTAGGACAGTCGCTTTATGGAATCACTTTGCTGTTGATTACTTTAACTCGGGCATTGTCTGGATTTCTTTGATACAATGATAGCAATGTTGAGTCATCCTGTTGGTAGAGGACGTTTATGACCATTTAACATTGTGGGTGGCGGGGGGCACAGCTAGCCTGGGATTTTGTTGGAGACTGGATATTTTGCCGGTCAGTGCTTCGACACATTCATGTTTTTTGTGAAGAGGGATGTGAACATTTGTGTTTTGTTTTGTCCATAAGGAATAGATTTAGGCCATCCAGGGTATCCAATAATGTTATTTATTTTGGTATACCAATGTTGAACCAAATTATTCACACACACACACACACACACACACACACACACACACACACACACACACACACACACACACACACACACACACACACAGACACACACACACACACACACACACACAAATACACACACACACACACATTAATGGGGTATTTAGAGAGATTGTAATGAAATATATTGATGTGATATAAGGGACATATTTGTGGGATATTATTGGGATTTACGAAGAACCAAATTTTATCTCTCTAATTCGTCATTTATTTCAGCGATCCTTCTACCATGTACATATCCACACACAAAATCTTCAGCTTCATATCACTGACACGCACACGCGCGCGCGCGCGCGCACACACACACACACACACACACACACACAGAGGTACACACACACACAGAGCTATATGAATATAGGCTGAATAATCTTGAACGCGACGTTAACCCCATTTCATCTCAGCTTTCATCTCATTACTGATGGTAATACTACTGTCGCCATGACCACACACACACAACATACAAATCTATACTGACAATGCACACTGCCATCGTAATCGACACCCACACCTACACGTTTGTCTTTGATATCCCAGATCGCGTTTCGCTTCAACGTTACCCTCGTACTTTACAATAGCACTTTTACTATAGATTTGTGACAGCCACTCAGCTAAGTGTGTAACACGATCCGGAACAACGGCGGGACCAGACATGACGACGAGGGAGTTTCAGTGACTGTCTGTAATGTAACACTAACATAACTGTAACATGTAACAATCGACTACTACATCTTTTCATTTTCCATCCACCATGACATGTTATCCAGTTGACAACATAATACGAAACTCTTCCTCTAATTTCCTCATTCTTCTATTTCAGTACTCATCATGATCGCAGGCCTGCTGATATTTCCACTCGGATTTGGGTCGTCATACTTCCGCCATTACTGCGGAGACACAGCTTCCGCTTACGACTCAGGCCACTGTCTGATTGGCTGGAGCTACATGCTGGGAATTATGGGAACTGCGCTTTCAATGTTTTGCCCTTTCCTATCTCAATTCACAGACATGAAAACCAGTGACATTTTCTCCTGACGACCGGAAGTCGTCTGCTGCTTGTGATATGCCTGAGACGTGTAAGGAAAGCAATAACAGTTTGTTGATGGAGGGGGCGGGTGTGTAAATATAGATGTGCTAGGGCGAGGAGCGGTACGTTCGTTTTGGGGGAGGAGGTTTTTTAAACTGTGATATGTGATATGACACGATGTACATTCAAGATGAGGATAGGGCTGTCGACGTTGTCAGTTGCCATGGAAACAAACAATCACGTGCGTGACAGTTTTGTGGCAATGTGACAATGGGGTATTCCCCGCGTGTTCTCCTTGCTGACTACCGGGACCAAGTCAGAGACCACCAGGTCAGTACTACTACTACTACTACTACTACTACTACTACTACTACTACTAGACCCAATATTCCGGGGTAGAATAGGTCTTCAGCAATCCATGCTTGCCGTAAAAGGAAACTATGCTTGTCGTAAGAGGCGACTAACGGGATCGGGTGGTCAGGCTTCCTGACTTGGTTGATGCATGTCATCGTATCCCAATTGCGTGGATCGATGCTCATAATGTCAATCACTGGATTGTGTGGTCCAGACTCGATTATTAACAGACCGCCGGCATATGGCTGGAATATTGCGGAGTGCGGCGTTAAACAACCAACAAACAAACAAACAAACTTCTACTACTACTAATCATGATAATAGTAATAATAATAGTTTCTCTGTTTTATAGCCTACAATCTAACTGGCCAATCTGAATATATTGTTGACCACAGAGGAACTTCCCAAAACAAATCTTATTCAGCACACAACCTGAAAACTATTAAATGAATAAATAGAAACATATATAAAAATATAATTTATAGAATACAGCGACAACCAAGAAACGGTCAGAACCTACTGAGCCGTGAGATGATTGTATTTTGTATTCATGCAATGAGTGCGTGATGTAGGCTGTGTGGATCACGCCGTACAGAGTTGCGTCCCTTACTCGACAGGATCTGCTGGTAGTGAGGTCTATATCCAACTTTACGTACATGTAGTGATTTCCTCCCATATTAAGTTAACAGACCGAGATATGACTGAAACACCGTTCACTCAATGGTTCACTCATTACCGTACGACATCAAATAAATATTGATCATATGTGACTACAAACGTACAGTTTTCGATTTGTACGTACCTACGTGTCAAAGTTGACACCAATTTTTTAACCATATATCCCTTCTGTTTCAGCCAGAGTTCCAACCATTTCACTAAACAACGCACTCTTGCCATAAGGTTGGACAGTGGATTATAGCCTTCACTGCCGAGGATGGGCTCGACTGAGCTTCTGTGTCCAGAAATCAAGTCTTGACAACCTGAGAACATCGAGTACTTGTGCTGCACGGAGTTGCTTTGTCCCATATGTAACAATATCATAAATATAACAAATCATTAATATATGTTAGTTAATATTTATGAATCTCTATAACTTTGCCATAAATACAGTGAAACGTTGTTAACTTGAACTCCTGGGGGAATCGATTATTTGTCGAGTTATCAGTTGTTCGAAACAAGCGGGCCTCAGATAAGAGATCAAAGGTTCTAGCGTAGATCATAACTCGATTACTTCGTCTTGGAAGATATATCGAGACCTCGAAGTTCGAGTAAACGAGTTTTCACTGCTGTACATATATATTGGCTGCTTATGCCATGTTATTGAGAAGAATTATTTTGTTTGTTTCTTTGTTGTTTAACGCTGCAGTATTCCAGCCAAATGACGGCGGTCTGTAAATAAATTATCGAGTCTAGATCAGACAATTAAGGGATTGATATTATGAGCAACGTCACTGCGCCTGACCACACAATCCATTAAGTGGTCTCTCACGACTAGCATAGGTAATAAGCCACTAAAAAGGTCGGATAGTCAGGCCGAGTGACTTGTTGACTTTCTCGCTGTCGTACCCAGACGGTGTCCGACTGGTTTGCCTCAGCCAGACTCGAATATTAACAGGCTGCCGTGACTGCGGCGTTAAGCTACAAACAAACGAACGAACGAACAAACACCATCTATAAAATATTGTGCCGGTAAATGGGTGGGGAGAGGTAAATTGGTTATTAATGTTTCATTAACGTAACTTCGTTAATCCAAACTGTTATATTTACAGATGAATAAGTTAACGAATATTGCTTTATGCCGCATCTGAAAACATTTTGTAACATCTCCGCCAGAATGTTTGGTAGATTAGTTCCGGTTTAGCACAGATCGTAATAAGAATGTTCGTGAAAAGGATTAATCATACATCGAATAACGCTTCGACACAATATATCATTTGATCATAAACGAAATGTTTCTCATCTCAACCAGAATTTTTCTCCTTTCTTTTTTCAGAAATAAAATTTGTATGAACCCACCAGCAACCATGGCAATATTGTTTACGCAACGAGCGATAACTCCTCAGTTTAAATCAGGACACTTTAATAAAGTACACTTGAAACCGGATTCAATACCAGACAAAACCAAATTTATTGTTTCATTGGATCAAACGTCCATACCACAATTCAACTTCCTTAGGCAAGGGAGTTAACTGACCACATAAGTCCAGTTGCCACCCGAACCCGAACCCGAAATTTTGAGTACTATTTATTTGGACTAACGAATCAATGCATAGTCCAATCAAAATCGCGTAATGAAATCGGCATCCGGTTCGTAAACTTCTGTGCAGAATTTGGTCGATTGCAGAATTTGCAACTCGTCGTCAACAGATAGTTTTAAAAAAAATTCTTGTCTTAATCAAGGTTCTCACTTGATTTGATGCACTTCGCAAAGTAAGACCCGTTTTATCACGATATATCGATCAGATCGTCTTGATTAGCGCCGCCATTTTGTTTGAAGCAAATGCATATGATATGACAGATGGAATCTGATTGGTCAAAAGGAAGGACATAGAACGGACATAACTCGTAATAGCCACTGGCACTACGATCGAGCCACGAAATTCCAGCCTAGTTCTGCAAGGGTGGAAACTGGACTTTTATAGCCAGTTAACTCCTTTGCCTCGGGAAGATGGCAGCAATTGTAACACCGCAAGGTGATGAGAGACGTTTCTTTTGATGGCCAAAGATTAAGCAATATTTCGCTGTAACTTTTTATTCTTGCTTATATTCGTGGACGCCCCTCATTGTTGTTGGATACACGGTCAAAGTATTTATGCTTTAACGTGACTATGTGTTGTGGGGTATGGCGTTGACATGAGATAGGGATTTCTGACGCAGAGTGAATTTCCAAAGTATGAGTCTCGTCAATATATATTGGCGCATGCGCTGTTGGTGTTTTATGATTATATGTACATTGTATAGCATATAGAACTTAATCCAATGTACAAATGGCGACTGTTTGTCCCCTACATCCCTCCATACATTCGTACTTCCCATTAACCCTTCTTCTACTGCTGATGTTAACGCTCTTCCTATTTCCAAGGTCACGAGGTCAAGGTCGTGACTGATATTGTTGATTAAATGACAGCAAATTTGTATAGATAAACATGTTGAAACCGACGTCGTTTGTCTAGCTGTTTTTGCATCGTCCAAATGGGCGTATGCTTATTTTATCTTTACTGCCAGGAGAGAGTGATGGGGTATGGTTTGACGCCGCTTTCAGAAGGACTCAAGCAATATCATGAGTGACTGTGTGTGCGTTGTTGTTGTTAACGCTGCACTCTGCAATTATGAAAAGAGTGAAGCTGTCATTATTACTTAGCCATGCTGTTCCAGAAGAGTGAGTGAGTGAGTTGTGTTGAACGTTGCTTTTAGCATGATACCTGTAATATCACGAGTATGGTGCTGAAAAACCTAGAAACCGGGATTCGAACCCACAATCATTGTTTTTTTGCGCGCCCAAGGGGCGCAACTCTGCAGAGCGACTCACGGCGGCTAAGAAGACAGGGCCGTCACCCCCGTGTTCTAGAAGATTTTGTATTGGTTAGAGTTTTAATCCATGAAGAATCAAAAGTCAGATACTCTTAGACTAGTAACAGAATGTCAACCCAATCCTTGGCAAGACACTTCTCGACCTTCATCCAACAATGATGATAGCGCTTACATATTGAAGTTCATCGGAGAAACAGTTCTACTGAAAAGGGAGACAACTGCAATGACACCATTGTTTAGGGTGTTGTTTTTTTCCACGTCTGTCTGTGAAATGACATTTGTCTGCCAGCATGGACCCAACCACCGGGATATTAGTTGTTGAGTGTCCATCAATCTTTGCTTTACCGTCTCGCTGAGCAATAATAGAAACTACAGCCGCCCGGCTTCAACTTCATCGAAATTCGTTTCCGATTGTTGACACTTCACAGATTTAACGACATCCAGACTCATTTACGGCAATTTCCAATTTCCGGTGTGAGTGAACGGCATATTTTTTCTCAGTTACTACACTACGACACAGGCCAAATTAACTGTCCGAGTGAAGTGATGCGTTCCCAGACCACAATGAGGGGTTATCGTGAACTTGATCATGGGGTGGACTCGAGATGAGAAAGGCAGGGGTCAGCTCTTTTGTAATGGTGCGTTACACAAGCAGAATGGACGTCATCCGGTATGTTTTATTTTGGGTTCAGCGTTGCGCATTATAAAAGATCTATTGCTACGATGAAAGTGTAGTGATTTATTTGAATCAAGCTTTGATGTAAATGCACTTGCTAGAAACGACGAATGGATAGTAAACGGCAAAGGCTGAGGTAGGTTCTTTTATAGGGGAGTAGCCATTTTTTATGCCACCTTAAGTGAGGGGTGGGGATGGGGAACTTTTTAATGTTAACCTTCGTGGGAAAGGATGATTGACAGTATCTTTTAATATTGAGAATCAAAGATAATATTCTGTGGTTTATTTTGTGTATGGAATCTATCATGTATATATTAAATGTGTGTCGGTTGGGGTCAGGTTCAGGTTCAGTGGCGGATCCAGAAGTGTTCTTGTGTGACCACACCCACCCAACCTTATTTCACATCCGATGACACTGCGTATGCTCATATTTTACCATGATAACATGTTGATTTCGATGTTAAAGTAAAATTATTATTAAAGGTTTACATGCAGTGATTATGATTTTGGGGGTAGGCTTAAGACACACACACACCCTCCCACTGAAGCTTCAAATAGCCCAAATGGACTCCCCCACCCCCCCCCCCCCCCCCCCCCCACCCCCCCCACCCCCCTTTTAAAGAATACGCCCTGAAGTTCGACTTCATTGAAAATACACCAACACTTCCCTACCGTTTTTCTTCATTTTTTTACTTTAATGTCAATGGTTAAGATATAGAACAACCAACTCGAAACAAAGAATGCGTTGAGTCACTCGGCAAAGGTTCGGGAATTACACCATTTATTTACTCGGCACAGAAAATCCGCTATTCTAAATATGTGTACTACTTTAAAACTCTGGCCAGTCGTCTTGTAGTGATATGACTGAAATACCACCAAAACGACTCACTCACACACCATCGCTGCCTTGCAGCTCCGGATCCATCTGGGATGTGATTTGTTGTTTGGCTACGTTTTTGTATCTCATTTGCCACAACGTTGGAATTAAAAATCTGCTAGACCCGTCCCATTTTCTACATGCAGCCCCTTTCAAACTTTTATACGAATCAGCTATGAAACCAGTGCGTCAATCACAGCTGGTCTGTTTCCAGGTTTCAGATAACACCAGCATCTCTAAGGAAACATCAGTATTGATTCAGAGTCTGCTCCGTGCCGGCGACAGATGAGAATCGTAATCCTGAAAAAATGCTAAAAAATGTTTGGAGTTTGATGTATCCAGTGCTTTATCCATCACTTGCCATGGGGAAATTGGGGAAATAGAAGGGAAACATGTAAGGTACAGCTGCATTCTTCGACCATTAAATAATTTACAGGAAATACAACCACGTGTAGCATGTAAGGAGTTGAGGCCCAAAGCTGCATTGAGTGAGTGAGTGAGTTCGGTTTTAACGCCGCTTTTAACATTATTCCAGTTATATCACGGCGTGATGCAGGTCTTAGACGTTTACCCCTTCGGTGAAACCCACGACCACGGGTATGGTGCTGACAAACCTAGAAACATAATTCCGGCGAACCGGGATTCGAACCCACAATCATAGGTTTCTGGCGTGTCCAAGGGACGCACGACGAATCGCTCTTAAAACGTCGTTAAACAGTTTTAAAATATGCTTTGAAAATACCGTCCGACGAAATTTAACTTGCAAGTGTTAATTGAAAACTATTAAAAATGTAGTTGTGTTTAATGTACTGTTATTCTTAAACGACTAGTCTGTCGACACAAATGAACAGTTAAGGGGCAGCGTGTTTTAAATTCAGAGATATATTACATATAGTGAAGATTTTAAAAACGATTTCAACGTTGTGTACATATCTATATTCAGTTTCATCTCAAAGATGTCCAATGTAAATATATGTTGCCGATGCTTCTTTGTTAACAGAGCCAGCTTGAAGGTTACTTCTCTGAAAGCGATTTTTTCCTTTTAAAACCCTCATCGCCACGAGACTCGGGAGTCATGACGTGTCTGTTGCGTTTCATAAGTGTTTCACACTGATGAGATCGGTCTAAAAAAATCGATCTAACAAAAAAAATAAACTGTGAAATGAAAATTTTACAACCAGGCCTGCGCTATCACCTAAAAAACTTGTTTAGAAATGAAACTTCTTGAAGAAGGATTATTCCCAGTTTGGAGGTCGTTAGGTGTCAGCCATCAACCAGTGTCACATTCGCCATGTTGCTCTGCAGCGAGTTTCCGTTGCGTTCATGACACTCATGCTGCCCATTAAAACCCGGGCAGCCCGGATTCACCTATAAAGCAATTTCATGGCTGTCGAAAACTGTCCTGCGTTCGTTATTTTCTTGTCAGTTTGGCTTGGTTGAGAATATAGATTAGGGGGAAATGTTGAGCTCAATTTCTCCATCGTCCTCCTGATTTCCCAATGGCATGATAAGCCAGAGACGGGGGATGGATGGGGGGCGCGATGTGGGGAGTTTGGGGGACATGGTATTAACCGGGAGGAGACCGAATTGATTGATCCGACTCTTTACCGAAGGTTTGTGAGCCCATTTCACGATCAAATGATTTCATCTTACTAAAATAGGTTTCTCATTTTGTATAAATTGTCTACTCTGGGTTTTTTATAGCTCATGTAGACAGAAAGAAGTGTCATCAACGCCGTAAGCCAATGGCGTGTTGCTTTCCAATAACAACAATAGCCGGCGTTGACAGATATAACAGTAAACCAGGCTGTTGAATCAATTATTCTGTGTTGGCATTCCTCGCGTACATGTGCTTTGATTTCCATATATGGTCGATATGTCACAAGAGGACAGCTCCATCTGGTATCGGATGCATGAAGCTTGAGAGACGGGGTGAGTCGTTTACCACCCTTAAGTGCAGAGTGATTCGTAATAGGAAAATACAAGCTGGACAATTGGAAATTCTTGAACAATGAAACCTCATTTATCCGGATTTTACTGTTAAAAATAACATGATCCTAACTGACGAATGTTCTGTTCATAGAGGGTATATGATGTATAATTTATTAGATGTAACCGGGCAAAAGAAAATATACACCCGTGTTTGTTTGTTGTGAACGCGCACTCAGCATCATGCCAGCTATATGACGGCGGTTTGTAAGTAATCAAGTCTGGACCAAACAATCCGGTGATTGACATCATTTACATCAATCTACGCAAATGGTATACGATGACATGCATCAACCGAATCACCGAGCCTGACCACCCGATCCCGTTAGTCGCCTCTTGCGACAAGCATAGTCGCCTTTTACGGCAAGCATGGGTTGCTGAAGACCTATTCTACCCCGGAACTTCAGGGGTCGTATACACCAATGTTTGATTGCGGGTAAAAACGAAAGAAAATGGATATATGATGGTAAAGTATTTAAAAAGGTCATCCCTGTTGTGTTTTGGCCCTTTAGTTTGCAGCGTTTCGGCTACTGTTTTCAGCCTAGTAACGTTTTGATAACTTTTGTAATGTTTTGGTCAAGTCCGATTTTAAAGACTTAGTGTATACTTTCATTTCCCCGGCAGTTTTAGTTTAATTGTGGCAGATTAAGTGAGTGAGTGTTCTTCACCCAGTGTACCTTTATGGGGAATCCAGCCCGGGTTTTAGGCGTGACGAACGAACGTTGTCCCAGAGCCCTGAAACTGAAGAATGGGACTTATTTAACCGACAAAGACCGTTCGTTGATGCTGTTTAACGACGTAGTCTGAAATACTCTGGCTATTTCACACCTTTTAATTATCAAGTCTCGACCTGACAACCCAGTGACCTTCGCCTTGATTAATGGTTCTTGGTTTGTCAGTACCATACCCGTGACCCGTGAAGATTCGGGGTAGAATAGGTCTTCAGCAACCCATGCTTGCCGTTAAAGGCGACTATGCTTGTGGTAAGAGGCGAATAACGGGATCGGCTGGTCAGGCTCGCTGACTTGGTTGATACATGTCATCGATCCCAATTTCGTGGATCAATGCTCATGATGTCAATCACTGGATTGTCTGGTCCAGACTCTATTATTTACAGACCGCTGTCATATAGCTGTGATATTGCTGAGTGCGGCGTAAAACAACAAACAATCAAACCAAACCCGCGCCCCTGTGTTTCACCGAAGTGGTAAATATCTTATAGAGGCAAACACCGCTGTGTCGAGGTTGAAGGGATCTACGTAGATATTTCGTGTTATCCGAAGTTCGACACAACCGAAAAATGAAGAAGGATTACACAGGGACCAAGCTTTTACTTCAAGACAACTGAAAGTTCGTGCGTGAACCGTTGCTCATAGTATCGACCATTGGTTTGTCCGTAAATGCGAAATACTGATGCGGTATCAATTCTGACTTTCTGATTCAGTCTCTCGCGTGTGTTGATTGACAGATGGCGATAAGTTAGTTTGTATTTAAGAAATAAACGACGAGTGGGAGTTGTTTATGGTACGATGAAACACAACAGGGAGAATAAACCATGATGGGCGCTACAGTATTATTACCCGGGCAAATGGATTACTGTGCACTCGATTTTCGTTCTCATCTCCCTGGGGAGTATACAACCCAAGCTGCCTGTGAGGCACAAGAAGGTTAACAGTATACATTACTTCCCTGGTTGACAGGGGACATGTTTAAAGTCTCAGCTGATACGCACTGCGCTTCTAAATAAAATAACTTGCATTAATATACCACTAAATACGAGTTTCATGTGTATCAGAAATGGAACTCATTCAACTCGAGCAGGTTACTTAAGCTTCCGGGTTCACACAGTTAAAATAGAGGCTTTCTTTGGAAAATAATAAAACGAATTAATCTCGTCATAAACATTAGCTGACGCAGAGGACGAAGTATTCCCATAGGCGCTGAGGTCGTTGAGAGTCGCCTGGATTACCTTTTTGTGCCCTTAACCTGGATTAGACCAAAACATTACAAAAATATCAAAGCGACACAAGGCTGAAAACAGTCGCCGAAACACCGCAAAGTCAAGGTCCAAAACATGTAATACCCGTATCAAATACCATCACCATCAAGTTACCATTTTTTGTTTAGTTTCATTATAACCACCACCAACAGTGGTGGGGGACACGGCTGGCCCAGTCGTCTAAGGCGCTGCGATTCGCTGTGCAGAGTTGCGTCCCTTGGGCACGCCAGAAACCTATGATTGTGGGTTCGAATCCCGATTCGCCCCGATTATGTTTCTAGGTTTGTCAGCACCATACCCGTGCTCGTGTGTTTCACCGAAGTGGTAAACGTCTGAGACCTGCATCACTTCGGGCTTTTCTCCCACATTAAGCTGACACGCCGTGATATAACTGGAATAATGTTAAAAGCGGCGTTAAACCCAACTCACTCACTCACTCAAACACTGGTGTATACTTTCTTTTGCCCAGCAGGTAATGTCAGTGAGTGGGGTTTACTCCGTGTTTAATCATCAGCCCGGTATTCTAACGTTATACACAGGATGGATTCGAACCTCGCGGCACCAGTGAACACAATATCTATTTGATCTCCCCCGCGTGTTCTGTCAAACGTATTTAAATATTTCTCCATTTCAGGGGCAATCAACACTTTAACCTTTTCATGATTCTGATTCTATCAATATTTCAGCAATATCACGTTTGGGGATATTTGTTAAGAGACAGAAAACGTGTTTTATCCTGGTTCAAGGCACTTTATCTCTGATTGGTTGGTTGGTTGGTTTGTTGTTTAACGCCGCACTCAGCAATATTCCAGCTATGTCGGCGGTCTGTCAATTATCGAGTCTGGACGAGACAATCCAGTGATTTATATCATGAGCATCGATCCACGCAATTGGGATCAATGACATGCATCAACCAAGTCAGCGAGTCTGACTACCCGATCCCGTTAGTCGCCTTTTACGACAAGCATAGTCACCTTTTACGGCAAGCATGGGTTGCTGAAGACCTGTTCTACCCCGGAATCTTCACGGGTACTTTATCCCTGAAGAAGGAGTGAAAAATATACTGAAAATTGCATTTTTTTAAATCACTGATACCAGAAACTTGTATTGTGTATAATTTGGAAGTATTTGTTTGTTCAAATGTTGTGAGATTATGTAATAAACATTAATACCATGATAAACTTAAGTTCGTTCACCTGACACCACTTGCACAAAGCGATCCTAGCACTAAGACTATTGGAAGTCTGTATTAATGCATGGCGCTATGATTGCCTTGGGGGCACGGGTTCAAAGCGCCGCAATGCGCTGCGCAGTGTTGCGTCCCTTGAGCAAGAAACCTATGATTGTGGGTTCGAATCCCGGTCCGCCCCGATAATATTCCTCGGTTTGTCAGCACCATACCCGGGTTTTACCAAGTAAACATCTGAGACTCGCATCACTTCGGGCTCTCCTCTCACATCAATCTGGCACTCCCTGATATAACTGAAGGTCACGTTACAGCGAACTCATCCATTCACTATGATTGTTTTGTACATATGGTCGACAGCTTACAACACGTGGACGTCCACTTCGACAGCATGTGCGTTGACACCTTCATGGAAGCCTATGTAGGGACGGGCGGGTAGCCTAGTGGTTAAAGCGTTCGCTCGCCACGACGAAGACCCGGCTTCGATGCCTCATATTGGTACATTCTGTGAAACCCAATTCTGGTGTACCCCGCCGTGATATTGCTGGAATGCCAAAATCTGCGTAAAACCATACGTGCTACACCTTTGTATTAAAACCGCCCGCTTCCGCAGTCTAGTGGATAGAGCGTCTGCTCGGAGAGGGGGTGGGTCCCCGGCCGCATCATACCAAAAGACGTTAAAACATGGTACTTGTTGTTACCCTGCCTGGCGCTCGCCAATAACGGAGTCAGTATACTGTGTCTAAGTGGGATATTCATGTTAAACTGCAGTATGAAATCCCAGTGGGTTGGCACTATAAAATCGGCATTAGTCCGGACTTGTTCCAGCAGACACACGCACTCACGCACGCACGCACCCACGCACGCACGCACGCACACACATGTATGCATGCGCGTCGCTATATAAGTGCAATTATATTGAACGCGACGTTAAACCCCATTTCACCTCACCTTGTAATAAAACCAAGGCATCGGACCCATCCAAAGGAAGAAAAACACGCTTTAAAGATCATTCAATTCCTCCACTATGCCCTAAATCACAATTACTATTAAACGTACTTGTATTAATAAAAAATAATCACCCAATCAGAAACTAGTAATGAACTTCCTACACTTCTTCAACAATTCGCACGTTCCATTGATTCAACCATAGTCATACCAGTCCCAAAAAAGAACATCTTCAACCAAATCGATACTTATATTAGCTAAATGTGTGTTTGGAAAATGCTGACTTGCAGATTTATCGTTATCTCTGTATTTGAAGACAAAGATCAATGTGGCCTGGAGATCAATACACTCGCGTTGTGTCATGGCCACTCTCTCTATATCAGCGTAATAGAGAAATATTGATTTTCATTGGAATCGTTTAGCAGACAAGATTAACACCACACTGGAAATCCGGTCTTGTATTGCCATGGAAATTGAACAGGCTATTCCTCTTGAAAACAATTTGTATGTGACAATGGAATATTGCGTGCTCTGAACAACCGGTGTTGAACGACAGTAACTACAGCCGGCTGGTAGATAACCATCCATCTTCATCAATTACTGGTCATTTGGACACTACTATAGCCATAGGTCAACGTGGTAAATAGCTTATCTTTATTCATTACCGGCACAAGTGACCCAATCTCTTTGAATACCCATTCCAGTGCAATAATATTTGACTTTGGGCACATTGATTAAAGTTGCTATCGTTAAATTAATGCATTCGTTGAAAGGAAACTTGCTGTTACGATGACATCGTTGTGGTAGAATATAACGGTTCTTAATGGATTAGGCTTGATGTGCATTCGAAACCTGTTTACATTTCTGACCCCGGGCTTCTTTCGATACATCGAGCTTAGCGTTACGACTACCGTAATACCATACTTTACGACGCTGTATCTAGTGTTAATAATAGTTTGTAAACACGGACCTGTTCCGCAAAGTGATGGGACGTATGGCTGTCGACGTTTATACGTCATTACGTTTTTACGTTATTACGTTCTCACGTTACCTGGCTAGATGGCTAGTCAGTAACAGTAGAGAAGCTATTATATTATAGACCGCCTTCATGGACTAGTGGATAGAGCGTCTGCCAGGAGAGCAGAAGTTCGGTGGTTCGAACCCTGGTCGTGTCATACCCATCTTCCCGAGGGAAGTGAGTTAACTGACTATTAAAGTCCAGTTTCCACCCTTGCCAAACTAGGCTGGTATTATGAGTTACATTTTGGCTGGACTAACGAGTCTATGCATAGTCCAATCAAAATCCCGCACCGAAATCGAAATCCGGTTCGTAAAGTGTCATGCAGATTTCGGTCGACTGCAGGATTTGCAAAGCATGTGCACCGCTAACTCGTTGTCATCAGATTTTTTCTAAATCTTTTCATGTTTTTAATCAAGGTGCTCACGTGATTTGATGCACTTCGCGATGTAAGACTCGTTTTATCACAATATAGATCTTGATTATCGATCAGATCGTCTTGACTTGGCGCCACCGTTTTGTTTGAAGCAAATGCAAGTGATACGAGAGGTGGAATCTGATTGGTCAAAAGGAGAGGCATAGAAAGGACATAGCTCGTAATAACCACTGGTGGCGCTACGATCGAACCCAGGAATTCCAGCCTAGTTCGGCAAGGGTGGAAACTGGACTTTTAAAGTCAGTTAACTCTCTTGCCCCGGGAAGATGTGTCATACCAATAGACGTTAAAAGTACCTGTTCATCTCACGTTTACTTATTCGGCGCTCGACATAAAGGGGATAGAACAAGTACTGTCGCCTGGGAGTGTACTGTGTCCGAGTGGGGATTCCATGTTAAACTGTCTGATATCTCATTGGCCCAGCGCTATCAAATCGACATTTTAGAACATTTTCAATAACACACGATGTTATTCATAACAAGTGATTAAAGATTATTCCAGCACAGTGATGTCCGCATTGTGACCTTAGAGTATCGATAAAAATCCGTTTGTCACTAAAAAATCCAAGATGGCCGCCATTTTCCTTTCCAAATGATCATTTCTCCTCTAAACGTAATAGTGAGAGTGCTTTAATGTGTAGTTAAAGATTATGAGTCTAATTCTACCACATGACGCTCTTGCATATTCAGGAAAGAAAGAGACAACAATAACGTTTCTTTCGACGTCATATCCACGTCATCCACTTACACAGAAGACAGCTTTGTGAGACAGGGTTTTGTTGGGGTTCCCGGCAACAAATGTGTGTCGGACGAGGCGACTAAATGTTAAGATGGATTAGGTGGTCAGACGCGCTGACTTGGCTGATTGCGTGTTAACTACCTCGACGGGACGTTGCTCATAATATCAATCACTGGATTATCTGGTCCCGACTGGAATATTTACAGACCGCCGCTGACGTTAACTGTGTGTGGCGTTAAACAACAAAACAAACAAAGGTGTCAGGTGTACAGTAATATGACTACATATCTACATAATGATATGTAACAATATAAGACAAAATCGTAAGTTGTAAACAATGTTCAACTGTGTTCCGGGGCGGTCGGGTAGCCTGGTGGTTAAAGCGTTCGCTCGTCATGCCGAAGACCCGGGTTCGATTCCCGACATGGGTACAATGTGTGAAGCCCATTTCTGGTGTCTCCCGCCGTGATATTGCTGGAATATTGCTAAAGGCGGCGTAAAACCAAACTCACTCACTCACTCAACTGTGTTCCGAGAGTTCCGTGGACACTTGAACAATACGACGTTAGCGCTATTTAAGTCTATGTTAAAGTAGGAGAGTTGTGATAATCTTTGGTTACTGTGCAGTTGGGCCCTGATATCTGCATCCACATAGTCAATAATCCACTTGCACAAAGGGATGTCAGCCTAAAATGATCGTAACTCCAATACTTAAACATAGGCTTACGGTGTCGTAGAGCTAAGATCACTTTGCGCAAATGGGCCCTAGGTCCCGTTTCACAAATAGATCTTAGCACTACGATTGTCGTAACTCTTAACTCCATTATTAAACACAGGCTTACCGCAGACGTAGCGCGGAGGTTGCTTCGTGAAACGTTGACGGATATGAACATCTACACAATGATCGCTTTGTGAATACGGGCCAAGGGTCCTGGATTAATTAAATACCTTCTGCCATGGAAACGGCGAGGTTAGAATGAATGCAGATGCAGGAAATGATGGTTAAACGGCGCATCAGTGTCTAAAGCATGAATACATGTAATTACTTTCCATAAAGATTGCAACAACAAATTAGCGATGGTACTTCAGCTGAACGATAACACATAAACTCCCTAATATTGTGAACAAATGTCTTTTTTTACATAAAAAAGCATCTCCTTTGACCAGTTAACTGAAAGAAGACATTTGTTTTCATCATCGGATGATGTAATTCTGTAGACATGCTCCAAGTTAAAATAACATTTGTCATGCTAATTTTATGGAATTTCTTATCAGAAATTGCAGATGCTGCTGCATATGTTTCCCACCATTCTCATTCTAACATACCCCCAAGAGCATTACCCAGGCTGTTTAAATTGGAAAATATTGCAAATTCGTTTTGGAATGGATACAAGCTATATATGCAACGTATGTAACTTAAAACAGATGGCCTCAGCGGTTCCATTTCGTCAGCAAAACCCAATATTGGTAACATTTCTTCGGCGGTTGCGTTCACTTGCATCATTTATTGAGCGTATCGTTTAATCTAAATTGAATGTTTGTGTTTTTAGGATGTAGTCCGTTTGTATATGACGTGTAAACACAGGCTTCTGACATTGATTGACGTACATCACTGGGGACAGATGCTAATTGCAGATTTTATACATGTGGGTATGCAGTAAAAACAGTGCACGTTTCAACAACAGTTATGCGTCAGCTAGTTGGTGGTCTCTCGCAGATGTCTGCTTAATGTTCAGACTGGCAGCTGAAAGAGTGCGGTTGAATGAGTGAGTGAATTAGGTTTGATGCCTTTTTATTGTTACATAATCTTCAAAGAAATAAAGAGGAGGTAACTCAATTCTAAATTCAAGCAATTTTTTTCGTTTATTATAACCTCATCTACAATATTCTTCAAAGAACGCGTTTAAACAAAGATGTAAGTGACAAAGCTTGATAAAGCTCCCTGTGTTGCGTCACAGGCTTAATAAGACAGTATGGGTCCTGGCTGTCTTTGCGCTGCGAAACCATAATAATGTATAGGGACGAATCTTTTCTATTTCGATTAACATGTCTAGCCGATGCCAGCTGGGATTTCACTTTTAACCCCCAATATCACCTCTCAGCGCAGGATACGAAATGGACGATTTGGAATATACTTTTCGACATACAACATAAAACAACTTGCATCTCTGAAACACACAGGAGCAGCCTTTTATCACTCAGGGTCGGACAGGCATGCAAGATCACGCCGCAAGCCATGTATAGAAAGAACACAGCACGTGTGTTGTGGATGGCAAATCGCTCCCAGGCCCTAGTGTTGTGCTGAATGGCCCCCTGATCGGAGGTTGTCATATCAACATCAACTAAGATTGATGAGGCTGGTGTAACAGGTCTGGACTTAGTCGCCCTCAGCAAATGACCCGTGTCCGGTATCAACCTGGCAAGCCCCCGAGCATCGCGATGGTTTACAGCACCGGCCGAAATGTCTGTACGATCACTACATGTCCCGTACGGCCTATACACTGGGAGCGTTTGTTGAGGTATTAAACATATTCTAGACGTTTTGGATCTAAACGTGTTTAGAATTGCGTGTTTAAATCCAAAATAGAATTAACTTTCTGCAAGTTTATTTGTTTTTTTCTAAAACCGACAAAACGATTTTTATAATCATAAGAAATCTCTGCTAACAACACAGCAGAGTCCATTGTACCATGCCGACTTTATCTTAGGCATGTGTTTAGAATGACTATCAATGGAGATGATACGAGGTGTTAACGAAAATGTGAGCCTATCCAGCCCCACCAGTGACACCCTGTTTAAACACATTTATTAACATATGAAAAGGGCTAGCATCTACCTATACACTAACATCCCCAAATTAGAGGCCTAAACAAGTTTACGGCTCAACCTAAATATTTGTTTTAAATCCAAACATGTTCGGGATCTAAAAATGTTCCCCAAAAATGGGGAATAAAGTTTATAGTGGCATTCAATATTCACCTCCATTTTGCGAGTCGGCAGGTGTGTAACAAACAGAACATCTATCGTCGTATCATTAAGCAACGCTGACGGCGGAGAATAGGTGGATGGGTGACTCTTGGAGAGTTTATAGCGTTGGCCCAACCGTATACTGAAATACAGGGCAACATCGCCACAGTTCACAAAGCAGTTACATGGATACCCGATAAGATAATATGGAAATGTGAACATGGAACCATCTGAACAACTTGGCACTTGCGTGACTTTTCGTAAGCGAGGTCCCCATGCATATTTGCCATGTTTTTCCTGAATCTTGTCAATCACATCAGTGTCAAAAGGGACAGAAAATTACCCACTGACTAGTTTTGAGAAAAATATAAATGTCAGCTTAGTTTATATCTAAGTACAGCAACCATAATCTATTGACATTGACACAGCAGTGGATGCCTCCAGAGAAACGGACATATTTGAGACGACCCCTGAGGATGCCTCATTTTCAAGTAGCGTGTCCAAAATTCCATTCCTAAGTAATTCATGTCATACCAAATAGTGGATGCTTCGCTTCAATTAAGACCCCCCTCGGAACGTCATATTACGGGAACAAACTCCCATCCACAGTATTATTAGCCATTGAACATGTGTTATGGACAGGACCGAAGACCAAGAAAGTGTCAACATACTGCCGAACAGGGTCACCCATCCACCCGCTCTCCGCAACCAACAGCTGATAAGTGACCTCAAGGTGGCATAGCGGTGTAGCCTGATGCTTGAAGCATTCACACGAAGTCCTTTCAATTCCCAATTGCTGTGTGGTGTATGATACACTCACCTGACACCTTCAAATAGATGGACTATTCCTAAAACAACTTAAACCAATATCCATTCACCCCTTATCCAAAATTACCCCCACATCTCAGAAACATTTAGCGACTTCAATAAAACATGATCAGTATTTCTGGTCAATATATCCCCAAACTTATTAACCGCTGTAATATTTCTGCCCCAATCTCCATCGCTCAGTATCCTAGCGTCGGGGGTCGATGGTTATGAATGAGCCACCGTCCCCCGGAACGGCATCTGCATCGATTCAGGAGTGGAGAAATATTGCTGCCATCTCCAGTAAAGCCAGCCTGCCACACGTCCTGTACCGCCGCGTAATTGACAGAGTACCAAGTGCCACACACACTCCATCTCGTCCTGTGGTCATTAACAACAACCCAACCCTGGCTCTCAAGGAGAACAATCACCGGCATGGCATCATATACTATAGATTGCCTCCAGTGTCTGAACTTGATCCCTTCGCCTTTGTTAAAAGTGTCACGGCTATAAAGATGTGTCGCCGTCACTATAGATAGGTAGGCTGTGTGTGTGTGTGTGTGTGTGTGTGTGTGTGTGTGTGGATATTGAAGTGACAGCGGTAGCACTGTCACTTGTTATATATAGGTAGAGTGTGTGCACGGATATGAAAGTGGCAGATAATATTACCATCTTTTATTGTAAGCAGGTAGCTACCTATAGGTTGTCTGTCTCTCTGTGTGGTGTGGTGTGTGTGTGGTGTGTCTGTCTCTCTGTGTGTGGTGTGTCGGTCTCTCTGTGTGTTGTGTTGTTTTGTGTGTGTGTGGTGTGTCTGTCTCTCTGTGTGTTGTGGCGTGTTGTGTTGTGTGTGTGGTGTGTCTGTGTCTCTGTGTGGTGTGGTGTGGTGTGGTGTGTGTGTGGTGTGTATGTCTCTCTGTGTGTTGTGGTGTGTGTTGTGTGCGTATATGTGGTGTGTGTGGTGAGTGTCTGCGTATGTGTGTGTGTGCGTGGTGTATGTGTGTTGCATGTGTGGTGTGTCTAGTCTCTGTGGGTTGTGTGTTTTGTTGTGTGTTGTGTGTGTCTGCGCGCGCGCGTGTGTGTGTGTGTGTGTGTGTGTATTGTATGTGTGTCAGTGATATGAAGCTGTCAGTGCATCACTATCAGTTTTTATAGATAGGAAGATTTTGTGTGTGTGGATATGTACATGATAGATTTATCGCTGAAATAATGACAGATTAAAGTGATAAAATTTGGTTCTTCGCAAAATCCCACTACTATCCCACAAATATGTCATTAATATCACATCAATATATTTCATTACAGTCCATCTAAATACCTCACTAATATATCTCACTAACATCCCACTAATATCCCATTAATTTTTCCCACTAATATCCCAATGGGCATCAATAGCCCACTAATAGCCCACAATATCCCGACCGAGGTGAAGACACCAAGTCTGTTCTTGACGCAGGGTATACATGTGGGGACATGACAGCTAACGCTTTAACCAACCGACCACTCCACTGCCCCAAGAATGTTATACCTGCGGCATTGTTTCAGTATGGGGACAGACTCACCAGAGTTGTGTTATTGAAAAAATCTTCACATAAATGTACACCATTTCCAAATGAAATGGGGGGTCACGTGTGTCGCAGTCGTCTAAGGCGCCGCAATTCGCTGTGCAGAGTTGCGTCCCTTGGGCACGCCAGAAACCTATGATTGTGTGTCCGAATCCCGGTTCGCCCCGATTATGTTTCTAGGTTTGTCAGCACCATACCCATGCTCGTGTGCTTCACCAAAGTGGTAAACGTCTAATACCTGCATCGCTTCGGGCTTTCCTCCAACATTAAGCTGACACGCCGTGATATTACTGGAATACTGTTAAAAGCGGCGTTCAAACCAAAACTCACACACTCGAAATGAACTGACACAGTAACACATTTTAACGCATTTTCTAGTGATGATGCTGCCTTCAGAGACAACGTAGTAAAATAACACCCCTTTCCTCGAACCTCCATCTGTATCGAAATTCGCATTTGGTTATTATTTCTTACTTCGAGACAACCTGAAGACGTTGACTCTCCAAGCTGCCATTAATCAGTTCTATTTAAGCTTCACGAAGCCTAGCCTGGCTCTGGTACACGCTGTAATGTCATTAGTAAACAACCGGGCTACCTGAACAACACAAGGGAAGACCCTCTACTCCCTGCAGTGTTTGATGACCGGACTAGCGGGTCGACAGCACTTCCCTCCAGTATTGCAGTGAACCGTAGGAATCTGTTCCATTTGCGAGTCGCTCGGACGGAATAAATCCGGGAGGGGGGATATTCCGGCAGTTCCGAATGATAAATCAGAGAGAGGAAATGTTCCGACGTCCTGCAGGGCTATAAAACTCTCTCTGTGGCCGAAGTATTGGCCGTTAGGTCTGGGTGACCTTGTTGACCTGTCTACAAGGTCAGGGACAGGGCTCTAATAAGCTCCATGCAGCGTCTCCATCAAACTAGCGGTGAGCATGAGCATTTGTTAACAAATGTTATGGGTAAGATAACACATATAGTCGATGGTTGTTTTGCTTTGTGGTTATCCACTAAACTTTTTTTATTCTTCATTTTTACCATTTTAGCCTTCCAATCTTCTTTTTTTATCAGAGTGGTAAACTCCACACATCCACCCACCAACCTGTTACGGATATTATGACATTGTGGAACTAGAAATCGAAGTGCACGGATTTATTGATTTATTTCATAAAATAAAACTTCTTCTTTTATAACACGTAATTTATTATAAACTTTAGTGTGAAAGACTGAGTTTTCTGAGGTTGAGAAAAGTGATATTTTCATTGCAGTGAACATAACACTTGATATGTCATCACACTGAACACTTTGACGGAAATGTTGTCATACAAGAGTTACCTCCCCGCAAATTGTCTCCCTTTATCGTAAGTGTCTTGCCCGTACACAAACCGTTGACTTCCTTTTTTCATTATTTCCATACTGACAAGGCAACAACAAAAAATGACCGATGGTCTTTTTATGGATTTAATATTGCTTCTTGTCGTTTGTTATTCCCTTGAATTATATTTCTTATATTCGTCATTCGATGACGGAAACATGATATTTCACTCGACACATGAAATATACTCTATGTATTTTGTCAGACATGTAGCATGTATGGCAAAGGTACAAACAAAATGTGCCACCTATTGATTAATATTAGAATAAATAAACAGTAGTAATCCATACGACGACGAAAAAAGCCTTTTTCAAAAGATACGTATATATACTGCCGGGCTAAAGAAAGTACACACCCATGTTTGATGATGGCTAACAATGAAACAAAAAAGAAACGGTTATCTGATGGTGATGTATTTGAAAGCGTAACATATAGTTGTATTTTGGATTTCAAGTTTGCAGTGTTTTTAACCGAGTAACGTTTTGATAACGTTCGTAATTTTGTGTCAAATCCAATTTTCAAGTGTTTTTTCAAGTGTATGCTTTCTATCTACCTACGGTATATTTACTTAGGGACGCCTGATGAGCACGATTATTAGACTGTGTTCGATCGCTGTGTACCGGTTTTTCCAATATTGGTCCATACCAAATATCCAATTGACTCGTGGTTACAGCGCTTGCTCGTCACGCTGACCACCCAGGTCGAGTCTCAAAACGGTTTTACATTTCAAGCCTATTTCTTAAATACTAGTACCATTCCTAATATTTATTACTTTGGTTGAAAAAATGGAGAGGTAGCTAAAAGGTAAAAGCATTCGCTCGTCACACCAACAACCCAGTTGACAAAACCATTCTTGGTCTCCCCCTGTCGTAATCTTGCTGCAACTGTGCTAGACTCTCTCACAGTCCCTGAACCATATTATTTCCCCTTCCGCCCAGCCCTTACTGTAATGCTATAACCCTAAATGAAGCAAGTCTAGATTTTCTAAAGCTTTGCCTGAAACTCCCATCTCACTGGTGCTCCTTTTCAATTAAAATGTAATTAAGTTGCTTGTTTCTATCAAAAGTATATATTTTCAGAGATTGAACGTCTACAATTCTACAACTGCTTTAACCAAACTCACCCAAGCAGTTAAAGTAACTTACAGTCTATGATATGTTATATTACAGAATACAATTCCTCCAAAAGCTTTGTTTGGCTAGACTTGCTTTTATATTGTCCAGATTTATTCTGTTTTCATAAAATACGTGTATTCCACAGTCATGGCGAAGAGAAAGCCAAGCTGCCAAAATGGCTATATCCGTGTCATGAACAAGCCGGAACAAAACGTCGCCATTCTATAGGAACAAGACATTCGATACCTGTCATGCATACCAGAAACATTGATAAAGGTCACTAACAAGAACAGACATTTCACCTCAACAATAATCCCCATAGCTTACAAACACAAACATTTACATATTAATTTCATTATCTACCCTACCCCATGTAGACATCTGTGACATAATGTGTTCCATGTGGTATATTAGCTTCATTTTTTATTCATCAGTATTAGGCTCCACGTCACTGCGTGTAGGAAAACCCTGTGTGGAGTCCCTTGACAGGAAGCCAACATTTTAGTGCATTAAAAGAAATAAACATTAACGCCAGAGAGAGATTTATTGCTAATTTGAAAATATTGCAATGTGGAGTTCAGAATATGGCGAAGCTAGAGCCGGGGAGAAAATTAAAAGTTGTAATAAATATGATTGAAGGGGCTTCGTTTCAAAGGAGATGCGTTTAGGAAGATCTTTATTTTTCATTTCTGCTGCACATGTCTCTATCTCCATAAAAAATGAAGGTTTACAAATATTTTATGGACTTGAGACTCATACATGTTAAATATTTCCGTTAGATTATGAAAACATGTTCAACATGGCCGGTGTTTGAGTTACACGTGGAACATGGGGAGAAGGGGTGGCATATGTTTATGTACATAGATGGGGGGTTACGTGATGTTTAAACTGCATGACATATTAAATGTTTATCTCTTTCTTGTCATGAAGCCGTGGGGGCTCGGGTGGTGCTGTGGTCTTGGACGACGCCGACATCCCCTGTGCAGAAAGTATCCGCGTGTCACAGTCCGCCACTCCGAAGACCCAGGTTCCATTCCTACCATTAGGTACTAAGCGGGAGAGAGAGATATCCATGTTTAACTCTCTCTCTCTCTCTCTCTCTCTCTCTCTCTCTCTCTCTCTCTCTCTCTCTCTCTCTCTCTCTCTCTCTCTCTCAACTGTTACACCACTTAGTTTAGACACAGTATATTAACGCCGAGTCCGTTATGCGGGGTCATAACAAATATAACAAATACCATCCATCTTACCCCCCCCCCCCCCCCTCTCTCTCTCTCTCTCTCTCTCTCTCTCTCTCTCAAACACACACACACACACACACACACACACACACACGCGCGCGCGCGCGCACACGTCAATGCTCTTGAAAGCGACGTTAAACCCCTCTCACCCCACAACCACTCACTACAAATTGCCAACTTTAGGAATAAGCAAAGATTCTATCTACAAGAGTCTGGGTCTCATCAATAACGTGAACATGTTGAGAGATGGGATGAGGTCTACTCATCTGGGGCTACATCAAATAGATCTCGGTGTGTTGAGAGGGACTTGGAAGAGTCGTATAAAGTATTGATATAAATGTGTTTCTGTCTGATGTGCTACACCCAGAGCCTGATATTTTATTTATCAAAATGCTTCCATGGACCACATCGCTCTCACGACCCAAACACAACTACTGCCACGACACTGTAGCTCACCTATATACATAGTCCAACAACTTAAAACGCCCAAAAAGCGGTATTGAGTGAGTATGGGTTTACGCCAGTTTCAGCGATATTCCAGCAATATCATGGCGAGGGGCACCAGAAATGGGCTTCACACATAATGAAGAATTTCAGATTGTGCTTTATACTATAACATAATGACTAGCATACAATTTGAAACGATTTTTAGGTGTGAATATGTTTTACAATTGAGCATAATGTTCCCAATCATGTTTAGATGTTTAGGCGGCAAGAACGAGCGAGAATAGTTAAAAGCCGCATTAGGCAATAATCCAGGAGGTGGGGGGGGGGGGGGGGGGGGGGGGGGCACCAGGGGGCCCGGGGTGCTTAACGCAATTCATCCATGTGGAGAACCGAACCCGGGCATTCCGATCGACGAGCGAACGCTTTAACCACGAGGCTACCCCACCGTCCCGTTAACATAGACATTGTGTATGAATTCGCTGTTGGTGTCGGTACTCAACAATATTTTCAACACAAACTTTGTTTGTTGTTTAGCGCCACACTGATTATTATTACAGTTACCTGGTGGCCCGCGTCAAGAAACAAACTAGTGATTGACACTATGAGCAACTTCGCACGCCGTCCGGGTGCGAGACACGGTAACAACCACGTTACCGAGACTTACCAATCGGTCTATTTGGTTACCTGTATATTGTAAGCTGAGAGTAATTGGGATCATATACAGATAATAAAATGATCATAAAATGAGCCTTACTGGACAAATAGGAACTGGTAACTTCATTGATTTTCGCAACATCACATGAATACCGATGTTGCAGCACCAACAACATACAGCGGAGAATATACAGTGAAAGTATAACATTCTAAAGAAGTTAAGGACCACCCGATTCTTTCATATTAGGAGGGGGGCGGGTAGCCTAGTGGTTAAAGAGTTCGCTCGTCACGCCGAAGACCCGGGTTCGATTCCCGACATGGGCACAATGTGTGAAGCCTATTTCTGGTGTCCCCCGCCGTGATATTGCTGGAATATTGCTAAAAGTGGCGTAAAATCATACTCACTCACTCATATAAGGGACCGACCATTAGATATTCTGGGAAGGGGAGTCGGGTGATCTGGGATTTTATCAAAGAAAATAAATTGGCCCAGGAAACATGAACAGTTATGCCCCAGATCTTTGGAAAAAAAGAGAATTTGCCACAAAAATACATTGTTGTTTTGTTTTTAAAAAAATAAAAAAAATAGATCTGGTTTTGCAGTTGAAGCTGAATTGTTTTCGAAAAAATAATCTAATCTCCATATGACCTACCACCCACCCTAACCCAAACCCCACAACCCCAACGAATACCAAGTGGTGAGTCCCTTACTTATTTAATTAATCTGTCATTTAATTGTAGTATCGTGTTTCTTTATTCATGTTTCCTTTAATTTGGTTTTATGTTCATGATGTATATTATCTGAAAAAGAAAAAAGAAGGAAAAAACAAAACATAAAACACATACACAACAGTTCCAGGCGTCCTTTACCCTACAAGAGCGAGACTCCGCACTGAAATGTCGCGCGTGTGACAGGGATTATATCCACTCTCGGCGCTTCATTCACTTTCCATCCCTCACAGTCATTCAAAGCTGTTAAAATCAGCGCGATTGTTTATCATACAAGACGACATTCTTCTGTTGATTATTTCCAGTTAATTGAAATAGGATATTCAACAGTGAAATAAAAAGTTTTGTTGTGTCAATTCTTCATAATTATCATAAGAACGTCCACTGTTCTATTATTCACTTGTTCTTCATGCAAGAACGTTACTGAATAATGCATTGATTAATGATTTGTTTTTGCCTGAGATCCTCATTCTTCTTCCTCAGGCATACATGTGCATGTTCCTGTGTTAGAGCTTTGGGCATGCCTCTGACGACAATGACTAAACTTATCTCTTTTAATAATGAAACATTACTGTCAAATTTATTTTTTTATAATGACAGGATCACATTATCCAGTCCTTTTAAAGGCGTTAATTCTCACTGATGCGACTTTTAACATATTGAGACTGTACTTAAATGGTAAAGACGCCATTCCTATTAATAGATTTTCATAAAAATATAAATAAACATAAGCGGAGGCCGAGTTTAACAAAACAAGTGAAAGCAATTTCCAACTTAGAATATTGTTTGTTTGCAATCAGCAATATACCAGCTCTATGACGGCGGTCTGTAAATAAGCCAGTCTGGACCAGAAACTCCTGTGATTGACATCATGAGCATCGATCTCCGCAGTGGGGTGCGATGACATGCTTTAACCAAGCCAGCGAGCCTGACCACCCGAACCCGTTAGTCGCCTCTTACGACAAGCATAGTCGCCTCTTACAACAAGCATCTGTTCCTGAAGACCAATTCTAACCAAGTCACCAAGCCTGACCACTCAGTCCCTTGGGCACGCCAGAAACCTATGGTCGTGGGTTCGAATCCCGGTTCAACCTGATTATGTTTCTATGTTTGTCAGCACCATACCCATGCTCATTGGTTTCACCGAAGTGGTAAACGTCTGAGACCTGCATCACTTCGGGCTTTCCTCCCACATCAAGCTGACACGCCGTGATATAACTGATGTACTGTTCAAAGCGGCGTTAACCCACACTCACTCACTGACCATCACAGTATTAATTTCATAAAACCTTCATACATGTTATGTACAGAATTGATTTTACCATCAAATAACCAGCATTATGCAAAGTTCAGTGACAGAGGGCTTCTGACTCTTCAATACCATCAGTATCCCCAGTTCCTTTAATAAAACCAATAGCGTTCCCGTGTTCATTTTGTCAACCAAACATAATTAACTATTTTCCTCAAAGAATTTGACTCCAAAGCGGGGGATCATTTCACGCTGAAGTAGATAACACGCCTCCCACGGGACTGAATTGCAAAATGGTGTCCAGATACCTAATCACATATTCGTGGGGGAAGGCGTAACAGGAATTTAGCTAATCAAAAAGTGTTCAACAAGCCTGAGTGGAAAGATGCTATTATTGTCATGGCTACTGCCGCTACTTATGATGTACTGATGGCTTGTAACTCAATTGACTGTGAGGACAATAGCAAAACCCTCCCCCAAAACCTTGGTAATAAAACGTTTTAGAAGCTCTTTCAACCACCATAATATTATGCGTCAGTACGTATTGACGAGTGTTTGGGGATCTTTCTTTTTCCTT
The DNA here is from genome assembly GCF_023055435.1 of Haliotis rufescens. Lineage (NCBI taxonomy): Eukaryota > Metazoa > Mollusca > Gastropoda > Lepetellida > Haliotidae > Haliotis > Haliotis rufescens. The sequence continues at coordinate 3,477,248 of NW_025963835.1, read as the reverse complement.
ACCAATTCCTGTGTTCGTCAGATTGAGGGCGGGGTAGGGGCGTTTCGCAAGTGAGGGGGTTGGGGTTAATACCGCTTTCAACAGTATTCCAGTTATATCACGGCGTGTCAGCTTAATGTGGGGGAAAACTCGAAGCGATGCAGGTCTTAGACGTTTACCACTTCGGTGAAACCCATAAGCACGGGTATGGTGCTGACAAACCTAGAAACATAATCCGGGCGACCGGGGATTCGAACCCACGATCATAGGTTTCTGGCGCGCCTATATGACGCAACTCTGCACAGCGAATCGCGGTGCCTTAGACAACTGGGCCACCCGTGGCATCCCTTACGTCAAAAGGAAACTTTCAGATGACCTCCTATCGTTAAAATGTCCCTTACCGGTGCCAGGACTCTCCAGCATTCTCCCTGATTAATATTCATGGTGGTCAGTGCCCGTGAACGATGGTTTAATTTTTGTTTGTTTGTGTTTTAACGCTGCACTGCAATATTCCAGCTATATGACAGCGGTCTGCACCAGACACTTTAGTCATCGACATCGTGAGCATCAATCTGCGCAATTGGGATTCGGTGACATGCATCAACCAACTCTCGCGAGGCTGACCCCCTATCCCGTTAGTCGCCTCTTGCTTGTCTCACAAGCATGGGTTGCTGAAGACCAATTCTTGTCGGGATCTTTACGGGGGATAAAATGGTATACTTCTTTGATCTTGGTCACATTGGAGTTTCGTTGCACATTAAGCATACACGCTCCTATAACTGAAACAATGTTCAAAGCAGCGTGGAATCTATTCACAGACCCAATCACGTCTCCATTAAACTTTCGCCAATAAATTTCGTTACACAACCCGGCCGCGTCATACCAAAAGACGTTAAAAGATGGTACTTGTTGTTACCCTGTTACCCGGCATTAAGGGGCTAAAACAAGGAATGGTCGGCTCGGAGTCAGTATACTGTGTCTGAGTGGGGTATTCATGTTAAACTGCGGCATGGTATCTCAGTGAGCTAGCACTATAAGTCAGCATCAGTCCGGACTAGTACAAGCAGCCACACACACACACACACGTGCATGCACGTCGTTATATAAGTGCAATAATCTTGGACGCGACGTTAAACCCCATTTTACCTCACCTCGTTACACTATTTAAGTCCTGGACGAATAGAACATGCTGATGATAACTATTAGTGACTCCTCGGGGATTCCGGGATAGAATTATTGGTCCATGCAACCAGTGCGGAAAGTAAAAGGAGTGGATTGTTGCTCATGTTATCAATCCCAGGATTATCTTGTCCAGGCTTGATTATATACAGGCTGGAATAGTGCGGAGAGCGGAGGTAAACAACACATAAACAAACAAACAAAGCTAATGCTGAACAATGTCCTCTGTTAACATCTTCCAACACTGTCTAGATCATTCGACATATAACCCTAACTAGTAACAACACCAAACATTGAAAACAAGCGACGGTCTCATCTGCCACGCGTTTCTAAAGATGGACACGTGATAAGTATGTCACCAAGTATAAACCCTTGTCAACCATCCCTTTCTCAATTCATTCTGCATCCACAACTACAAACAACGACTACCGCCACGTCACCATCAATATCACCAACACCATTTTTTAAAGTGTAAACACTTTCTACCACCACCATAGTGTAATGGCAACCACACTCACACCCACTCACTCACACACACACACACACACACACACACACACATACACACACACACACACACACACACCGATCACGCTGCCACGCCATCACCAATGACGCCCCTCTCATCCTAATTCATCGCCACACCTCTACTAGCGCTAGTCCAACATTCATCACCTACCACGACCACCTGACGAACCAGCTACCATCATCCACCGCAACCCCATCTACAACGACGTCTACAACGCCATCCGTCCTCAACGTCACGGACCCATCACCGCCAACCCATCAGTCAATGTAGTACCTTATTACCATCAAAGCACCGTTTACCATTACCTCCAAACCATCCTGCAAACATGCATTAATACAGCCACCACGGCCCATCGATGCCCTATGCAATATTCAATCACCCGCTCAATGCATTAATACGGGATGACGCTGTGCAATTTCCTCCTTCGATCATCCCCACTGCTGAAGCGTGATGTCCTTGATCCAGACCTCTCCCCCATTGAGAGCGACACCCCCAGGCAACCCCCCACCAACCCACCCTCACCCCACCTAATTTCACGAACACCCTACTTCTTGCCGTGCGGCTGAAACTTGGCGTGAAACTTTCTGGAAGATTCGATTACAAAGGGTGTCCATTCGCTCCGTTCTGAGCAACGCCAGTTTACTGAAGTGCTGCTCAATTAATGGTCGGTGAAATTGCAACGGAATTCGATTTGTAGGCGCTAATCGTTAGTGAAGACTTGTCGCTGTTTTCGATGAGAGGACGCGCGGCGCGATGTGACACAGCCTGTTGAGAGATGGCGCACCATTGAGCCAGCATCACATATTTGCTAATGGATCGAGTGGCCTTCAGATAAACAGTCTTGTCCAATAAAGGCCATGTCTTCGGATGATTCACAAAACAGTAATATCGCGGTCTCAACAAGTCTCAAATGGTTTACATAAGAGTAATTCTGTAGTCACCGTTGAATAACTAAAGCTAACCCTTGCGGTTGAGGTGTTTAATGTTTACTCAACGTTTTGTGATCTCAATGGCGCTGTACCACACATGATGCCTCAAATGATTTATCGAAATCCATTTTGTGATTTACCAAACTGTAGGCTCGTTTCTTTAAGTGTAGTCTGGTGGTTAAAGCGTTCGCTCGTCACGACGAAGATCCGGGTTCGATCCCCACATGGGTACGATGCGTGAAGCCCATTTCTGGTGTATTGCAGGAATAATGCTAAAAGCGGCGCAAAAACCATCTCATTCACTCTTTAAGGCATTTCTATCCATTTAGTATACTAAATTTCACATTTTATCATCTTAAACTGACTTATTCGTTTGTGGCTTCAAACACATCGACATTATGAATCTTAAATACCAACTGGTTTACAGATGAATACACTTCCTTCTTGCATGGTGTTTTTTGAAGACTATTCTATTCAGTTTAAACTCGTTTATAAACGTGTGTTTTTAACTGCTTTATTAAAGTTATTTTGACAATTATTACAAATTTGGTTCTAATAACGACATTTGACTACTGAATTACATATTACGACAATCCCGACGTTCAAAATTGCTTCTGTCTTAATCTGCAGGCGTAAAGCAAAATGCACGTCTGCAAAATAGATTTAATCATTGATATCTAATCAGTCGATGAGAGATTACCCGCCTTCAAGTTGAAATGTAAAGAAAACAAGTTTGTCGTTTTATACAACAACAATCCAAGCCGTTGAGGTTCAGCACAAAACGTGTCAGATACCCAATATCAAGGACCCGTGAAGATCCGGGGTAGAATAGGTCTTCAGCAACCCATGCTTGCCGTACAAGGCGACTATGCTTGTCGTAAGAGGCGACTATCGGGATCGGGTGGTCAGGCTCGCTGACTTGGTTGATACATGTCATCGATCCCAATTGCGTGGATCGATGCTCATGATATTAATCACTGGATTGTCTAGTCCAAACTCGATTATTTACAGACCGCCGTCATATAGCTGGAATATTGCTGAGTGCGGCGTTAAACAACAAACCAACCAACCAACTCAATATGAAGATGATTGACTGTATATATACATGTACATAACGTGTCGGGTACTTTGATTGTATGCTGTTCTCGATGTTTGTCTGTCTTGTTTCTATATTTATTTGAATATTCAATGTTTGGTGTCATCTCCTTGGCGTCTGTCAACGTCTTGTCAGATATGTTTGACATACCGTGTTTGACAACCATCTTGACCGCTTCCGTAGTCAAGTGAGAGAGCGTCCGCCCGGAAAGCGGAAGGTCGGGGGTTCGATCCCGCGTCATACCAAAAGACGTTAAAAGATGGCACTTGTTGTTACCCTGCCTTGCGCTTGGCATTAATGGGATATAACAGGGACTGGTCGGCTCGGAGTCAGTATACTGTGTCTGAGTGGTGTATTCATGTTAAACTGCGGCATGGTATCTCAGTGAGCTAGCACGATAAAGTCGGCGACTGGTACTAGTAGGCGTACAAGCACGCACACACACAGACACAGACACACACAGACACACACACACACAGACACACACAGAGAGATAGACACACACACACACACACACACACACACACACACACGTCGCTTTAAAACTGGAATCATCTTTGACACGACTTTAAACTCCATTTCACCTCACCTTACCTCTCCCCACCTTTGACTTAGAAGCCTACATATATGTTTTACTAATATCAGGAGTGATATGGAGTCATTAGTTTGACATACAAGTATATAAAAGGAGTCATATGTTTGACGTACATGTATGTTTGACTTACATGTATCTATATAAGGAGTCATGTGTTTGACTTACAGGTCTATATAGAAGGAGTCATATGTTTGACTTACAGGTCTATATAGAAGGAGTCATATGTTTTACTTACAGGTATTGTTATAAGGAGTCATATGTTTGACGTACATGTATGTTTGACTTACAGGTATGTATAGAAGGAATCATACGTTTGACTTAGAGTTATATATATAAGGAGTCATATGTTTGACTTACATGCATATAGAAGGAGTCATATGTTTGACTTACAGGTATGTATAGAAGGAGTCATATGTTTGACTTACAGTTATATATATAAGGAGTCATATGTTTTACTTACATGCATATATAGAAGGAGTCAAATGTTTGACTAACCTGATATATAGAAGGCGTCATATGTTTGACTTACATTTACACATATCACACCTTATATATATATATATATATATATATATATATATATATATAAGGTGTAATGTTTGACTAACCCGATATATAGGAGTCATATGCTTTACTTACAGGTATTTATAGAATGCGTCATTTGTTTGACTTACATGTACATGTATATATGTGGAGTCATATGTTTGACTTACATGTATATATATATATATATATATATATATATATATATATATATATATATATATATATATATACAAAAATGAGGTAAATGTTCACTCGGTATACATGTAATATATAATAAAGTCCACGTTAGTCCATCATCTTCTTTATATCAGTTTCATACATAGTACTCTCGCTGTCTCATGACAGCTCTGACACTGAAGATACCGAGTGAACATTTACCTCATATATATATATATATATATATATATATATATATATATATATATATATATATATATATATAATATGTATATATGCATGTAAGTCAAACATATGACTCCACATATATACATGTAAGTCAAACAAATGACGCCTTCTATACATACCTGTAAGTAAAGCATATGACCATATATATATATAAGGTGTAACGTTTGACTCCCATGTATATATGTGGACTCATACATGTTTGTTTGACTTCCATGTATATATGTAGAGTCATATGTTTGACATACATTTATATATAAGGAGTCATATGTTTGACTTCCATATAAGGAGTCACATGTTTTAAATACGTAGTCATAAGTTTCATATATATAACGTATTCAGCGATGTATGTGACATGTCACGTGCTCATCTATATTCTCAAACGCAACAAATATTATGAGCAAACATTACCCTAGGCCACGGCATCTTTTTATTGCCTGTAAACGGATCGTTTTTCAAAAAGCATAGGGTCTATTATAAAAATTAAAATATAGTAAAAAAAGTGAAAATCCTTTATGTAGGTATTTGTTACCAGCGCCGTCTGTCGGGTGAAATGGAAAAAGAAGATGAAATAAAGATAAAAGTTAGTTTTTTAAAGACATGTCAAAAGGTTACTTTCCTGTCGGTATTAAGGAACTTTGATGTTTTTTTCATCACTAAAGTTGTTAGACTCGACGCGAAGAAAGAAAAATGATCTAAAAACAATTTTGTTTCACATTTGTGGACGTTTAGGGCATGGGATTCCTAAGCCAAGTTTTGACAAAATGGCGAAACACGTTCAATTAATATTTGCGATATATGAAATGAATGAAATCACTTAACAGAGAATTAAACATTTTCAACAAATTAGATAAATGAACCCATAAACCGTATAAAGAGCATAGAACACGTTCAATTAGTGTTCTATGTTCTATGAAATAAACACAAGACTTAGACATGCGCTTTCCCCAATAGCCTTTCAATGGAGCCAAATAACCCGAGGGTATTTCTCTCTACTCATTTTGTTATTCATTTTCCGCTTGAAGGCAATTTCATTTCTTCTTTCGATTTGTATCGGCGTTTTATAAGCAACGACGGAAGCTACGCTGGCACGTTTAACGTCCACCGCCCCCGCCCGGAGTTCACGTTGGGAATTGGAGGAGATTCTATTTACCAAATTGCAACGATTACACTTAATGCGGCATACTGTCAATATCTTCCACAGTTAAATATTGTAAATTGAAATGCTATCGATTTGTTTCCATCTTAATAGCTGTCAATATTTATTGTAAATAAACGTAAATGCTCAGTTGAACGCCTTCTCAATATACTCGACGAAAGACGTATTTTGAATTCTGAAGCGTGTTGATCTGATCAAATGGTTGGGTAGAAAAATAAGACGACACAAATTCTCACCAACATTAAAGAACCACACATGCAGTGACTCCAGATGAGGCCAAAAATATAATAAATGGCGCCGCTTTTCGCTATTCAGAGTTACGACCCTTAGTCATGCCAGTATCCGCACTCTGTATGTTCGAATCTCAGATTAACCGCGATTATAGTAGCCTTGGTCTCTCAGCATCTTACCCGTGCTCGTGTGGCTGAGTGAGTTGGGTTTTCTGCCGCCTTCAGAATTATTCACGGTGGGGGATACCAGAAAACCGGCTTTACACACTGTCACCATGTCGGGAATCGAACCAGGGCCTTCCGCCTCACGAGCGAACAAGGCTACTACAACGCTCCTTTCACCAAAGTGGTTGATTGTCAACGATGTGCTTTATTTCAGGATTAACCCCAATGTCAGTCTGATACGTTGGATTTAATTGAAATATTGTTCAAAGTGGCGTCGAACCACAGATTACTTAAAGGTAATCATGGAGCACTAATTCCAACCGCTGCTTAATCCCTCAACGACGTGCCATTTTTAGCTTGTTTGGGTTCTCTACACATAAGTTGTTTGTTTGTTTATTGTTTAACACCAAGCATTATATCTAGCCATATGACGGCGGTCTGTAAATAATCGAATCTGGATCACAGAATCCAGTGATTGATATCATGTGCACCAATCTACTTATTTGAGAAACGATGACATGCATCAACCAAGTCGGTGAGTCTGACCACCCGATCCCGTTAGTCGCCTCTTACGACAAGCACAGTCGCCTTTTATGGCAAGCACAGGTTGCCGAAGACCTATTCTACCCCTGAATAGGGGTTCTACATATAAGTCTTACCTTGGGCTGTAACATTGATGTGGGCAGAATGACACCTCCATTGTGACGTATAAAGGTCACATGTTACTTTAGTCTTCTAACACTTGGGTATACGTCAATGACATCCTTTAAAGTTTCCCTGCCAATATTTCAGCCGGGCAAGCAGATCCACGCATCAGTCAACAAAGACACAGTTTAAAATCCCCTGCAACCAATATCCCCAAAACGACAAGAAATATATAAATATTCGAAAAGAAGACACGTACCTTTAAATGGCTACACACGTGTCAACTTAAGTACACATGATGAAAAAGTACTGGGTAAATTACTAGCCCTGATCCAGGATATAAGAACATTCAATCTTATCAGGTCTGAGATTATATTTGTGGTTTCGTCGATCGATTGCACATATTGACAACACACGCCCTAAAGTACTTAAGACCAAACAAGTCTTCGGCCATGTTTGTTCTGGCTCTACGATAATGACAGAAGACAGCATGGCCAACGACTAGATTAACTTTCATTAAATTCTTTCTCGGTAAAGGTCAGAAACATTTCCGTCGTATGCAGTAGATATCGGCCCGGGCAGTGTGCTGTGTTCATTAACATGTATGTATTCCGCCCTAAGTCGTGCTGGTTCTAGGGAGGACTAGATGGAAGCTTGATAAGATGGTTTCGTGTTGATGAAGTGGCTGTGTTCTGTCTCGTGAGTGTGTATGTAAAAGTTGAGATGCTATACATCGTTTGGATGAATGTGATAAGGGGACTTTTTTATGCTTCCGCGGTTAAAACTATTGCAGCTTTATCACGACTGTCTGTAAATTATCGAGATTTAACTAAGTAAAGTAGTATTTGTTACCTTGAGCAGTGTCGAGTGTATGTGTGTTGTTAATACAGAACCCGGCACAGGTCCTGCCCACTCGATCCTTTTAGTCCGCTCTTGCAACAGGAACAGGGTCCTGGGGGCATATCCTGCTCGGGAATCACTACGGAGAAACAAGCATGGCGTACTGGGGATCTATCTGCCCTGAAATCATTACGGGGAGACAAACATGGGGTACTGGGGGCTTATCCTGCTCGGGAATCACTACGGAGAAACAAGCATGGCATACTGGGGATCTATCTGCCCTGGAATCATTACGGCGACACAAGCATGGCGTACTGGGGATCTATCTGCCCTGGAATCATTACGGGGAGACAAACATGGCGTACTGGGGGCTTATCCTGCTCGGGAATCACTACGGAGAAACAAGCATGGCGTACTGGGGATCTATCTGCCCTGGAATCACTACGGGGAGACAAGCATGGCGTACTGGGGATCTATCTGCCCTGGAATCATTACGGCGACACAAGCATGGCGTACTGGGGATCTATCTGCCCTGGAATCATTACGGGGAGACAAACATGGCGTACTGGGGATCTATCTGCCCTGGAATCATTACGGGGAGACAAACATGGGGTACTGGGGGCTTATCCTGCTCGGGAATCACTACGGAGAAACAAGCATGGCGTACTGGGGATCTATCTGCCCTGGAATCACTACGGGGAGACAAGCATGGGGTACTGGGGATCTATCTGCCCTGGAATCATTACGGCGACACAAGCATGGCGTACTGGGGATCTATCTGCCCTGGAATCATTACGGGGAGACAAACATGGCGTACTGGGGGCTTATCCTGCTCGGGAATCACTACGGAGAAACAAGCATGGCGTACTGGGGATCTATCTGCCCTGGAATCATTACGGCGACACAAGCATGGCGTACTGGGGATCTATCTGCCCTGGAATCATTACGGGGAGACAAACATGGCGTACTGGGGGCTTATCCTGCTCGGGAATCACTACGGAGAAACAAGCATGGCGTACTGGGGATCTATCTGCCCTGGAATCACTACGGGGAGACAAGCATGGCGTACTGGGGATCTATCTGCCCTGGAATCATTACGGCGACACAAGCATGGCGTACTGGGGATCTATCTGCCCTGGAATCATTACGGGGAGACAAACATGGGGTACTGGGGGCTTATCCTGCTCGGGAATCACTACGGAGAAACAAGCATGGCGTACTGGGGATCTATCTGCCCTGGAATCACTACGGGGAGACAAGCATGGCGTACTGGGGATCTATCTGCCCTGGAATCATTACGGGGAGACAAACATGGCGTACTGGGGGCTTATCCTGCTCGGGAATCACTACGGAGAAACAAGCATGGCGTACTGGGGATCTATCTGCCCTGGAATCACTACGGGGAGACAAGCATGGCGTACGGGGGATCTATCTGCCCTGGAATCATTACGGGGAGACAAACATGGGGTACTGGGGGCTTATCCTGCCCTGGAATCACTACGGGGAGACAAGCATGGGGTACTTGGGGCATATCCTGCTCTGGAATCACTACGGGGACACAAGCATGGGGTACTGGGGCATATCCTGCCCTGGAATCATTACGGGGAGACAAGCATGGGGTACTGGGGATCTATCTTCCTGGAATCACTACGGGGAGACAAGCATGGCGTACTGGGGATCTATCTTCCTTGGAATCATTACGGGGAGACAAGCATGGGGTACTGGGGATCTATCTGCCCTGGAATCACTACGGGGAGACAAGCATGGTGTACTGGGGGCATATCCTGCCCTGGAATCACTACGGGGAGACAAGCATGGGGTACTTGGGGCATATCTGCCCTGGAATCACTACGGGGAGACAAGCATGGCGTACTGGGGATCTATCTGCCCTGGAATCATTACGGCGACACAAGCATGGCGTACTGGGGATCTATCTGCCCTGGAATCATTACGGGGAGACAAACATGGCGTACTGGGGATCTATCTGCCCTGGAATCATTACGGCGACACAAGCATGGCGTACTGGGGATCTATCTGCCCTGGAATCATTACGGGGAGACAAACATGGGGTACTGGGGGCTTATCCTGCTCGGGAATCACTACGGAGAAACAAGCATGGCGTACTTGGGATCTATCTGCCCTGGAATCACTACGGGGAGACAAGCATGGCGTACTGGGGATCTATCTGCCCTGGAATCATTACGGCGACACAAGCATGGCGTACTGGGGATCTATCTGCCCTGGAATCATTACGGGGAGACAAACATGGCGTCCTGGGGGCTTATCCTGCTCGGGAATCACTACGGAGAAACAAGCATGGCGTACTGGGGATCTATCTGCCCTGGAATCATTACGGCGACACAAGCATGGCGTACTGGGGATCTATCTGCCCTGGAATCATTACGGGGAGACAAACATGGCGTACTGGGGGCTTATCCTGCTCGGGAATCACTACGGAGAAACAAGCATGGGGTACTGGGGATCTATCTTCCTGGAATCACTACGGGGAGAGAAGCATGGCGTACTGGGGATCTATCTTCCTTGGAATCATTACGGGGAGACAAGCATGGGGTACTGGGGATCTATCTGCCCTGGAATCACTACGGGGAGACAAGCATGGTGTACTGGGGGCATATCCTGCCCTGGAATCACTACGGGGAGACAAGCATGGGGTACTGGGAGCATATCTTCCCTGGAATCAATACGGGGAGATAAGCATGGGGTACTGGGGGCATATCTTCCCTGGAATCATTACGGGGAGACAAGCATGGGGTACTGGGGGCATATCTGCCCTGGAATCACTACGGGGAGACAAGCATGGGGTACTGGGGGCATATCTGCCCTGGAATCATTACGGGGAGACAGACACGGGGTACTCGGGGGCATACTCACTCACTCACACACACTCTCTCACTCACTCACTCACTCACACACTCACACTCACACACTCACTCTCTCACTCTCTCACACACACACAAACACACACACACACAAACACACACACAAACACACACACACACACACACACACACACACACACACACACACACACACACACACACCACTCTGAAACTAACCCTGTATATAAACAGGAAAGCCGTGCCGTCGGCAGCAACATGTAGCAACCTTATGATTATGAAAAGACAGGGCCGAACTGACCACGACTAGCCGCTGAAGCATATCTGTCCCCGCACGAACATCACATGTACAACATGACCGCTGTCCGGGGTGGACGTGATGGACACTCCATACCCGACCGCTACGTTAACACCGCCTATAGATGATACACGGGTACAACCAAAACGTAAGATTTTCATCCGGGCACGCGTACCATGAGATATAAATCGAAATGAAAACATCCTTTTTTAAGACCAACGACCAAAAATTCAACAAGATACCATATATAGAATTCTGAAATGCAATTCCGGTGATATTGACATTTTTACGCTTACTTACGTACACTACTGTCCCTCAACAAGGCGAAAAAATCTTTAACAAACATGCTAAAAGATATAATAATGAAGTCGTGGTGCCTTGTTAACACGACCACAGCAAAAGGATAGCAATCAATCTATAGAAATGCACTTCAAAAAGTTTTGGGCTAGTAATTTTCTCTCAAAACCGTTGATACAACATGTAACCATTTAACAGATTTAAGAATTATCCGTTTTTCGCCGAAAGTGCACTCATGTCAGTTTTCCACCAAATGGACCGAGGAGAGCACGCCTCTCGTGGGATCTGTGTTCCTATGAATGTTTTTCGCTTGATGTGCAGTCAGTTCATTGCAAATGGAATTGCAACAGCGTTCCTCCGTACCTCCATAGAATATACAAGTACCTTCACATTGATTTTAACGCCCAGCGGACAACTTTAATATAAACTTATGTTAAAGATGGGAGTTACTTGGTGCAGTTAAATACATTGTCGGATAATAACATTGGATAAAAAAAGAACTTCGAATTCAAACGCATGAGATAATCTATTTTTTATCCTAAAATAATTTCCAATTACATTCCTAGTTTCAATTTTCGCTTGACCTTTTCTGTTCAAAAAATCTATGTTAGATTTTCTCCAACAAATATCAAAGGACAAACTCTATATTCTATGTTATCAGCCCTGTTTAGATACCTAAAAATCGCCGTAATCACTCTGCGTAAATAGAGTGAATGAGTTGGGTTTAACGCAGCTTTTAACAGTATTCCAGTAATAGCACAGCGTGTCAGATAAATGTGGGGGGAAAATCCGAAGTGATGCAGGTCTCAGACGTTTATCACTGCGGTGAAGCCCACGAACACGGGTATGGTGCTGACAAACCTAGAAACATAATCGGGACGAACCGGGATTCGAACCCACAATCACAGGTTTCTGGCGTGCCCAAGGGCAACTCTGTGAATTGCGGCGCCTGAGACGACTCGGCCACCCGTTGCCTGCGTAAATAGCGGAACATTATGATGAATCTATGATGAGTTTACTTATTAATATAACACAATGACGAGTTTAATGAAGAACTATAGTTGTGAAATAAGTTATTTATAATACAATTAAGCATAATGTGTCCAATCATGTTAAGGCGGTAAGAACGATCGTGACTAGTTTTGCCCCGCATTTAGCAGAAATCCAGCTAATATACAGGGGGAACACCAGAAATTTATCCATGTGGGGTATCGAACACGGGTCTTTGGCGTGACAAGCGAACGCTTTTAACCACTTGCACCAACCGCACCTAAAATGGCAAGAAGGGAGGATAACGAGAATCACAATGGCATTACCACCATGAGTATCGGCTATAAATAGAGTAATCATAATAACAGTATCTGTGTGAACACGATTGCTTCGTCGCCGATCATCAGTGAATGTGGAGAGGCGTTTTATCCGTAACTTGGAGGGGCGGTCGGGTAGCCTAGTGGTTAAAGCCTTCGCTCGTCACGCCAAAGACCCGGGTTCGATTCCCGACATGGGTACAATGTGTAAAGCCCATTTCTGGTGTCCCCCGCCGTGATATTGCTGGAATATTGCTAAAAGCGGCGTAAAGCCATACTCACTCACTGGATATTCTGTCTCATCCTTCAGGCGAGATAATTATTATTCAGATAATTATTAAATACTATTGGCCAGAGAAATAAATATGATCCCTAGTACCTTTAGTTAATTATTCAGTACACGCAATAGAGAATGCATTTATTATAAGCAAAAAAGGACAAAATGATTTCAAGATAAAATCAAATATTAATTTATGTCATCGGTTTTAAATATAAAAGCCCAAGGTATTAACATATATTTTCTTCAATAACACAATTAGGAATAGACAATACGTTTTGGGAGTTTGTCATTAGTAATATATGTTTTATATTTGGGATTACACTTTCTTAGTAAAGTACAAATTGCAGTACCTTTTTGGTCCATTCGGGATTCGAACCCACGCCCTCAGAGTCAGGCACCTGATCGCCAACAAGGATGGAACTCCGACAAGGTACTAGAGTGTGTACTTTACTACGAAAATGTAATCCCAAATATAACAAATGTTACAATAACAAAATCAGTTGAGAATATTGATATTGGTAGATAAAGAAACTCAAATGTATATTTTCGTATTCTTTCATGTGACCTTTACCTGAAACTAAGGTCAAAGCAAGGTCATCTGAGCAGATTACCCATCTGATACCACAATTACACTGAGAAATCTCCCAACAATGTTATATGACCCGTATGCTAGAAAACCCAATCATAGATTATCTTTAAGTGCTCTAAGCAGCATTCTATGACACGCTATGGCCAAAGAAACAATCCCAGATTATCTGTGAGTCTTCAATCTGCATATTCAGAGATCCAGGCGCCATTACATCCCCGGCCGTGAGCTTCAAGCCACGTCTGACGGAGATAGATTCATTGTAGTCGGGATTAATTGAAGATCACGAGACATCTAGGAATAATGATTAGGTGACCCTTCGAGAGCGCAGCCCCTAAAGTGATCCCTAATAGCTCTGATTGATGCTAGCGTCCTCGGGGAACACGGACTTCTGATGTCTTTTGGTCAGGACTGATACAAACTCAGCCCACCGCGGGATGGAAGCGAGTCCTTTGTAGCCCTGTGATGTAAATGAAGTGTCATTGATGTCTGGTCTAAAGATTTCGATGACATGTGTAGTTTATGGATTTGGGTCAGTGAATGTGGGTTTCGGTTTCATGACGCTTTTGGCAATATTGGTGGTGTCAGACGGTGGTGGTGGAGGTACCGTGGATGGGCATCAACCCCGGGCCTTCGACGCGACGATAGAACCCTTTAACCACAAGGCTACCCCACTGCCCGGATGTTGGTCAGACTAAACAGGGTGAACTACTACATAAGGAATATTTATACTTAAACAAATTTAGAATTAGGTTAATGGTCAACCATAAACATGGCTACAATGACCATCATCAACATGTGTCTGATGTTTGACGACAAGAAGTCGAGCGACAACATGAGGAATTCTTATACTTAAACACATTTAAGATTAAGTCAAGGGTCAAACACATACATGACCACCATTAACAGGTTTTTGATGTTTGACAAGAGGATGACTTCAACATTCCAATGGTCAACTTTCCATTTACATCGAGCAATATTCCTTCAGCTCCATGCATGAAATGTTGCCTTCCCTCTCTCCAAATAATTCAAACAGCGTCATACGACTCTTACTCAAAAGTTGTTTGTTCAGAGGTACAACAGTCAATGCCTCAGTAAAGCTTTCAACACGTTTCATGGTAGACATATGGAGGGCATTTCCAATTTATGATAACAATGGTGTACGATGCAATTCCCAATTGTTTCCGTGTTTTTGTTTTAGGTGAACACTTGCCATGCCTTTGCATGTGTTTGTGATGGGTGCCACCGGTGGGGCAGGATACACTCACCTCTTCGCGAACAACTCGTATCATCACTATTTGATGGTGATATAAAAACACAAAAGAGATGATATTGTCGAATGAATGTAGCTTATATGTACTGCTCAGTCTCTAGTTGGAGCCATCAAGTCGGTAATATATTGTAGGATAAGGGCTGCATATGCATATCCACTGAACCAATCTGTCTGCCATTATTCTCTGATTTTAAGGCTTTAAAAGCGTTCTAGTATCGATCAACAGTATACATATACATGGAAAATATGATGAACTTTGATCGTACGTGATATCAGTAACAGAAGAGCAGGTCAAGGTCAAGGGCGAATCGACAAGTTCAATGTCAAGGTCAAGTTCACAGGTTTTCACAGGGTACGACACGTTCAAGGTCATATTCTAGAATTAACTGAAAGAAGTGTTGGTTTATCGTGACGTGTACAACTTAAAACTTTTAAAAACATTTGGGTATATTTCAGTACATATATGTGTGTTAGAAGTATACAAGTATAACCCCCTTACCATCGGTGGGCACCGCAGCAAGGGGGTGGGGGGGGGGGGGCATACCGATGGTGAATAGGTAAGCACCAAAACTGTCAGCTGAGAAATAGGTTTCCTCTTGAAGTATCCGTGCTATGCGAACCTCCGCGAGTATAATACTACACAAGAATAGTTCCCGAGCTTTTTATGTTGAGGTCAGGGGTACTGGATGCCGTATTGGGAGTACTTCGGTCGTATTCCGAGAGACGCTTCATGTCTTTCTTATATTTCAAGTACATGTTATTGTAATTTACAATGTATTCAAGTAAAACAGAATACACGACTGTTCCGGTTAGGTTTTATTTCAATGTATAATGTATAATGGATATCATCATCATAATAATACCCTAAGTTAACCATGGCCATTCATTACTTTCAACCCGTTGATAGCATCAGAAATGTAATTCTGCCTGGGGAATATACAACCCAAACAGTCAGAGCTGAACAAAGGCATATTTCGAACACAGTGTTTCAGTTTCCGAAGCCAATATTGCTTAATTTCGCCTGATGTCTTACCTGTGGTCAGTGTACATAACCACGTGCCACCACTTGACCCTTATTGTTTCGAATTCGAATTAATGGACATTTGCTTAAAGCGGCATTTAGTCCAGCGAAGTCACTCGAGCTTATGCAGTTCATTTGAAAATGTTTTGAATCATATAAATGGAGCAATTCACATAATTTGGTTAATTTGAAGACAATTCCCACACAAACCTTTATGAACTGACGATGGTCGCTGGGCTGATAATGTCAATAACGTCCATTTGAACAAAGATATATTGTTAAACTAAGCGGTACGAATCAGTTAAATCAGCATTAAATCCTAATGTATTTAAAACAACATTCCGGATTGAGGAGGTGTTAGGATTCACTATCTCTGTATTTACGAGGAGACTTTTTCAGTTAACCACTTCTTAAAGATTGATGCGTTAAAACAGAGCTACGAAATATGTAAATCCTGCAACATGTTTCAAATATCAAAATCAATTCGGATTAGAGAGGTTCCGCTATCTACGATATGTGTGTTCATTAACGATGTGATCGATGATCGAAATCAATCCTATAGTGCAGTGAAGACTGAGCACACAATTTCATGAAAAATGTCCCTGAAAATATTAATGATTCCTAACTTTTTTGTTCAGTATATGTAAGAAGCCCCCGACGATTGAAGCAACACGTGCAGCAGCTTCTCGGTGACTAGGGGAACATTATTGTGTACAGGTGTGTACTGCATGCAGTCAGCTCCTCGCAGGTAGCGGTAAACTACACTATGCATTATTTGTATTTTGTTTTTGTTTTTTTGTTTTGTTTTTTTTTAAAAGGGGGCACGGGTTGCCCAGTCGTCTAAGGCGCTGTGCAGAGTTGCGTCCCTTTGGCACGCCAGAAACCTATGACTATGACGAATCCCGGTTCGCACCGATTATGTTTCTAGGTTTGTCAGCAGCATACGAGCTCGTGGGTTTCACCGAAGTTGTAAACGTCTGAAACCTGCATCACTTCGGGCTTTCCTCCCACATTAAGCTGACACGCCGTGATATAACTGGAATTCTGTTCAAAGCGACGTTGAACCCAACTCACACACTCACTCCACACTCTACTGTTCCTAGGTACTTTTCTGAAGCTGTTCGATTGGCAGCCATCGCTATTCACTGTACAAATCATATTGATGGTTTGGTGATCTTCGCGTACCTTAAAGAATTTCCTCCCACATTAAGCTGACACGCCGTGATATAACTGGAATTCTGTTAAAAGCGGCGTTAAACACAACCCACTCACTCACTCATTTTTTATAATCCTAGAGGTATGTGTTGAAATGAAAGTTTCTAAAGACATTAGGGATTGGGGGGGGGGGGGGGGGGGGGGGGGATGCTGGGGGGAGGGGGGGAGGCGGCACTTTACCGATGGGGACAGCTGCCCTAGCATCTTGGTAGAGTACAGGTGATGCAATCATTCAGAATGACGGCGCCATTGTTCTCAACCCTCAACAGTTCGAGCGATAAAACCAGCAGGCAACAGATCACATTCCGTGCTTTTACAGTTTCGGGATTCCACATAACCCACCTTACGACAGGTAAGCACGTGATTGAAACACTTACCTGACAGGTCGAGTTTTTTCAGGTAACCAATACATGCTTTCAAGCAAGTAACATATTACATAGACACTTAGAGAGTTTGGAAGCTGGCCGCGCATTCAGATCGTGTGTGCTGCAGCTCCAGCTGTGGTTTGAAGTTTTTGTTCATGAAGAACGCTGAACATTGTTTGGACCATTCATTAAAGCTGTCTATCCTAAGTGTCGAATTAACAGGTAAATATTTTATCCCAGATTGTCGTAAACTGAATAAAATAGGAAAAGGTCTTAATGATCCGAAGTACAAATATGTTTGTTATTGAATCCATTTTGTAAACGGAGTTACATGTGACGCCCAGTAATTGTAGAATTCACGTCATGTTCAGAGGTTGTCTTGTGTGTAAGGCAATCTTCAGAGCTCCTCATCAGCGTGGGGAGATAAAGTGTAAAAACAGTAGTGAGTGGCTGGTGCTGTTGTTGTGGGGGTGACACTGGCAGGTAAACAGGTCCACATCTCATTAGTGTTGGCATCTCTTACACAGAAATACAGACAACCACATCTACACACCCATGCACGCATGCGCACACAGGCACGCCGACAAAAAAACGTAGCTGACATTCCCGCCTCTCGCTTCTATCCGCTCCCCGTATACCCGTTCCACACCCATTCCTATCTCCACCCCTCACACCCATTCCTATCACCACCCCTCACGCCAATTCCTATCACCACCCCTCACATCCATTCCTATCACCACCCCTCACATCCATTCCTATCACCACCCCTCACACCCATTCCTTTCACCACCCCTCACACCCATTCCTATCTCCACCCCTCACACCCATTCCTATCACCACCCCTCACACCCATTCCTTTCACCACCCCTCACACCCAATCCTATCACAACCCCTCACACCCATTCCTTTCACCACCCCTAACACCCATTCCTTTCACAACCCCTCACACCCATTCCTATCTCCACCCCTCACACCATTCCCTATCACCACCCCTAACACCCATTCCTATCTCTACCCCTCACACCCATTCCTATCACCACCCCTAACACCCATTCCTATCACCACCCCTAACACCCATTCCTTTCACCATCCCTAACACCCATTCCTATCACCATCCCTAACATCCATTCCTATCACCACCCCCAACACCCATTCCTATCACCACCCCTAACACCCATTCCTATCACAATCCCTAACACCCATTCCTATCACCACCCCTCACACCCATTCCTATCACCATCCCTAACACCCATTCCTATCACCATCCCTAACACCCATTCCTATCACCATCCCTAACACCCATTCCTATCACCATCCCTAACACCCATTCCTATCACCACCCCTAACACCCATTCCTATCTCTACCCCTCACACCCATTCCTATCTCCATCCCTCACACCCATTCCTATTTCCACCCCTCACACCCATTCCTATCACCACCCCTCACACCCATTCCTATCACCACCCCTCACACCCATTCCTTTCACCACCCCTAACACCCAATCCTATCACAACCCCTCACACCCATTCCTTTCACCACCCCTAACACCCATTCCTTTCACAACCCCTCACACCCATTCCTATCTCCACCCCTCACACCATTCCCTATCACCACCCCTAACACCCATTCCTATCTCTACCCCTCACACCCATTCCTATCACCACCCCTAACACCCATTCCTATCACCACCCCTCTCACTCATTCCTTTCACCATCCCTAACACCCATTCCTATCACCAACCCTAACACCCATTCCTATCTCTACCGCTCACACCCATTCCTATCTCCATCCCTCACACCCATTCCTATCTCCATCCCTAACACCCATTCCAATCTCCATCCCTCACACCCATTCCTATCTCCATCCCTCACACCCATTCCTATCTCCATCCCTCACACCCATTCCTATCTCCACCCCTCACACCCATTCCTATCTCCATCCCTCACACCCATTCCTATCTCCATCCCTAACACCCATTCCAATCTCCATCCCTCACACCCATTCCTATCCGCATCCCTCACACCCATTCCTATCTCCATCCCTCACACCCATTCCTATCTCCACCCCTCACACCCATTCCTATCTCCATCCCTCACACCCATTCCTATCTCCATCCCTCACACCCATTCCTATCTCCACCCCTCACACCAATTCCTATCTCCACCCCTCACACCAATTCCTATCTCCACCCCTCACACCCATTCCTATCTCCATCCCTCACACCCATTTCTATCTCCATCCCTCACACCCATTCCTATCTCCATCCCTCACACCCATTCCTATCAACATCTCTAACACCCATTCCTATCACCACCCCTAACACCCATTCCTATCACCACCCCTAACACCCATTCCTACCTCCACCCTTCACACCCAAACCACACCCATTCCTACCTCCACCCGTTACACCCGATCCACGCCCATTCCTACCTCCACCCCTCACACCCAATCCACAACCATTCCTACCTCCACCCTTCACACCCAAACCACACCCATTCCTACCTCCACCCGTTACACCCGATCCACGCCCATTCCTACCTCCATCCCTCACACCCAATCCACAACCATTCCTTCCTCCACCCCTCACACCCAATCCACACCCATTCCTACCTCCACCCGTTACACCCGATCCACGCCCATTCCTATCTCCACCATGCATACCCGATCAAAAGCAAATACAAAAACCTCATACACGATCCACGCCCCAAATCAACCCCTACCTCCGTCACCTCACAACCGATCCACCCTCATTCCTATAATCCCATTTGCATTAGACCCCACCCAGTGACAATACCCAATGCCCCATCACCTCTCCGATGACCCTATCAGAGAACACACACACACACACACACACACAGAATGAACAATAGAACGCCCGTGTCAACATGTCAGCAACAGACAGCGCATATACACGAGTACAACCACAACTGACACCATAAACATGTCTGCGAGTATCCATTCCCACTTAATTGGAATTGGTCAACTTTTGGAAAATCTAAGGATCCTCACGAGAGTGACAGCTTAATCTCAAGAACAAAGGTGTTTTTGTCATTCCAAAGATACATTGAGCCTAGGTGCTAATGATGGCGCGAAGACCCGCATCAGGTGAAATGTTTATGGTTTTGCTTAATGGTATTTTCACAGACGTTTCAAGTCTTGACGGGCAGCTAAATTACTCGACGTTGAAGTTTCCTTTATTGATCTTATTTTTTAACCGATTTGTCGGTTTCTTTAAGACAACTTGGTATTGTTTTCTTAACCCTTCTGCGATTTCCTTCTAAAACACAACGTGTATTGCTACACACAATAACCCCCATAAAATGATGTGTTAGTGGAATTGTGACCTGGGAATTCTTTAAGGTACGCGAAGATCACCAAACCATCAATATGATTTGTACAGTGAAAAGCGATGGCTGCCAATCGAACAGCTTCAGAAAAGTACCTCGGAACAGTAGAGTGTGGAGTGAGTGTGTGAGTTGGGTTCAACGTCGCTTTGAACAGTATTTCAGTTATGTCACGGCGTGTTAGCTTTATGTGGGAGGAAAGCCTGAAGTGATGCAGGTCTCACAAGATTACCACTTTATTGAAACCAACGAGCAGTTTTCAATTTTTCAGTTTTAATTGCTGGACAGGGCCCCGTTCCACAAAGTGATCGTAGCGCTACGACTGTCGTAAGTCTATGTCAAAGTATGTGAATTACGATCGTCTTAGCGCTAGGTCGCTTTGTGGTACGGGGCCAAAATGTAAATTTTTAAAACATAAACTATCTGACACAATACTTTCCGATCACATCAGACTGTCCGAACAAATGATTCTGACTTGGTGTTGTAGAGTGAGTTTAGTTTTACGCCGCTTATAACAATATTCCAGTTATATCACGGCGTGTCAGATTAATGTGGGAGGAAAGCCCAAAGTGATGTAGGTCTCAAACGTTTTCCACTTAGGTGAAACCTACGAGGACGGGCATGGTGCTGACAAACCTAGAAACGTAATCGAGGCGAACCGGGATTCGGACCCACAATCATAGGTTTCTGGCGTGCCCAAGGGCCACAACTCTGCACAGCGAATTGCAGACGACTGAGACACCCGTGCTCCCAGGGAGGGAGTGAGTGTGTTTGGTTAAATGCTCCTATGAACTATATTTCAGTTACATCACGACGTTTCAGTTGTATGGTGCAGGAATGGCCAAAGTGATGCAGGATGTAAACAGTTATCACTTTAGTGAAACACACGAAAGGTGTGCCGCAATATTCCAGCAATACCACCCCCGGGGACGTCTACATGGGCTTCACACATTGTGCCCATGTGAGGAATAGAAACCCGGGTCTGAGGCGTGACGATCGAACGCTTTAACCACTAGGCTACCCCACTGGTCCGACATCCAAGAAGATGGTGAGGTGCAGACCGGGGCTCAAAATCTGGATAATCTATGACCAGCGGATCCTGGCAGCAAAGGGGCGCAACTCTTCACATCGGCCACTGAACACTGCCAGCAATGCATAGTAGTTCCTGTAAAAAGGCATTATTCTCAGAATCATATAAGGTTTGGTTGTGTGACGTGACCTGAGATAGCGTTGGTTATAACTGGATCTAGATAAACTTCACTTACAATGTGGTTGAGGTAAAACAAGCAGTTGCGTGATAAATCGTTCGACACTTTGACACTAGCAATTTGTTTTACCAACCGAGAATGACAGAAAATATATTTCGGCATCAATTTGGATTAAGAATCCATTTTAAGAATTATTTTTCAACCTTTTTTGCCTACAGATCAATACACCATCCATGCGCTCTCTCCTGTATCGTATACTACAAAAAACGTGGTTCTTGAATACGACATATAGTTGATTACCAAGCTTTCATGTTGATGAATGTTGGTATTGATTTTCAAAGAACAACAAATAGATGTAAACTGATATTTGGCAGAAGAAAGAAAAGGTGTTCTATTTTAAACACAGAAAAACAAATGGGGCGGCGTGGTAGCCTTGTTGTTATAACGTTCGTTCGTCATGAAGAAGACCCGGGTTCGATTCCCACATGGGTACAATGTGTGAAGCCCATTTCTGGTGTCGCCGCCGTGATATTGCTTGAATATTGCTAAAAGCGGCGTAAAACCATACTCATTCACTCACTCATTCACTCCGACTACAAACATTTCTCTGTGAAAACACAAACTTTTCTAAGGAGTATGATCTTTATTATCATTGATTTTTAAGCAACATACTCGTGCATATAGATTTCTGTAAATGGTAATCGCTTGCAATAAGCGTGATTTAGGATCCCACTGCTTAAATCTGACACGCCGTGATATAACTGAAATACTGTTCAAAGCAGCGTTAAGTCGGAGTTATTAACACACGGCATGTATCGATATGCCGGTAGTCCCTTGATGTACTGTAGAATGATAAGCTCGATGCCTTTGTGTATTTTCCAGAAATCCAAACTTCTCAGAAATTAACAGTTGCAATGGCGCCGACAACGGCGTAGTCACTGCTATGTAGGACACCACTCCATAATTCGTTATGCGCAATAACCAACAAAACATATGAAACGAACCGTTATGATTCAATATCTTGGAGAAAATCTAATAAAAAAATAACGTTTCTGTGCAAATGGCTGATTAATGCCGACACGAGAAGAATTCAGCCCGTCAGATTGGATCTTTGAGAATCTGATGAGACATGATACCGAATCCGTGAGCCGCATGTCATGGAACAGAAAAAAATACCCATCAGATCTAGAGTTGCGTTTTGGCGATGTGAACCTAGATATGTTCATAACCAGCAGATTATAGGAGAGCGTGTCAGCTGAGTGTGGAGGGTTGGTGCATGTCGTGGACGTTTCATCACTTTGATGGAAATTTTAACACGAGCGTGTTGCTGACAGACCAAGGAACATAAAAGATCATAATAGGGACCACGGGGTGATGATAGGGGCCACAGGATCATGATATGGACCACATGATCATGATAGGGATCACAGGATCATGATAGGGATCACAGGATCATGATAAGGGTCACGAGATCATATTATTATAACAGGATCATGTTAGGGACCACGGGATCATGATAGGGACCACAGTCATGATGGGGACCATATGATTATGATAGGGATCACAGAATTATGATAGGGACCACGGAATCATGATAGGGACCACGGGATCATGATAGGGACCACAGGATCATGATATGGACCACATGATCATGATAGGGATCACAGGATCATGATAGGGATCACAGGATCATGATAAGGGTCACGAGATCATATTATTATAACAGGATCATGTTAGGGACCACGGGATCATGATAGGGACCACAGTCATGATGGGGACCATATGATTATGATAGGGATCACAGAATTATGATAGGGACCACGGAATCATGATAGGGACCACGGGATCATGATAGGGACCACGGGATCATGATAGGGACCATAGAATCATGATAGGGACCACAGGATCATGATAGGGACCACGGGATCATGATACGGACCACATGATCATGATAGCTACCCTAGGATGATGATAGCTACCACAGGATCATTATAGGGACCACAGGATCATGTTAGGAACCACATTGTCATGATGGGGACCATATGATTATGATAGGGACCACAGGATCAAGATACGATCATGGCATCGTATAATAATAACAGTATTATGTTAGGGACCACAAAATCACGATAGGGACCACAGGATCATGAGAGGGACCACAGGACCATGATAGGGACCACGGGATTATGATATGGACCACAGGATAAGGATATGGACCACAGGATGACGATAGGGACCCCGGGATCATGATAGGGACCACAGGATCATTCTAGGGACCACAGGATCATTCTAGGGACCACAGGATCATGTTAGGGAACACAAAATTATGATAGGACCACAGGATCATGATAGGGACCACAGGATCATGATAGGGACCACAGGATCATGTTAGGAACCACAGGATTATGATAGGGACCACGGGATCATGATAGGGACCACAGGATCATGATAGGGACCACATGATCAGTATAAGGATCACAGGATCATAATAGAAATCACGGGATCATAATAGGGACCACGGGATGATGTAGTCGTTTCTGTAATCCGACAGTGTGACAGTGTGACAGTGTGAACTGCCGAACAAAAGTAAGTATACAGTGAAATTACAAACGTTATCAACACGTTCCCAGGCTGGATGTCTGGTGTCTCTGAATCTATTCAAACTGATCATGGCAATACCTGCTTCCATCACCATCGAATATCGGTTTTATTTTTAGCCACCATAAAACATGGGTGTATACTTTCTTTCCCAGGGTACTTCTTTCCTGTTTCACGCCGCACTCAGCAATATTCCACCTATATGACCGCTGTCTGTAAATAGTCGAGTCTGCGCCACATATTCCAGTGATTGAAATCATGGGCATCGAGCTACGAAATTAGGATACGATGACATGCATCAACAATGCTTTGTGACCTCGTTGCCACATGGACTGTCGGTTCATGTACGAAAATGAGGCGTCCTTAATAATCCGTACCTCCAAAGTATGAAAAGTCTTGATTTAACAATGACAAAGAAAACATTTTAAAAGCATTGAATTTAATTATATTCCATACCGAAAATAGTTGTGTCTTTTTCATAAATCCACATGACCCACACATGACCCATATAGTCCTCGCCACTTGAAACAGAATCAGGAAGTACACGATTGTTAATCAACGAAGATGTGCTTTAATACTTATAAAGTGAAAACAGTCATTCTGGTGATAAAGAATTCTAATTGCAAAACGCGCTTTTCAAGAAATATCCATTTTGCTGTAAATAATCGATAATAGTCTGTAAATATACGAGACTGGACCAGACAGTCTAGTGATTGATATCATTAGCATCGATCAACGATTGGCATACGAAGACATGCATCAACCAAGTCAGCGAGCCTGACCACCCGATCCGGTTAGTCGCTCCTAGTTACAAGCATAGGTTGCTAAGGACCAATTCTAACCCGAATGTTAACAACTTGCTGATATAGGTAATGCTAATTAAACATGTTTCCGTTCTTGAGAAGGACTCTCTGTACGATTACAAACTGTTTTGATAACTGTTATTCTAGTAAATTCAATTTAATTTATCATTTACACGTAAGGATTTCAATGATGACACAAACTTAATACTGGAATTTCCGCTCCGATCGGTGTTGACGTGACACAAGACATGTGAAGTACAGATTGGCTACTGGCAAACTCATTGTCCAGTGTATATCATGATTGCATTTCAATAAGTATGCAAAGGTGACTTCCCCGAATGACCAGCTTGTTGTTGCAACGGGCGAAGTGACGGCGGTTTGCGTTGTGTCTGGTCGGGTCTTCCCGAGGCTGCTACAGCATGGAGGCCAATTTCGGAGAATTTGTCACGTGATTAACAACAGGCAGATCTCGCAGCGGAGTATGGACTATTCTTGTGTATCTGCCTCCTAACAGGGCATTCAACATTACATATACATGTATGCATGGTCTGGACTGAAGCTGCAACGAAAATACAAAATCTGGCCAGCTCAGCCACTGTCTCCTCCGTGTATAGGAGGCCGGACAAATCAAACCCCGGGGGGAGGAGGTGGGGACGGGTTTACAGTCCTGCACCAAATGTAACCTACTTGAAAATATCTCTTATCACATTCAGCATATTAATCGTGTTTATAAGGAAGTCCTATTGAAAAGTATTGTCAATTTTATTTACTGAATAGGTGAAATTTTAAAAACAAATCATCCAATCACATCTGCCAGTTTTCTAAATCTGCACGCAAGCTGCTGTCCGCACAACTGATTCTCATTTGGTGTGGTAGAACCTGTGTTGAATTATTTGGATCGTGTGGCCACAATGTGTGACCTGGCCAGATGCAATTGTGTGTCACCAACACTGACGTCTAGACCAGCATATATAGTTTATTAAAAAAATAATGCTTTATGAAGCAATTAATAATTCTCCTCTAAACTTCATTCTAAATAGTATAGCATAGGAAAGCATTGCGTCTCTTGTTGCCAAGTGACGTGTCATGTTTAAAAATTAAAATTAAATCACACGCAGTCTATCAAATCACTCAGCCTCACAATTCAATCCCTTGGGCACGCAAGAAACCTATCATTGTGGGTTCGAATCCCGGTTCACCCCAATTATGTTTCTAGGTTTGTCAGCACCATACCCGTGCTCGTGGGTTTCACCGAAGTGGTAAACGTCTGAAACCTGCATCACTTCAGGCTTTCCTCCCACATTAAGCTGACACGCCATGATATAACTGAGTGTAATATTGTTAAATGCAGCGTTAAACCCAACTCACTAACTCAATCCCTTAAGCCGTCTCGTACAACAAGCAAAGGATGCTGGCATCAATTGCATCCTCATCTCCCTAGTAATACACATACTTTGTAGTCATTGCAGCCACCCGGGGGCACTGGTGGCCCAGTCGTCTAAGGCGCCGCGATTCGCTGTGCAGAGTTGCGTCCCTTGGGCATGCCAGATACCTATGATTGTGGGTTCGAATCCCGGTTCGCCCCGATTATGTTTCTAGGTTTGTCAGCACCATACCCGTGCTCGTGGGTTTCACCAAAGTGGTAAACGTCTGAGACCTGCATCACTTCGGGCTTTCCTCCCACATTAAGATGACACGCCGCGATATAACTGGAATAATGTTAAAAGCGGCGTTAAACCCAACTCACTCACTTACTCACTATTGCAGACACCCAATCCCCAATCCCATCGCCTCTTACCACAATCATGATTGTCACCCTAGTCGGGCTGATACAGCAGTCTGCTCATGCGCTAAAACGCCAACTTTTCTTAAAACAGTTTTCAATTGCGTTTCAGAGTTTACATGTCTTATCATACAAAAGTCTTCCAAACGCATACATTCTCACCCGGTAGATTTCCCAATTTCTTCACGGCCCCCAGATTTAACGACCAAACTCATTTTAATCTGCAATTGGTTCGTTCAAGGGAATATAAATATCAATTATTTCCACAAATATAATTTGATTTCCACCTAAAACCGTCAATCGATACATATTTCTTTACTTTAACACAAAACTCGTCCCAGGCGCGATGTACGCTCAGACGCGTGTATTAATACGCCATGAAGATGATGACATATTGCCGCGCGGATGAAGACAGGAGTTATGAGGTTATATTTAGAATCATGGGTAATTGGACAGCTTTTTGTTGTCAAGGGTGTAGCGTACATTAGTCTGTTGAGTGGAACTGGTGAAGAACACCAGACTGATTTCATTATCTCGTCCTGGTAATATAGGGCGTTATTCCGCGGCATAGAAATACAAGAATTGGATTATTGTCCATTTTCAGCATCGTAACAATGTAGCGTGGGAATGGAAACATTATTTTGCTTTGCAGATGATAAATAATAATTACACCAACAATTTATTTATTAGTTTGATATTTGCGGGATGGGATAAATTGATAATTTATACCTTGTGTGTATCAAACAAGAACGTGAAGATCCGGGGTAGAATAGGTCTGCAGCAACCCATTCTTGCCGTAAAAGGTGACTATGCTTGTCGTAAGAGGCGACTAACGGGATCGGGTGGTCAGGCTCGCTGACTTGGTTGATGCATGTCATCGTATCCCAATTTCGTAGATCGATGCTCATGATGTCAATGACTGGATTGTGTGGACGAGATTCGATTATTCACAGACCGACGTCATATAGTTGAAATAATACGGCGTAAAACAACAAACTAATACTGAGATGGGTCATCTTTCCTGTATATTGGTTGTTTTGCAAATTAAAAATAGCAGACTAGTAAAGAATTGTCCCCCAATACAAAATGCAAAACATGCTGTATAAGAAAATGGAGCATTTTGTTAATTTTTATTATGAAAAATGTATCAAGGAAACTATTGACTATTTTTTAATTGTACATTTGAAATAAACCTACGAAACAAGACATTTAAAAAACACTCTTTTTAACATCCTTATTTTCTAAAATTTCGCTTAATGTACCATTTGCAAGCACTCTACGTTTTACACATAGTCTAACAATTCAATTTGAAAGATCATTTACGAGCACGACACATCAATCAATTCCAACCTTGGCACGAAAAAACAATGGAAGGTTATGTGTACAAATACCCAAAGATAAGCAAGGGCCATGCTAAACGGCGGTAGTGTACAAAAAAATCGCTTAACGATAATAGTTTTCTTTTTCAAATATTTAGAAAATACTCCACACAAATGATTACACCTCCTCGATCACACGAGGTCGTTTCAGCGTCTCTTGGTCGACTCTTGGCTTTCCTGTGCCCGATGCAGACCGGCAATTGGCGGAGATTGCCGATCAATCTTCGTGGGATTAGGTTTGATTTCCGTGATTGATTGAAACTGTCCGTGTCCTCAGCGTGTTGAATGGAAGTGTATGAAGGATTAGATTAAACGTGTTGCGGTGGGAAAACAGTTGATTACAGCTAAGGTTGGATCGTGCGAGATATATAGTATGTTTTTAGCTCATCAATCTGCGTGAAACTGTTGATGTGCTTGCCACAACTTGAGCCTTGAGGATTATGGAGGCCTCTCGTTTCGAGATCCATCTTCACGTGTCAGTGTCTTTGTTGTTGCAATGTCGGCTTCAAAGAAAGCATTTAACCGTGGTCGTTCTAGGTTGGCGATGGTTTATTAGATAAGATGATATATACTGAGCCTTTTTGTCGTTAAGAATAGTTGTGTGCGTTCATTCAATGTTATTGTGATTAATTTGCTTGTGTGGTACATAGCCTCTTTGGGGTTTTATCTGACGTCGAGATCCTATTGGGAGGCGTGATGCATTTGTATCCTTGATATGATGCTGTTAAAGGGTATACAGTAGCACGTGTGATCATCCGACCTATGGCTGAACAAATGTCTGTTGTCAAGAAATAACATCAGAGACGTAACGTGATATATTTCATCCTCGAATATGATGATTCTGAATACATAGACGTCCCTCGTTGACTGAAATACCACATGAGACAGAGCCTGGTCAAATTTCATTCCCGAATTTGATCATTCATTCCAGAACTGTTGATTGTTGTAAACAATAATTGTAGAATGTCTATAGAGCATTAACTCAAAATGGCTACTCGATATATAATAATAATAACCTCACTAATTATTATGAATATATACTGAACCAAATTAAAAACTTGTTACTTCACAATCCAAAAAATTTAACATTTTAAACAGTAATGGCCACGTATTGTCTTCAGATAACACCCGTTTTTGTGCAGGTGAATCGATCAAAATCATGTCCACAGCACTATAGTGGCAAAAGTGTTTTTTTACGTGCAACTGGTCACGTGGCCATTATACCGCACGTGTTTTCAGCCATACTTGTTAGCAGTCATTAACTAAAAAAGAAAAACACAAGAAAACAAAAGTCTTTACGGCCATTTGTCATGCCACGCCTTTCAAATGTGCAACGTGAACGTGCCATCGGCATGCAGACGGGAACGTCCGTAGCTGAAGTCGCAAGGACGATGGGTTGTGGTCGACGGACTGTTTATGATTTACAGACATGTCTACAGCAAACGGGTACCACCGCTGATCGCCCTCGGCCAGGTCGACCACGTGTGACGTCACATGCAGAGGATCGTCAGATTGTCTTACGTCACCTCCGTAACCGATTTTTGGCGGCTACATCAACCAGAAATGAACTGTTTAGGGGTAGACTGAGTGCGCAAACTGTTCGAAACCGTCTGAGAACTGCTCACCTTCAAGCACGACGGCCATACTGCGGGCCGATTCTGACTCAATTACACAGACGTCAACGTCAATTGTGGGCACAGCGACACTTACGATGGACTCGGAGAAATTGGAATCAAGTCGTTTTCAGTAATGAATCCCGATTTAATCTTCGATTTGCTGATGGTAGGGCGAGGGTGTGGAGGCGCCGTCATGAACGTTACGCCCAGTGTTGTGAACAGGAAGTTGACAGATTTCGAGGCGGAAGTGTCATGGTGTGGGGTGCTTTCTGTGGCAATGCACGTTCCAGGCTTCTTGTCATCCGTGGCAAACTCAACGCTGCTGCTTACCGCGACCAGGTACTGGCACAAGAACCTCTGCCTTTTATGGCAGCACATGGACCCGGTTTGATCTTCCAACACGACAATGCCAGACCCCACACAGCAATTTTGACAAGGAATTTCCTTCGGAATGCGGGAGTCAACGTCTTCGACTGGCCGTCAAGGTCTCCCGACTTCAATCCCATCGAACACGTCTGGGATGCTCTTGGCAGAAGTCTGCGCACACTCCAGAACCAACCACAGAATTTGCAAGATCTTGGCACCATTTTTCAGCAACAATGGCGTCGTCTTCCCAATCATGTGTTCACAAGCATCACAAGGTCCATGCGGAGGCGTTGTGTGGCAGTTGACAACGCACATGGTGGCCATACACGCTACTGAACTTGTGTGCCATCAGATTCTCGTGCTTGGGACTATGATTTAAACTGTTGATGTTATTACCGAATACCGTAGATGCTTGGAACAAATTATGGTTACCACCGTTAATTAAAATCCTTCTTTGGACATTAATGATTAAAAATTACCTTCTCTGATACATTTGTCCGTTGTATATCATATATGGGATTACTTTTTAAAATGTGAAGTTTTTAATTTGACTCAGTATACATTGTATAATTCTTTTTGTTTCCAACCCGAACTTAAATACACCTGGCTGTTTGTATGGTTGCAGCTGTAATAGTATACGTCAGAATTACTTTAATCAGGACCAAGGGACTGCATCTGCTTCGGTTACAGTGACGTCTTTATTTCCGTCATTTATACTACCAATGATGAGGAGCGCTGTTGAGCTGTCATGATCAGTGATGTGCTCTTTTGAAGAGGATAGTGTTGAGTGACTTGGATTCTGGTCCACGGAGTGACATAGACAAACATTATCAGCTTGAATCTTTTTCTCTGCCTCCACTGGGGACAACGCAGCTCTCTGAGAACTGCTTAAGTTCAAGGTCTTTTCTGTAATCGTTATCTGGTAGCGTATTGCTCGGCCAGCGATGATGAAGTAGTTTCGACAGGTGATGCAGGACATTTATGATGATACTTTAACCCACGCGAGCCGTGCCCAGAGAGATGAAACAAGATGCCGTGAAATAAATATTGCCCATTGTCTATTGCCCTTTTCCCACGTGTATGGTGACTTTATTATCAAGGTTTTGTCACGGCAACGATAACAACAAATTAAACACGACCTTACCTTCTGGTCCACAGTGCAGGCATGTATTGAGTGACATATTTCAGTTTTACATTATTCTTCAGATGTTCAAAAAATGATCAAAAGCTGCATATACTTCGTTCGATCTAGTGTGATCTAACGTTTATGTGTATAAACTTATTCAATAACAATATAACTATTTTACAAATCACGAAATTTGTGGATTGCCTGTAGAGAAATGGTGCGGCCCGGAGATGAAGAACTGTGGTTTTGGAATAAGAGATGATGTACCGTTGTCGGGTACCGGGAGATGATCTACCGTTGTTGGGGACAGGGAGATGATCTACCGTTGTTGGGGACAGGGAGATGATGTACCGTTGTTGGGGACAGGGAGATCATGTACCGTGGTCGGGGACAGGAAGATGGTGTACCGTGGTCGGGGAGATGGTGTACCGTGGTCGGGGACAGGGAGATGATGTACCGTGGTCGGGGACAGGGAGATGGTGTACCGTGGTCGGGGACAGGGAGATGATGTACCGTGGTCGGGGACAGGGAGATGATGTACCGTGGTCGGGGAGATGGTGTACCGTGGTCGGGGACAGGGAGATGGTGTACCGTGGTCAGGGACAGGGAGATGATGCACCGTGGTCGGGGACAGGGAGATGATGTACCGTGGTCGGGGACAGGGAGATGATGTACCGTGGTCAGGGAGATGATGTACCGTGGTCGGGGACAGGGAGTAATGTACTGTGGTCGGGGACAGGGAGTAATGTACTGTGGTCGGGGACAGGGAGATGGTGTACCGTGGTCGGGGACAGGGAGGTGGTGTACCGTGGTCGGGGACAGGGAGGTGATGTACCGTGGTCGGGGACAGGGAGATGATGTACCGTGGTCGGGGACAGGGATATGATGTACCGTGGTCAGGGACAGGGAGTAATATACTGTGGTCGGGGACAGGGAGATGATGTACCGTGGTCAGGGACAGGGAGATGATGTACCGTGGTCGGGGACAGGGATATGATGTACCGTGGTCAGGGACAGGGAGTAATATACTGTGGTCGGGGACAGGGAGATGATGTACCGTGGTCGGGGACAGGGAGATGGTGTACCGTGGTCGGGGACAGGGAGGTGGTGTACCGTGGTCGGGGACAGGGAGGTGATGTACCGTGGTCGGGGACAGGGAGATGATGTACCGTGGTCGGGGACAGGGATATGATGTACCGTGGTCAGGGACAGGGAGTAATATACTGTGGTCGGGGACAGGGAGATGATGTACCGTGGTCAGGGACAGGGAGATGATGTACCGTGGTCGGGGACAGGGATATGATGTACCGTGGTCAGGGACAGGGAGTAATATACTGTGGTCGGGGACAGGGAGATGATGTACCGTGGTCGGGGACAGGGAGATGGTGTACCGTGGTCGGGGACAGGGAGAAGGTGTACCGTGGTCGGGGACAGGGAGATGATGTACCGTGGTCGGGGACAGGGAGATGATGTACCGTGGTCGGGGACAGAGAGATGGTGTACCGTGGTCGGGGACAGGGAGTAATATACTGTGGTCGGGGACAGGGAGATGATGTACCGTGGTCAGGGACAGGGAGATGGTGTACCGTGGTCGGGGACAGGGAGTAATATACTGTGGTCGGGGACAGGGAAATGATGTACTGTGGTCGGGGACAGGAAGACGATGGACCGTGGTCGGGGACAGGGAGATGATGTACCGTGGTCGGGGACAGGGAGATGATGTACCGTGGTCGGGGAGATGGAGACGATGTACCGTGGTCGGGGACAGGGAGATGATGTACCGTGGTCGGGGACAGGGAGATGATGTACCGTGGTCGGGGACATGGAGACGATGTACCGTGGTCAGGGACAGGGAGATAATGCACCGTGGTCGGGGACAGGGAGATGATGTACCGTGGTCGGGGACAGGGAGATGATGTACCGTGGTCGGGGAGATGGAGACGATGTACCGTGGTCGGGGACAGGGAGATGATGTACCGTGGTCGGGGACAGGGAGATGATGTACCGTGGTCGGGGACAGGGAGATGATGTACCGTGGTCGGGGACATGGAGACGATGTACCGTGGTCGGGGACAGGGAGATAATGCACCGTGGTCGGGGAAAAGTGGATGATTTACATGTACCATAGTTGAGTAGAGGGTACACGCACACACACGTACAAACACATACACATGCTCAGGTACACGCACGCACACGTACAAGCACACACACACACACATGCTCACGTACACGCACTCACACGTACAAACACACACACATGCTTACGTTCACGCACGCACACGTACAAACACACACACATGCTCACGTACACGCACACACACGTACAAACACACACACACATGCTCACGTACACGCACTCAGACGTACAAACACACACACATGCTCACGTACACGCACACACACGTACAAACACACACACACACACATGCTCACGTTCACGCACTCAGATGTACAAACACACACACATGCTCACGTACACGCACTCAGACGTACAAACACACACACACACACACACACACACACATGCTCACGTTCACGCACTCAGATGTACAAACACACACACATACTCACGTACACGCACACACACGTACAAACACACACACACATGCTTACGTTCACGCACACACACTCGTGACACTGGATTCAACACACCTCGTCCTATCATTCTTTCAACAGCTTCCAGTGTTTATTTATGTGGCAGTAAATCCGTCTATATTGTTTCCACTTAACATCCTCCGACCTCCACAATGCAATCACGGCCACGGTTGCCATGAAGCACTTTGATAGGATAGCCGTTTATGAGATTCGGAAGATTATGGCTTTCCAGGAGTAGAATGACATTGATTGCGGGCTGCTGTGTACGATTATATTCGCTTAGTCTGACATGATAGTTCTGTATTCAATACAAAGACGAAAACCCCGTGAAGATCCGGGTTAGAATTGGTCTTCAGCAACCTATGCTTGTCGTAAGAGGCGACTAACGGGATGGGGTGGTCAGACTCGCTGACTCGGTTGATGCATGTCATCTCGTCCCAATTGCGTGGATCGGTGCTCATGATGTCAATCACTGGATCGTCTGGTCAAGATATGATTATTTGAGGTGATCAGACTCGCTGACTCGGTTGATGCATGTCATCGTGTCCAAATTGCGTGGATCGATGCTCATGATGTCAATCACTGGATCGTCTGTTCAAGATATGATTATTTACAGACCGCCGTCATATAGGTGGAATATTGTGCGGCGTTAAACACTAATCAAACAAACAACGGTGTTTTGTGCCGGTCCTAAATTACCGTCCCGCTTACAAGCCTGTTGTTTTAAATCCACTTATTCTCAATATGCATGAACCATCCCTGGGATATATTTTGGCGGACGCTCTCCCACTAGACCACGGAGACGGTCTACAGTTCTATGAAACGAAATTCGGTGAATATATAAAAGGAAGGAAGTTCGAAAAGGTGAAGTTACCCTGCGTATTTTTTTTCTTCCGTCCTTCATGTTATCCGTTTTCTCGGGAGACGGGGACAAAAAAACAGTTCGTTATATCCGTCAGTTCGTTATAAGCGTGTTCGTTATAAACGTAGTTTACTGTATACGGCTAGTTTTAAATCTTGAGATAGAAAAAATCAAATTACGAATTATATACCTAAGGCAGTTTTTTACAAATGATTCGACCGTTAGACCGCTCAATATGAAGCTGAGCATGACAAACACTCTGAATACGATGGATGGCCTTGGGATGACTGCATTCGTCACCACTCGGGCCTTTCCGTTACCTGCAAGAAGATTCGCTATTCGG
This sequence comes from Haliotis rufescens, assembly GCF_023055435.1. Taxonomy (NCBI): domain Eukaryota; kingdom Metazoa; phylum Mollusca; class Gastropoda; order Lepetellida; family Haliotidae; genus Haliotis; species Haliotis rufescens. Next base: position 3,441,430 of record NW_025963835.1, on the reverse strand, counting down.
CTTGTCGTCCCGGAATAACACGAGTTGGTCACGAATGGGGATGGCTGGTATGATTTTGTAATCACTGCGCAACTCGAACTGTCGTGGATGGGAGTTTCGTAACGACATTATGAAAGTGAGTTCATCGCTTGCTTGAGGTGGCGAAGCTGAGAATCATATATTAAAAGTCAAAGCGCCAATGAGCGGCGTTGCATTATCAAACAAAAATGAAGATGATTCCCATTTTACGACAAGTCGCGTACTGTTTACGGCAAAGGCGAATTGGCGCAGATTCGCAACATTCTTTGAACCTTGCTGTGTGACCTCATTGCGTTATGTCATAGCGTGTATGACGTCATCCATGGACAGTCGGTTCATGTACGAAAATGAGGCATCCTCAATAACCCGTCCCTCCAAAATATGAAAAGTCTGGATTAAACAATGACAAAGATAACATTTCAAAAGCATTGAAATTAATTAAATTCCATGTCGAAAATGGTTGTGTCTTTTTCATAAATCCACATGACCCACACATGACCCATGTCAAAGAGTTCAAAACTGTGCTCCCAGGCGTGTTACTAAATCCAAAAAGTTTGACCATATCACACCGATTCTACGGAACCTCCACTGGCTCAAAATCAATGAGAGAATCCAGTATAAAGTGATGCTGATTGTGTTCAATGCGAGACACAATCAAAAACCAACTTATTTCGGCGAGCTTCTTGAAGAGTACGTGCCTGGGAGATCTCTCAGATCAAGCTGCCAGTCCCTACTCTCTGTGCCTAGTGTTTGAACGGCGACTTTTGGAGGTCGGAGTTTCGCCAAAGTTGCCCCTGAGCTATGGAATAGGCCGCCATTGGATATTAGGAACATTGACAGTCCTACTTTGTTCCGATCAAGACTCAAAACCTATATATCTTTTCACCAAATCTTTCTTAGAGTATTAAGGCTTTGTGTTTTCCTAGCTGTGTAATGTCTCTTTTTTTGTGTAGACTCAAATGAAGCGCTTTTAAGCAGTTCTTCGAACTGGATACCAGCGCTTTATAAATCTGTAGTTATTATTATTATTATTATTATTATTATTATTATTATTATATAGTCCTCGCCACTTGAAAAAGAATCACGGGGGATTATTGAGTGAGTGAGTATGGTTTTACGCCGCTTTTAGCAATATTCCAGCAATATCACGGCGTGGCACCCGACGGGGAATTATTAATTAGCGAAGATGAGCTTTAATACTTATAAAGCGAAAACAGCCGTTCTGGTGATAAGGAATACTAATTGCAAAATGCGCTTTTCAAGAAATATCTATTTTGCTGTAAATAATCGATAATAGTCTGTAAAAATCGAGTCTGGACCAGACAGTTCAGTGATTGATATCATGAACATCGATCCACGCAAATGGGATACGAAGACATGCATCAACCAAGTCAGCGAGCCTGACCACCCGATCCCATTAGTCGCCTCTTACGACAAGCATGGGTTGCTAATGACCTGTTCTAACCCGAATCTTTTCGGGTCTTGTTTCCAATTAGGGAGTCGAACCCCGGACCAAATGCGTATACAGAGTAACACCTCATTATTTTAGTACAATTTAATAGCATTAGCATTAAATTTCACCTAACTCAGTTACATTTCTATTTAGGTTAAATATAGTTTATGAAAAAAAAAAAAATTCATTTCTATTCAAATAAATAAACTGCCTGGCAAAAGAATGTCTACATGTTTGGGACCTAAAGCATTCGGTGTGTTGACGACTTTTCAACCTGGGAACGTTTCAATACCGTCAAATCCATTTTTACAGTGTATGCTTGCTTTTGTCCGGCAGTGTAATCAATACAATTCTCCACAGTGTAGGTTGTAAACGTAATGTTTCAATACCGTTTATAATTGTTTGGTCAAATCAATTTTTACAGTGTATGCTTGCTTTTGTCCGGCAGTGTAGTCAATACAATTCTCCACAGTGTAGGTTGCAAACACGTTTCTGTAATTCTCAAATGTATACAATTTACATATATATATACAAGAAAAAGCAAACCGAACAAAAAATCGACCCACAGACGAGGTTGTCCATATGCAAATTAATTGTGAATGATCTCACGCTAGTTTTTCTAATGCAGATGTTTAATTAATTGCAATATGGCCAGACATGTCTCGAGTTTCAAGGTAACGATGATTCATCTTCACATCGGAGATAATTAAAACTCTCATAATTTAACTCGTAGTATGTGTTGCGTTGATAACATATTAAAGAAGACATATGAGGTCACAGAGGGACGATCATTCACACCTCTCGAGACATTTGCCATTGTCACCGATAGGGGGCGGGCGTCGCGTGACATCATGCTACAATAGACTAATGATTCATGCACAATATTGCACGTGCGTGGCACTTATTTTATTGTGAATTATGCAATGCCCTTGAGAATCCTGAGATTAAATAATTATCACCTTTTCCCCAGCACTGCGCCATGAAAGGACTTGCTCTACTTCAGTAATCCCAGTCTGACATGCGTCTGAGGTGGCGCGCGTCAAGGTCACCTTAGCGGTTGGTTGGATAAAAAGGACATTGGGCCTTTCTGTTGGTGCTTTTTAAACCCAAAAAGAGGACTTTTATTATCATTGTGTTTTGATTGACTGATTTATATTTTTTGTTATTTGGGGGAGTCTGGGCACATTATCAAATTGTGAGCCTCCAAAACAGACGTCTTTGATGCTGTAGAGGCATTCTTAAACTCCATCACAGGCGGTTTGTTTGTTGTTAAACGCCGCACTATATGACGACGGTCTGTAAATAATTAAATCTGAACCACTCAATCCAGTGATCGACATCATGAGCACCGATCCACGCAATTGGGCCACGATGATATGCAACCAACCAAGTCAGCAAGCCTGACCACCCGATCCCGTATGTCGCCTCTTACAACATGCATGTATGTAGGTTTCTGGGGACCTATTCTTACCCAGAATCCCCACGGATTTTCACGTTGCGACTACCCTCTGTTTACACCTGGATATACCTGGACGATGGTATCCCATCTGGTGCCCTGTGCTGGTACTCCGTGCTCGACTGTAACATTGCGGTGTAAAACACCATTCACTCACCTGAGTCAGCCAGTATTGCCGCCCTGGCGAGGACATGTCTGTCCCCAGAGATCTTACTTAGGTGAGGTGAAATGAGGTTTGTACTAGTCCGGACAAATGCCGATTTATAGTGCTAGCCCACTGGGATACCATGCTGCAGTTTAACATGAATACCCACTCAACCACAGTATACTGACTCCGATCCGACCAGTCCTTGTTTTAGCCCCTTAATGCCGAGCGCCAGACAGGGTAACAACAAGTACCATCTTTTAACGTCTTTTTGTATGACGCGGTCGGGGATCGAACCCCGGACCTTCCGCTCTCTGGGCGGACGCTCTACCACTAGACCACGGGGGCGGTTCTAACTTAGACTTAAAACCCAACAGTCTTGACCCAGCTGATTTAGTATGTCTTCGTACACCAAGGCAAAGTGGTGCTCACATTATCAACCCTTGGTTGTCTAATCCAGATCCGATTCTGCCACGCTTACAGTACCATAGCCGTAAAACCATCCACAAAGCATGATGATCGATGACATTGTTGCCGATGCGGACGTTGTGACGCAACATCAGCAACCCCCTCCGGCCTCTGTAAGCCTAGAAGGCCTACATGTCTCGTCTTCATCATCCGGCCAGCATCTTATTAAAGACTTCGAAATAATTTACAAGTTCTAATTTGACTTGGCTGCTTCTTCATTATGAATGCCGTTGTCAAGCCAGAATCCTCTCAGCGTTCTTTGTCTGTCCTGTGTCTAACCCGATAGTTAGACAACCCTTGTGATTTCCAACAGATACAAAAAACATCAACGAAATGTCCTTTACACATTGTATAATCATGTCATTTAAAGCTGTCTGTTTCAAGAAATGACTGGTGCTCTCCGTCTGTTACGGTGTGTATTTAAAGGGGTCAGTGTTAGAATTACGTTAATTAAGTCGGGTTTTGAAAGTCGGTCTCTGTGAACTTGATAAAATGAGCGACTGTTTGCGGGGGGGTTGTGAATATGTGTTTTTCATGTAGAAATTAAATTGATTCTGTAATTTATACAATTAAGATATTCAGTAATCTAAAATTAATTGACAGCTAAAAGTCGGAGGAAGACCAAAGTTTGTTTATTTCAAATACTATTTCGTTGTTTTCGTTGTTCATGTTTTTGCTGTTGTTTCTGTTTCTGCCTAAACAGCTGTTGTTCACTGGACAACCGTCCTGTGTTGTGCAATTCCTACTTTTAAGGAAATATGTTTCTGTTGTGTATGTATTATGTTATTTGTCCGACCCGCACATTGGAGGAACATCAAATCTTCAATACATAACAAGACCGCCTCCGTGGTCTAGTGGTAGAGCGTCCGCCCGGAGAGCGGAAGGTCCGGGGTTCGATCCCCGGCCGCGTCATACAAAAAGACGTTAAAAGATTGTACTTGTTGTTACCCTGTCTGGCGCTCGGCATTAAGGGGCTAAAACAAGGACTGGTCGGCTCGGAGTCAGTATACTGTGTCTGAGTGGGATATTCATGTTAAACTGTGGCATGGTATCTCAGTGAGCTAGCACTATAAATCGGCATCAGTCCGGACTAGTACAAGCAGCCACACACACACATACACGTGCATGCACGTCGCTATATAAGTGCAATAATCTTGGACGCGACGTTAAACCCAATTTCACCTCACCTCACCTCACCTCAATACATAACAAAACCGTAGTTGGCTCAATCACTGTTTAATGTAGAACTGGCACTGCCTCACACAGCTGCCTGGGTTCACAACATAATGACGTCACATCTAAAGTGACGTCACTGCACGTGCGCATTGGCGCACTTACAATGTAAACATACCTAACATGCACAACAGTTTCCACTCAAAGTATCGTGCTTTACTGAACCTGGAAAGTCTTTTGGTTAAGGTGTTCGCTCGTCGCCGGTTTTCATTCCCCCACCGCGCGTATAATGTATAGTACTATGGTTTTACGCCGCTTTTTCGGCAATATCCCGGCATGGGACACAATACATTGTATATGGGCTTCACACAATATACCCATTTGGGAAATCGAACCCGGGTCTTCGTCGTGACGGGCGAACGCTTTAATCACTAGGTTACCCGACCGCCCCAACATATACGTGAAGCGTCCCCGATATTGCTGAAAAACTTTGAAGCAAAGTAAACATTCTCACTAGTTTCAGTACACATTTAATTTTTCATGTTTTCGAGTGAGTGAGTGGGCGAACGTTGTTTTATTCAGTCAGAAATATTCAAGAAATAACGTAGCGCTGATCGAAAGTTCACGCACTCACTCACTCACTCACTCACGCACGTACGCACGCACGTACGCACGCACGCACGCAAACGCATACCAGGAACGGGGTACTTGATCTAGTCGTGAATCCCGCGGGGGTTGGGAGAAAAACAGTTTTGTATGATGTTTTTTTTAAAAATATTTAAGACCTAAGTACACAGTACATAATTACCGACCATATAATCTTCAGGGAGGCCGGCACGGGTGGCCCAGCCGTCTAAGGCGCCGCAATTCGTTGTGCAGAGTCCCTTGGTCACATGATCGTGGGTTCGAATCCCAGTTCGCCCTGATTATGTTTGTCAGCACCATACCCGTGCTCATGGGTTTCACCAAAGTGGTAAACGTCTGAGACCTGCATCACTTCGAGCTTTCCTCCCACGCCAAGCTGTCACGCTGTGATATAACCGGAATACTGTACAAAGCGACGTTAAACCAAGCCTCTCCCTCCATCACTCACTCACTCACTCAATATCGTCTCCAAATTGAGAAACCAAACATTTATTCGACCCGCATTTATCTAAACAATATCATGTTTTCTAAAACCTCAAAGAGGCGATTTGGTATCAAATGGCAGGCCGTTTTCTGTATCTAAATACACTTGTACATAACACGTATTATATATCACGACAGTTTTATGAGTGTGGGGAGTACGTTCAGCAGGGTTGATTACATTTAAGATGTTCAGGCAATTTTCAGGCACTTGCAGAGTGTGAGAACCAAGAGATCCAATGTCGAGATAGGGCATAAATATATCCCAGTGATTGTTGAATATACAAGAACGGACTACGGGTAATGCTTCAGCGTGTTGTGAGGGGTCATAAATCCAACAAATTGTCATCTGACCTTTACATTTGGTTTTCCAACAAACAGAAGCCATCCGCTTTTATTCGGAACACTAAAACTGCATTTCGTCCGTCTTAACAAGGTATTCGCACGCATGGTTTTAGCTTAACATTTACTCACTGTAGTCGAATAAAAACGCCCCCAGGTTTGATATATTCCCCCAGCGACGTCAACGTAAAATTACGTATCATGTTCTGTCGATGAGGCTCGTCAACGATTACTTGCACGCAATATCCGTTGCGTTTATTTCACGTGAAAACAAATCATTATTCTTCTCACGCAAGCCTTAAAGTGTTGTACAAAAAGGAAATTTGAACGTTAAGATCTTGTGGGAATATTGACTGTTAAAACGCCGTTATTTAGCTGTCAAGGTGCACGCGGCTTTAAAGGATGGTGGATGAGGCACCTTGAAGCATTTGACGTCGGTGGTGTGAACGTTTCAAAGTACGTTTAGGCAGAAATCTCTGTGAAGTGTGTTTTTGTCAAACGCACATTCTACTATGTAGGGATAAAACGTTGCTAATCTCATCACAGCGCCGTAGGAGGAGGCAAATCAAACAATAGGCGGTGCGCGGAGTTCGGCTGACGTGGCGTGATATCCAATATTATTGAATTGAGGGAAGATATTAAATCTTGACATGGCATCAACTTTATGACCATATTACTTGGAACATCCCTATATATGTTTGAGGGGGAAGATAATATGTCGATCGGCTGACGTTTATGGCTGATGAGGATAAGGGGATAACCAAGACCGACATTGATGCTTTCTGTAACATTTCAATTACATGCTTTCAGGTGCTGCGAGGATCTTTGTGGCTGGGCGTTTTTATGTTTGTGATTGGATATCAAAAGAGTCTTTTGCCGATGAAGCTGTTGAGTTGGCCTGGGGTATGGTGGATATAATGGTTTGGTCTACCATTGAGGAATGCTTTGAAGTTCAAGGAGTGAGTGATTTGACGTTCAACGTGAGTTGAGGTGTTCAACGTATCCAAGATTACATAGCGACGCATACTTGTGAGTGTGTTAGTGTCTGCGACTCTGTGTGTGTGTGTGTGTGTGTGTGTGTGTGTGTGTGTGTTTGTGTGTGTGTGTTTGTGTGTGTTTGTGTCTGTGTGTGTGTGTGGGTGTGTGTCTGTGTGTCTGACTATGTCTGTGTGTCTGCGACTCTGTGTGTGTGTGTGTGTGTGTGTGTGTGTGTCTGTGTGTGTCTGTGTGTCTGACTATGTCTGTGTGGCTCTGTGCTCGTGTGTGGCTGTGTCTGTGTGTGTGTGTCTGCGACTCTGTGTGTGTTTGTCTGTGTGTGTTTGTGTGTGTTTGTGTCTGTGTGTGTGTGTGTCTGTGTGTCTGTCTATGTCTGTGTGGCTCTGTGCTCGTGTGTGGCTGTGTCTGTGTGTGTCTGTGTGTCTGACTATGTCTGTGTGGCTCTGTGCTCGTGTGTGGCTGTGTGTGTGTGTGTCTGTGTGTGTCTGTGTGTCTGTCTATGTCTGTGTGGCTCTGTGCTCGTGTGTGGCTGTGTCTGTGTGTGTCTGTGTGTCTGACTATGTCTGTGTGGCTCTGTGCTCGTGTGTGGCTGTGTCTGTGTGTGTCTGTGTGTGTGTGTGTGTGTGTGTGTGTGTGGCTGTGTCTGTGTGTGTCTGTGTGTGTCTGTGTGTCTGTCTATGTCTGTGTGGCTCTGTGCTCGTGTGTGGCTGTGTGTGTGTGTGTCTGTGTGTGTCTGTGTGTGTCTGTGTGTCTGACTATGTCTGTGTGGCTCTGTGCTCGTGTGTGGCTGTGTCTGTGTGTGTGTGTGTGTGTGTGTGTGTGTGTGTGTGTGGCTGTGTGTGGCTGTGTCTGTGTGTGGCTGCTTTTACTATTTCAGACTTATGCCATTTTTAGTACTAGTTCACTGAGATAACATGTCGCAGTTTAACATGGATACCCGCTCAGACACAGTCTACTGTCTCCTAGCCAACCAGTCATTCTTTCATCCCCTTAATGGCGAACGCCAGGCAAGGTATCAACAAGTATCATCTTTAACGTCGTGATTGGTGAATGAAGAATCCGTGAATTGTCGAATTCTGGGAAGGCAAACTCGTGGTTGATGGCATGAACATCTACCCACATTGTTGTTGTACAATGACACAATATCAGCCAGGTCACACATTACAGGCATTTAATCCTCATTTTAACAGACCCTAAAGGAAATATGATGGTGATCTATTCTGGTCTAGAATCCTCACTGGAAGCAGATTAACTTGGACACCAGGCTTGGTGAAGTCAGCCATTCGTGCCTCACGAAATAAAACTACAAACAGACGCACACATGCGTGGCTAACTAACATCCGCAACTTGTTCTTCACATATAGCAGTTAAACATTAAAACGCAATCTATTCGTTAAGCCACTAACGTTTCCTAATGTAATGGTTATAAACAATCAAGGCAGAGAAAACATTTTTTAGTAAACCATCCAAACGATTATTGACAACCACTATGCTTTTAAGCACGGATGTATTACGCCAAAATTGCTGTAAATTTGGACAAGATAAAGCGATACCGGACAGGCTACAATTAGTTCCATAAAGGTTACTCTGAGAGTCTTTCCACCATCAATCATGCTAACCTGGACTCGCTCACTCACAACCCTGCTGGAAATAAACACTGTGATGAGATTTCGACACGCCGTGCATCTGAAAACGAGGCTAAGGAGTAGCAACCGTCTAATACACTGGTAAATTAATTTTACATTAGAGTACAAGTAATATTTAAAGCAGTAATCAAATAATCTATTTAATTGCGTGCTTCATCTGGTAGAAAATAACGCCTATTTCATCTTTTCAAACAGTATGCTATGACTCACGCAGGGCCCAATAAGATGAGAGCAGCCCGTCCTGTGATTATGCCGCCATATTTTCTGACCCGTAAAACTCTGCCATTAAATATTTCCCCGACTCCCAAGGACTGCGCATGCGCAGCGCGAGGATTATTAAGAACGGCTGCATTTATGCGAATGTTTCAATTCGTCTGGAAATGATCAGGATAATGCGATTAAGAAGTGTGCGCTTTGATAGCGAAACATTCAATCATTCACAGGCAATTAACAAGCAGCTTTCATCGGAGGGCAAACAAGTTGAGCGATTTTGGCAGGATGTGCAGAGTAAATATGACATTAGATTCTTTAAAAAATGTCATCCCGGTAATTATGATGTGATTTTAACACAAAAAAATGATGGGCATATGATAAATTCGGTACAAGAAAGTGTTATTTATCGTGGACGTGAGCTTATGAGGAATTCGTCTTTTTCAGAGTTTCAAATTTGCATGTTGAAAGTCACGGTGTCCTTGACATGTTTGTTGACAATTGCATCACGTCACAAAACTGATAACGTGCGTTATCAGGGACCAGCTCCACGAAGAGGTCTTAGCGTTACGACGATCGTAACTTTCATGCTTAAAGAGGAACTTACGAGCGTCGTACCGTTTAGTGAAATAACAGTCATGCATCTAGAGTGTACGTTCCACAAACGATCTTAGCGCTACGACGCGATTTAACTTTCATGCAAACGTACTTACGACCGTGGTAGCGTTAAGATCGTATAGTGCAACAGCAACCATTCGTCTAGAGAGTGTCTTAGCGCTGCGGCGGAATCGTAGCTACGACTGTAAAACCAATACTTTTGCATACGACCCGTGATGATCCGGGGTAGAATAGGTCTTCTTCAGCAACCAATGCTTGCCGTAAAAGGCGACTATGCTTGTCGTAAGAGGCGACTAACGGGATCGGGTGGTCAGGTTCGCTGACTTGGTTGATGCATGTCATCGATCCCAATTGCCGTGACGCTTTACATATTTAATTTAAAATTAATTAGGGCTTATTCAAACTGAGAAAATTCCCAGTAACAAAGTGGTATAGGTAAATTTCAAAACCAAGACAATCGTAAAACATTTCTCATCGTACATTTGCATTGATTTCATGTAACGGTACATCTGCATTCGGAATAAACAAGTTTTAATTTTGACACCAGACGGATTTGTTTCATACATTATTTTTTCAGCTTGTTTTTGTTAATGTTTGTTTTTTTAAAACGATCTCTCCCCGTAGGTACACAGTACCTCAAGCTTCTAAGGGCTGAATATAACAGTGAACGGTCAAGCTCTAGATCGGACACGGCTGATTGCGTCCACTCATCCCGATAACGTGGTTCCTTGCTTAAAGTTACTGGTTTGTCTGGTCCAGACTCGAACTTTTACACGTCATCAGCCAAGTCACCGAGCCTGACCACCTGCCGTGTATAACTACACTAGAGTGGGAATTATTCAACCGTGTCCATTCTGGGCCAATGTTCATCATAAGACGTGATGTAGATCAGAAATTGATAAGGTTGTTTTCCTACATACTTGTTTGAAAGGTTTAAGAATGAGAATATTCTTACGCCGCTTTTAGAAATTTGTCAGCCATAGTTTTACCCATATAAACTAGTGTCCAAAAGAAACGATACCAACTTATTTTCAAAATTGTTTTTTACTAAGTGAATTGTCAAGTATGAAAACATGCCAATTCGTATTGCACATCCCAAACACAGCATAGTCGATAAAAAATACCGGGAACACGTGATTACTTCAGGGAAAAAACGTAAATTTCGTGAAAGTGACATTTCCCTCTCTAGCATGTTCTGCACGTGCAGAAAAACTGTATAAAACGGCTGATCAGACACGTTGATATCACAGCAACAAAAAGAACACAAGATATGCCACGTTTGACAGCCATCGAGAGAGAGAGAGCCGTTGGAATGGTCCAACAAGGAGCGTCACACGTCGACGTCGCCAGAAGGTTGGGCTGCGCACGCATCACTATCACCAGGTTGATGCAGCGGTTACGTCAGACAGGTCAGACGTCAGACAGGCCCAGGAGTGGAAGACCACGAGTAACCACGCCCCGTGAAGATCGTTACATCCGGGTATTACACCTGAGGAACCGCACCGTAACAGCGACGTCCACGGCGGCTACAGCACTGGGACACAGGATCAGTCGACAGACCGTCTACAGGAGACTACGGCAGTATGGTATCCGGCCACGTCATCCCTACCGCGGACCGCTCCTGACGCCTCGACACCGGAACAACAGACTGATCTGGGCCAGGCGAGTTCGACGTTGGCAACGGCGGGACTGGGCACGTGTTATGTTCTCTGATGAGAGCAGATTCCTCATCTTCAGAAACGATTGACGGCAGCTTGTATACCGACGATTTGGTGAACGTTTGGCGCCTAACTGTATCCAACAGGTCCGGCCGTTTGGAGGTGGAGGGTTAATGGTTTGGGGTGGCATATGTGGTGACATCAAAACGATGCTTGTCGTAATTCGTGGAAACCTGAATGCACAGCGTTATCTTGATGACATCCTACTGCCTGTTGTGGTGCCCTTTATTCAGCAACAGCCTCGTGGACTCCTTTTCCAACATGACAATGCAAGGCCACACACAGCAAGATTGACACAGAACTTCCTTGCAAACGCCAACGTACAGGTTTTGCCATGGCCCGCATGTTCACCGGACATGAATCCCATCGAGCACTTATGGGACCACCTCGATCGGCAAATCCGACGTCGCCGTGTGCCTCCAGTCAACGTCCAGGACATGGAACGATGTCTCCTCGAGGAATGGCAACGCATCACTCCCAACGTCATCAGACGTTTGACGTCATCAGTCCGTAGGCGTGTTCTGGCATGTATTGATGCTCACGGTGGACACTACTGACTTGACTTTGAGACGTGTGGTGTGACATTTCCCGTTGTTTCTGTGATCAGTGCTCTAACGAAATGTTCATTTTTCGACCCCACCCATCTTTAAAGGCTTGTCATATTGGTTGTACAGATTTTATTGAAATGAAATTTTTGTACAGATGTTGTGAAAGGATTTCTCAAAAGCATAACACCAATCCTAAACTTCTGCATTGTTTAGTTTTTCTTTTATGTCGTTGCAAACAGGTGATATTATTTCCTTTTTAAAATGATTTGAACATTTTAACATTCTCTTAACGTATCCAAGTGTAAACTACAACGCCAAAGAACCAATAGTCTCGACCAGCCACCGAAACTGATTCCATTTGGCGCAAAAGGACAAATTAGCAGTGAAAATTATATGAATGGATAGCTGACAATCAGTGACGCCACTCATCGCCGTCATATAGCTGTAATATTGCTGAGTGCGGCGTTAAACAACAAACCAAACAACCAACAGTGACGCCACTAGAATTCATTAATATTTTACGTAAATATCCAAATAATTCATAAATGACAAAATATCGCTTAAAAATTATGTTTCATTATGTATTTATTCAATAGAATTAAATCAAAGATTTAAAAAATATGTTGTATTAGGACACAGAAAATACGTTGCATAACATGACCTCTGGAAATAAAGAAACTGTAACAATTTCATGCAGAAATTTACTACAAACAAGAAACGTTTTATAGACGTTTCCTGCTACACACCACGGTGCTCTGTTCAAGAGGAACCCAAAATTCTAAAGAATCCTCATTTCACCAAGTCAACGAAGCAGTACAAGTCAGGCAACTTCAAACAGCCATGAGTCCACTGAAGACAAATAAATACTAACATCTAAATGATTCTTTCAATGGTTGTTGACAAGCGCCATGAAAAATATGTACACAGCTCACAACCTTTCTACCCTTCGGGGTATTCAAGTCCGTTTTCGACTTCATCCAAACACAGAGTCACCTTCAAACTCTGTACCAAGGTCATTGATTATTCAAGCGTTTCAATACCGGCTTCGTGGAATCCGTCTGCCTTGGAAATTGATCAGGGGTCGCCACTGAATTATGTATACATGTTGTTAAAAGGATTTGATGTAGTTTGGACGTTCTTTTGAAGCGATTCACATAAAGCTCGTCTGTCCGCTATGAAAACTGATGGCATCAATATTCAAGATGCAGATGTCGTCTTTATGAAAGGTTTCACTTTAATATTGCATTCCGCGGTTTCATACACCTCTAAGGAGACTTTAAAATTCACATTCGCTTTGTCGTGACGAATGCTTGTCAAGACAGCGTGGTTGCATTTGGTTCCCGATGAAAAGACGTTGAGCGCTTGAGAGTCTTTGATGAACAGCGTATTCATCGAATGGAAGACAATGTAGGACCATGCGATTCCGAAACACCACCCCATTAGGATATAACGTTCTACACATCTCGAACAAAGCTGAATAATACAAAGATGCTATTCAAGGCTGGGAATCCGGGTCGAACCATCTTTGAGTTTCTGCACGAGTTTTATCGTGTCGTTTCTGATCTTCACGTTCTTGTGACCTAGCTTGGCAAACGTCCCATCCCATGACTGCTCTCAGAATCATAAGAAGGACCACAGTGTATCTGTTGATTAAACCACGGGAGGCGAGTGGTCCCGTTTCATGAAAACAATTTAGAAGCACTGGTCAGGCGAATATTTCACTTGCTTTCATGTCTGTGAATTGTGACAAGAATGGACAGAAGATTGCGAGGGCAGTTCCCATAATTCCAAGCATGTAGCTCCATCCAATCAGACACTGGCCTGAGTAGTAGGCGGAAGACATGTTGCCGCAGTACTCGCGGAAGGATTTGGACCCCAATCCAAGTGGGTAGATGAGGAGCCCCGCTATCATAATCAACACTGCAACAGAAAGAAATAACGCAATTAAACCAGTGAAATGATAGACTTCTTCAAAGATAACATATAAGTGAAAGTTGGGGATATTTACGCAAGAAGTAGGCACCCCCATGGGCACCAATTGTGCCCCCCTTCTTGCTGATCTGTTACTATCTGCTAACGGGTCAGCCTCACTACTCGCACTGGAAAATATAATCAAGGAAATGTAGTCCCGAAGTTTAACTTGACCTTCAGGTATATCGATGATCTGATATCGTTCAATCATGGTCAAATAGTCAACTTCCTAGCAATGAAAGATACCAGTGAAACCACCCCATCTGGTTCATGTTGATATATATATACATATGCATACAGATTCAGAGAGACAAGAATCCACAAGGTTTTATGACAAACGAGATGACTTAAACTTTCCAATAGTCAACTACATGTATCACTTCAAGTCGAGCAATATTCCAGAAGCTCAAGCCTCTGGTTACATTTGACAACTTTTGAGATATAATCGAGCATGCTTTTCCTGAAAAGATATATCGTACGACTCTTGCTGAAAAGTTATTTGATCAGCGTTACAACATTCAAGGACTTCCTAACGCTGTTAAGACGTTCTATGGTACACACGGGGAGGACATTTTCCAAATTTTATGAATCACAAATTATGTCCGTTGCAATTCCCTATTCCCATACGTTCCCTTGTTTTTTCTTCAATGTGAACACCTGACTTGCCTTTGCATGTATTTGTAACTGGTGCCACCGGTGTGGCAGGATACGCTTAATTGTTCGTGAACACCTGGTAACATCCCTATTTGACAGTTATTCATAAACATAATCGCATGATATAGTCGACGTCGTACAATGAACTGCTTTTAGCAAACATTTCTTATGATTATGGAAAGGGTTATTGCTGCTTTTGTCAACACTAGACCGGTACTAAGTTTGCTGTGGGGACATAGAGGGGAAACAAATATGAGACCAAATATTAAGATGTACATTTGCATGCTCTTTTTGTATTATTTTTCTTCAAAAGCGTCCACTGAATTTAAGAAAATCGGCATCGTTCCTGATTGGGAAAAAAGGATTAATTACGAGTATTTAGATGTTATAATTAATGAATAAGTTCAACACCATTCAAATTATATCACGTCATTTCAGCTTAATGTTGGAGGAAGGCATTGGTAGTAAATCCATCAGCTGATGTTAGATTAGTGTGTTCTCTATGTTTGTTGCTTTACACCGCAGTCAACAATATAACAACGGCCAGCAAAACCAGTGGGTGATATTATGAACAACATCCCAGTCGGAGTACGATGACACTCAATTAACCAAGTCACCGAGCCTGACCACGCGATATCTTGCATCGCCGTGTTGAGGACCGAATCTAAACTATGCCCCAATCTGACTGATGCTATATTCACCATAACAACATGTTCGGAGACAACAAGTAGTTCTTCCCAAGTTTCGTCTCTCTCAAGTAGCGTATTTATGACCGTGACCAATTTTGAGCAACAACCCAATGAAGATGTTCATCACTTTGGTAAGTGCTGACAGACCAAAGATAGTAATCGAGGTTAACCAGAGATTCGAACCAAGCATTAATTCATCTTTACAAACAAGAGACGCATGTCCGAACAACAATCACCATGTTTCGCGTCCTACTTGGTTAAACGTGACGAGCCAAAGTTTACCGGCTACCAACCGCCCATGTTAGTCAGTAATATCTTCCTTATCCTTTATCCTTTATCTAGATGTGCCAGAAACCTATGATTGTGGGTTCGAATCCCGGTTCGCCCTGATTATGTTTCTAGGTTTGTCAGCACCATAAACGCGACTTTCACCAAAGTGGTAAACGCCTAAGACCTGTATCACTTCGGGCTTTTCACCGACATCAAGCTGACATGCCGAGATGTAACTGGAATAGTGTTAAAATCGCTCACTCAATGCCTATCCTTCAAATCTGGATCCCTGACACGGTCCGTTCGACGTCAAAATGTTTCAGACGTCAAATGTCGACGTTACGCCTAAATCTAATCGCTAGCCCTAATTTGATGACATACGTAATGCAATATGAGAGGAGCAGGCGCTGGTCAATACGATACGTCTGTTCATTAATCCGTTGAGGAGTTTCGGACCCGACAACAGACAGAAGGTCCCCCGCTCCAGCAATGCCATACTTTATTACACCTCTGATGCCAACCAGACGTGAAGCCGAATAATCAAATCAAATTAATCAGCTGATCCGGAGAGCCACATCGCGACCCCAGACAAGAGTGTACTTGATATACAATATATCAGTCTGACAGAGATGTTCGAGAGAACTGTTCAATTTTCCGGCTTATCAACGCTGCCAATATAATTCAAATCCGATTCCAGAAGTAATTGTTTTCGTGTCTTGTGTCTGGCTGAAATCTAACCTGGATGGATGGCGCGTCCATAGTGTTCGTTTACTTACTGTACCATTGTCAGGTAGCATCTTCAATAATTGCCTCCATATAACGGCATGCGTGGTAACAAACGTTTACGGGATTGGAGCGTTGGGAAGGCACCAACAGATTTAATTTGAGCTGAATTAAAGCCACTGGAGTACGCCCGGTTCAAGCATGTGTTTCTTTAATCAGTATATAACGACGGATATTAGTGAGTGAGTTGGGTTTAACGCCGCTTTTAACAGTATTCCGGTTATATCACGGCGTGTCAGCTTAGTGTGGGAGAAAAACCCGAAGTGATGCAGGTCTCAGACGTTTACCACTTCGGTGAAACCCACGAGCACGGGTATGGTGCTGACAAACCTAGAAACATGATCGGGGCGAACCGGGATTCGAACCCACAATCATAGGTTTCTGGCGTGCCCAAGGGACGTAGTCCTGCACAGCGAATCGCGGCGCCTTAGACGACTGGGCCAACCGTGCGCCCCGGGCGGATATTTACTGATGACAATAGATGTTGGTAATGTAAGTGGTTATGCGTTGTGTTAATAAGAGATTGCAGTCTGCATGGTCGGTTCGTATTCATTGTCTGGTTTGAAGAGAGCTGAGGTGAAATGGGGTTTAATGTCGCGTTCGAGTTTATTGCACTTATATAGCGACGTGCATACATATGTGCAGTGTGTGGTGTGTGACAATCCAGTGATGGAGGTCATGAGCCTCGAGCCACGCAGCTGGGATACGATGACATGCATCAACCAAGTCAGCGAGCCTGACCACCCGGTCCCGTTACTACCCTCTTACGACAAGCATGGCCACCTTTTACGGCAAGCATGGGTTGCTGAAGACCTATTCTACCCCGGACCTTCACGGGTCAGCGCCAGGCAGAGAAACTAGTACCATCTTTTAACGTCTTTTGGTATGACGCGGTCGGGTACCCACCACCGTCCATCCGCTCTCCGGGCAGACACTCTGTCCACTAGACCACGGAGGCGTGGGGTGTCCAGACACGCGGATATGTTCGTCTGTCTGGTCACGCCGAGGTCCAGGCTGCCCACAAAGGTAAATCTCTAATCTCTAATCTCTAATCTCAAAGGCATCTCCCGCCGTAAAATGTCTGGAATGTCGCCTAAACAATGCTATCACTTATTTACACACTTTTATTACAGCAGTCATGACGGTGCAACGTCAGAGAAATTACCATAGTTACAATTGAGTGTCTTACACCTACCCTTCGGGGTAATCGAACCCAGAACCAGGCGTGACAAGTCAATGCTTTGACCACTAAGCTACATCGAAACCAGTACAGTACAACACCAGTTAGTATAACAATATATCGAGATTGGTTCCTATTCGATCAGTAAAGGCTTTGTATGCCGTGTATTCCGACCATATGGTTCTTACACCAAGCCCATACGTGCAAAGCCTTAGTAATAAGTGTTCAATGAAGTGAACCAGGGATCAGAGCCTATCAACAGATCTCAAAGGCGATTGTTGATTGCTCATCCGTCAATTAATTCAGATATCTCATCAATGAAAATTAGACTCTCATCCTATACGAAAGGTCACGGCACAGAGAGAATGCCTCCAATAGCATCCCAAACATGCCTGATTGATGAAGTGATGTTTCCATTCATCTGGCAACTTCCCTGTGGGTCCATTCGATCGCTGGAGTCCCTAAAGCTACGGAACTCATTACGTTGATAAACCACAGCTTCATGGTCCAAGCTGCAAGCTGGAAGGTCACAATTCAATAGTGTTTGGACAGGTTCAGGTCCTCGGAGCCGGGTAGCTGGGAGATTACGACAGCTCATATCGACAGCAGGTTTTCATTATGTAAGTGCTGCCATTTTGCCAATCCCTCGAGAACCATAAGCTGGCACATGGTTTAATTCGCCATGGATCGGCTGTCAATTCCGTCCCCGCACCAACGCGCGGCGAGTATGGTGTTGTCCAGAAACAACGAGCAACACTCAAGCCTGTTGGCGTATCACTTGGAAGTGACAACCGATCTTGTATTCCAATGTGAGAATTGAATTCGGAATAAATATCTTATAAGCTATTAGATGTAAAAGCCAGAATTAATAATCGTTTCCTGAAAGCCGATGGTAAACCAAGCATCCAAAACGCAGCTGCTCTGGAAAAAAACATCGACCATAAACATGTTAAATCCCCGAGTCGACCCACTGATCAATGTGGAATTAAAAAAACAACGAAACTGTAGAATGTCATGTTTTAAATCTGATTCAGGCTCATCAGAAAAGTGGTTATTTTTCTGTAATTTTAAACGCCAAACACAATTTAATTGAATCGGTATTTTTTTCTGTTATCTTTTTAGGAAATCACGACTCGACAATCAGAGCAGATGGATTACATCAAAAGCATTCGCGACGCCAGTCAAAAGCTGGGTTCTGTCTAGTCTGCATAACTGTGTTGCAAATGACAACACTCTGCAATTAAACTAATGCTACACAGAGACCTACTAAAACAATAACGATCATGTACAAACTTAATATCAAAGAACAGACGAAATCTGTTAAATACAACCTTTCACACATGACTGAACATAGCAATTGTTACAGGCCAAAGTAAACAATGCGCATGCGCGTGAAAGGGAATCGCCATGACATCAACATTTAAATCGGCTTGTATCATATTTTGTCGCTGCATTTTGCATCCGGTATAACATTAAATGCCGTGAAAGGAAACCACTGCATTTGTGTTGATATCAACAATTTATAACTCCACTAATTGTCCTTTTATCGATTGACATTTACATCCTGTCAAACGCAACAATACCCTCGGCATTAAGCCAGTGTCATTATGCTCAAACGAAAACAGTCATAAAAGTGAAACTTGAGAATGCAGAACGCTAACAGTAAATCTAATACCTTTGTTTTGGGGCATAAAAACTTTTCGTGTTTCACAACAACACTTACTCCGATTTCCCGAACCACTCCAACCTTAATGGAAGAAAAGTATTCTACAAAACGAATTTGCTGAATTTGAAAAATCACAAAACGCCATTAGACGTCGTGAGAATGGGTTATGTAATCCGAGCAACATCGGAATGAGGAAGTAGTAAAATACATCTGGTCCGAGTGTCGAACATGGTCAAACATTGAAATCCAAATCAACAATAGACTAAAGGTCATGCGAAACAATATCCAATATCTAACAAATCAAGTTAGGCGATTTACGTATTGCAAAACTGCAACCCCCATATTCACGCCTTGCGCCCCCCCCCCCCCCCCCCCCCCCCAAACTTGATAAATCCCAGGAAAAGATATAAACCATGATAAATCCCTCTTCAGATCGCGGTTTCAATGTAACTTCATGCTACGACCCTGATGGTGATTTCCAGTGTCCCGTTCACATAATTTCCAGCTGTTTTCCCTTTTACGGAAAATCGAGACTAGTTATTTTCTAGCATTGACGTTTTATATTTGACATTGGACGTAACTGACCAGTGTCTCGAACTGATCCTGTACAGGAGATATAGATTATATGGCACACCTGTGATTTCCTTAAAACGCTTCCTTCAAAAACAAAGCTCAGTGACATCGGTCATATTCTGACATGACCTTAACGCACCCCAGCTGACGTGTTTACTGATAGTCCTAGGAATGTGATGTCAGGAAGAGCTATCTTTCCTTGCCTAAAGTATCCGACAAGATTTCTGCCCTCATAGAACAAGGACAAGAATGCCTATTGATCTGGTCGCTTTAAACAGAAAGTTCTGACTTTTAATTCATTATTCAAATTATGGTATCGGAGACATTTGATAGTACATACTTCAGCTATCAGACGAAATGTCCCCGAAGCAACGGAGATTAGAAACATCAATTATGAACGTGTTCGTAATTACACACTAGCCATGTCACATGACATTATTTAGGAGGAATAATCAACAATGAAATCAAATATTTGACTCCAAGCTTTGAAAAACACCATATGGAAATTAACAATTGAACGACCAGCTGGCCGCGTGTCATCAACGCGCATGTGCTTTTTGTTTGCTTGGCAAAATTTACGTGCAACGGAAATGAATCATATGAAATTTAAAATAGAATTAGTACTTGATTTACATTTAATTTGACATATGGTGGGAAATGTACGTCGGTTGAAAAAATGCACCGTATACAGCAGCCTAAAAAATACGTAAACCTTTGTTTGAGAGAGAGAGAGAGGGGGAGAGAGAGAGAGAAAGAGAGAGAGAGAGAGAGAAACGGTCTGCTCGGCATTAGGGGAATAAAACGGACTGGTCGGCATCAGGGGAATAAAACGGACTGGTCGGCTCAGGGTTAATATACTGTGTCTAAACTAGCCATGGTGTCTGAATGGACTAGTGGACGAGGTGAAATGGGGTTTAACGCAGCCTTCAAGATTATTGCACCTATATTGCGACATGCGTGCACGTATACGTACGTGTGTGGGAGAGTGGTTTCCGGACCGTCCTGCAAGCATAACCCTCAAGAAAAGTCGTGGTTAAATGTGCACTGCGAGTTCAATGAGACGCAAAAGAATATGGCAGATGGGATCAGCAAAACCAATTCAGATATGACATTAACGTTTGACTCATGAATATGTATAATTATTCATATACACTACTGATATTCAAACTGTCTCCACTCAGCCACAATGTTGCAAGCATAAGGCTTCCCACAATCTTTGTATTATATGTGAGGTGAGGTGAAATGGGGTTAAACGTCGCGTCCAAGATTATTGCACTTATATAGCGACGTACGTGCACGTGTGTGTGTCTGTACGTTTGTACTAGTCCGGGCTGATGCCGACTTATAGTGCTAGCCCACTGAGATACCATGCTGCAGTTTAACATGAATACCCCACTCAGACTCTTTTGGTATGGCGCGGCCGGGGATGGAACCCCGGACCTTCCGCTCCCCGGGCGGACGCTTTACCACTAGACCACAGAGGGGGTCTCTTTAAATTACGTCAGTACAGTGGTCACATGCCTACGTTATTGTAGTGACATATATAGTGGGCTATCCCGAATTTGGAGAATTCACATGTTGCTCACATTATCAACCACTGGTTGGCGTCAGTTGTCTTATGTCCATGTTTAAAGGGTTGAATCGTGACTTGTCCTCATCCGGGGGTCGAACCCCGGACCTTCCGCTCCCCGGGCGGACGCTCTACCACTAGACCACGGAGGCGGTCTCTTTACATTAGGTATACCGTCAGTACAGTGTTCAATGGCTGGATCCGGACCTTCACAAAGTATCACTGATATCCCCAAGGACACACAACTTCATGGCCTAGTCATTCCCGACGGACAGTTGCACTTGGAACGATGCTGATGAAGACAGAGAAGAACTGGATGTAAGGCGATGGGCTAGCCTAGTGGTTAAAGCGTTCGCTCGTCACACCGAAGACCCGGATTCGATTCCCCACATGGGTACAATGTGTGGAGCTCATTTCTGGTGTCCCAAACCGTGATATTGCTGGAATATTGCTAAAAATGGAGTAAAACCATACTCACTCACTCACTCACTTGCGGGTATCAGATTCTTTATTCTCTCAGTGCAAGGTGAGGTACAAATACCAGAATTTATGAATGTATTGTTTGATAAATGTACGGGAAAATCGCAATGAAGAAATAAAGACTTTCAAAAGTCATCTGTCTTCATTAATATTGCAACTTCAAAATGCCACTTAAAGATATAGAACAGTACTGTCCGGATAAACGGGGCTTCAGTGTATGCGTGTAAATCTGGTGCGAGTATCAGTGACTCTTGTTTTACGCCGCGTTAAGCAGTATCATTGAGGGGCACACCAAGAACGGGTTCCACGCGCCGGATGAGGACAGGTCACGATTCAACCCTTTAAACATGGACATAAGACAACTGCCGCCAACCAGTGGTTGTTAATGTGAGCACCATGTGAATTCTCCAACTTCGGGATAGCCCACTATATATGTCACTACAACAAAGTAGGCGTCTTTATTCCTACGGACAATTAATGTTTGTTTGTTTGTTGTTTAAACGCCACGCTCGGCACTTTTCCAGCAACATGACGGCGGTCGAGTTTGGACAAGATAATCCAGAGATTGACATCATGAGCATCGATCTCTGCTATTGTTATTATTTTTAAAACGAGCCGCGGGTGGCCCAGTGGTACAAGTCACATATATTTGCGCCCTTTCGCTACCATAATCAGCAGGTAGTAGGTTCGGATCCTAATTCTCCAGATTATTACCATTGGTTTGTCTGCACCATACTGCTTGTTGACTCACCAAAGTGATTAACGCCCAAGACCTGCATCACTTCGGGCTTTCTTCCACATCAAGCAGGACCGCCTCAGTGGTCTGGTGGTTGAGCGTACGCCCGGAGAGCGGATGTTCCGGGGTTCGATACCCGGCCGCGTCATACCAAAAGACGTTAAAAGATGATACTTGATGTTACCCTGCAAGCATCTTCCCAAGGCAAAGGAGTTAACAGTCTATAAAAGTCGAGTTTCCACCCTGGCCGAACTAGGCTTGTATTATGGAGTTACATTTTGGCTGGACTAACGAGTCTATGCATAGTCCAATCAGAATCGCGCACCGAAATCGAAATCCGGTTCGTAAACTGTCGTGCAGAATTCGATCGACTGCAGTATTTGCAAAGCATGTGCACCGCCAACTCGTTGTCAACAGATATTATTCCAAATCCTTTCATGTTTTTAATCAAGGTGCTCACGCATTGCGCGATGTAAGACCCGTTTTATCACAACATAGACATTGATTATCGATCAGATCGTCTTTGACTTGGCGCCACTGTTTTGTTTGAAGCAAATGCAAGTGTTACGAGAGGTGGAATCTGATTGGTCTAAAGGAGAAGCTCAGAAGGGACATAACTCGTAATAGCCACTGGTGGCGCTACGGGAGAGCCCAGGAATTCCAGCCTAGTTCGGCAAGGGTGTTAACTGGACTTTTAAAGTCAGTTAACTCTCTTGCGTCGGGAAGATGCCCTGAAAGGTGCTCGGCATTAAGGGGTTTAAACAATAACCGGTCGGCTCGGAGTCAGTATACTGTGTCTGGGTGGGGTTTTCATGTTAAGCTGCGACATGGTATCTCAGTGGGCTAGCACTAAAAAACCGACATTACTCTGGCCTAGCGCGCGCACACACACACACACACACACACACACACACACTCGCTTGCACAACGCTATAATCTTAAACCCGTTAAACCCTATTTCACCACACCTTATCTCCACATCAAGCTGACACACAGTGACAAAACAGTTCAAAGCGGCGTTAACCCAACCTAGTCACATAATCTTCTCTTTCATGATAGAATACTGTTCCTTTATACGGTTTCTTAACTTCAAAGGAATCGATTTTTCATGTATCGTATCGCGACTTCACTATCACAAGACCTATCTATCCCTCCGCTATCGCTGAATAAAGTCCCTGAGAAAAAATTAATTCCGTGACAGTAAGTTTAATTGTATGTAAATTTAAACAACCATTTCACATCGACAATCCCGCGACTTTTTCCCACCAGAAGCCATTGTTGTTAGTCAGCGACGGCGAGAAAACATCTATTAGTCGTTTGCACGTGAATTATATAACTACACGAGCACGATCTGCATACAAATAGCTCATTTGACCTCGACGCAGGCCCATGGAACAATTACTAATATTTTATCGATGCAAATAACATAATTCAGCGAAGACACATCAACGAGAAATAATAACCATTGTCGCCTAATTCTGCTAATTTGAACCTTTAGCCGCGCAATCAAAGAATGGAGACATGGTAAATTAGTTATTATGTATGGCAGCCTTTCGGGGCTATGTTTACACCGAATTGTTCGCTATTCGGAGAATCCGCGTCTCGAACAATGATGCAAATACAAGGTCGGACTCGCAGTGTAATCGAAGCCGCTGTAACAGCAGCCCAATTGGAATGCAACTTTACATCCAACTGGTATGGATCTCATCACCGACGTGGTGATGAAGAGGGAAAAGCTATGAAATCGGAATAAAACGCAATGAGACGAAAAAATTGGCGATTAAATGTCATTGATTTCAGTTGTGCATACCGGCACATTAACTCGTGAGTTGACGAGTTCAATAGGAATGATTATAAATGAGCCTAAAAACGGCCGTTCCTTCCTGGGAATTTAACATTTTTTGTGTGTGTGCTAGGGAAATCAACGTCTTTCAGTGGAATCCGGTTAACCTTTAACAAAGTTTCCCATGATGCTATCGAGAACGAGTAGCTAATTGTATTATATGTTGAATTTGTTTCAAAACTTTTTGAGATCGTGTGGACATTTGTGGAATGAGATGAGATGCCATGAGTGTCAACGGGATAATGTCGTTTGAATTAATCGGATAACAATTGGCAGTCGTATCTTTAAACGCAGTAGAAATGAGCTGTCGAGGTGTCGCTTCTGAAATCCGGTTTGAAACTAAGTGTCTGATGAACAAAAAAAGGAAAAACACCCCAGGGGCAAACCAAGTCAAGGACTTGTCTGAGTTATATTTTTAATCCATTTTCGAACATTTAAAAAAATGGTGTTTTTGATTTATCACCTTTGTTGCTGCGTATAGGATTATCTGCTGAAGGTGATCTGCTGTTGGGTGGACAAATCCATGATGGGAGTCTGGGTGGGGGTTGGGGGGTTGTTCATGTATGTATGCCACTTATATAAATGATTGTTAATACAACAACAAAATGCCTCCCGTGTGGCAAGAAAAAACACCGTTTTCAGTGCTAAAAAGGGGTGGTGGGGTAGCCTAGTGGTCAAAGCGTTAGCTTCACACGCCGGGTTCGATTTCCCACATGGGTATAACGTGTGAAGTCCATTTCTGGTGTCTCCCGCCGTGATATTGCTGGAATGTTGCTAAAAGCGGTGTAAATCTAAACTCACTCAACTGGCCTTTTTGTAACAGTGCCTAATTTTGATTACTCACACACTCATTAAAGCGAAAAATGAATAACCCAAGTTGAAAAGTACCTTTACGGATTATTGGTAATATCTGCACCAACTGGTATATCAAATATCCCTGGATGAGGTGCCCCTTTAAGGCTGTTTGAGCTATCGATAACAGGCAGATTTAACTTTTCCGCGAAGCATGCTCTTGTCATCTGGCGACTTCTTTGAAGACCTCTTTAATACAAATGGTGTGTTGTATACTTCGGGGAATGCTTACAAATGTGAATTAATGGTGATTTTTATATATAGACTTTACGTCTAACGTGTCTGGGTCCATTTTGAAAATGCCTGGCTTGTCTCGGAAATGGATGGTTCGATTGAGCGTTGATCAGATTACGGCATTAATAAACTCCCATAACTCACCTAAACCGATCTCAAGCTACAAGTGATGGACAATATGTGACAAAAAGACGCTGTCTCCATGGCAACGCTGCTTACCTTTACTGCATTACACTTATTCCCCGTGGATCAATTTGTAACTGTCGCGGGGAATCGCTTGTCTTACATGTCAGTGTAGTCCCTGCGTGAGGAAACAACTTAACGCCTGTACGATGTGGCTTCGACTTACAATCGGCGTTATCACTCGCAGGTGATAGACAGGGCGGACCCAGCATGGGGCTGTTGTACATGCAATCAGTTTAAAGGTACCCATCGAGCGATACGCATAGGCTGGAAGACCCAGAGGTTCGATCCCCGGCCGCGTCATACCAGAAGACGTTGAGGATGGTATTTCTTGTGACCCTGCCAGCCGCTCGGCATTAGGGGAATAAAACGGACTGGCCGGCATTAGGGGAATAGAACGGACTGCTCGGCATTAGGGGAATAAAACGGACTGGCCGGGATTAGTGGAATAGAACGAACTGCTCGGCATTAGGGGAATAAAACGGTCTGCTCGGCATTAGGGGAATAAAACGGACTGGCCGGCATTAAGGGAATAAAACGGACTGGTCGGCATTGGAGGAATAAAACGGTCTGCTCGGCATTAGGTGAATAGAACGAACTGCTCGGCATTAGGGGAATAAAACGGACTGGTCGGCATAAGAGGAATAAAACGGTCTGCTCGGCATTAGGTGAATAGAACGAACTGCTCGGCATTAGGGGAATAAAACGGACTGGTCGGCATAAGAGGAATAAAACGGTCTGCTCGGCATTAGGTGAATTGAACGAACTGCTCGGCATTAGGGGAATAAAACGGACTGGTCGGCATAAGAGGAATAAAACGGTCTGCTCGGCATTAGGGGAATAAAGAGAGAGGCTTGAGTTAACATTCTCGTTTTCTTAATCAACATCACTTGTACACACCCATCCCGCACTCCTCCATCCCTACATCCCTGGATCAGGATATGAATCGCCATCTGCGAAAATCATTGGAAGGAATTGCGATCTTCGGGGAAATCTGTAATCAATCATTCTATGCATGTACGTGGACATATTAGAATGCGCGTTCTTGCCATCCATTTCCGAACTTGGAAACATAGTTCTTCCTTCCAGGGCTACCACCCACATTCGTGGGATTACAAGTAGCCGAGGAACCCTGTAAACGATCCCCATCAGTCACACGGTACTTGGGCCACGCCGGAGGCAATAGGTTTGAACACTGCCGGTACTTGGCGAAACTGATATGGCATGACGAGCTAACATGTCATTGAATGGCGTTAAATAGACGAACAGAGTACATTTTATTGTATTGACCTCGGGACAAGGGTTTAGAACGACATTTGGAAAGCCCTTTTCAGCTCTCTGTTCCCTGGGGTCATGTTTGACATACAATAGAACCCCGTTAATACGGACGGTACCGTTTTCAGTTACATCGTCCGGATTAGCCAATTTCGGGATAACTTTGGGGAGAGAGAGAGAGAGAGAGAGAGAGAGAGAGAGCAGTCTAAAGTTAACAGACTTAACCGACTTTTCATTGCACACAACAGTGAATTGTTACGTTACACTATTACAAACAATCGACATACTCATATCGAATACTGTGTGAGCTACTTAATCAATTCTTCAGCCATGTCATTGGATACCATGAGTTTGTCTTCAACTTTTTCATTGTGGACAATTGAAACCGGTTGTCTATTTCGCGACAAGCCGTCATTTGAACTATACTGTACACCATTTGGAATATTGAAATATGGATAATTTTTGTGTGCTCAAAAATGACGTTTATCTCAAAG
Organism: Haliotis rufescens; assembly: GCF_023055435.1. NCBI lineage: Eukaryota > Metazoa > Mollusca > Gastropoda > Lepetellida > Haliotidae > Haliotis > Haliotis rufescens. The sequence goes on along the minus strand of NW_025963835.1, from coordinate 3,414,061 downwards.
TACTGATATCTCGGATGAAGCAACGCATTCTGGGTAATCGGAGTCCATGAATGCATAAGGGGGCACGGGTGGCCCAGTCGTCTACGGCGCCGCGATTCGCTGTGCAGAGTTGCGGCCCTTGAGCACGTCGGAAACCTATGATTGTGGGTTCGAATCCCGGTTCGACCCGGTTATGATTCTAGCTTTGTCAGCACCATACCCGTGCTCGTGGGTTTCACCGAAGTGGTAAACGTCTGACCTGCATCACTTCGGGCTTTCCTCCCACATTAAGCTTACACGCCGTGATATAACCGGAATACTGTTAAAAGCGGCGTTTAACCCAATTCACTCACTCACCCCATGAATGCATAACAGTCTTTAGGTTGGGCTCAAGGGATTTAGCATCGTATTTCCTGACAATGATGATTTGCAATATGATTCATAATAAGCAGCTGTTTAGACGTCCCCGATTATCCGGTGTATTATATCCTCATTATGTTATGATAATAGAATGGAGATATAATAGGCTGGCTGATCGAGGCTGCTATTTAGACTTTCGAAAGAATCACTATAGAGTGCCACCATGACTAAACATGATTGGTGAGTAAAGCACCAGATCCATCCAATTAACGTTTGCCCTCAGTCCCGTGGCTAATAATACATTCAACTGGCTAGCAATATGTTTAAAGACCACAAGCTTGTTTATTTCACAGAACACTATATAAAAACGTTTAGAGTGACGACAATGTATTGGACAATTATCTTCAGTCTAGTTTGTGTGTATGCGTCTCTGCGAATACCAGACCGAGCAAACGATACAGTACGAGGCATGCCAATGGGGGCTTGTAAGAACTTACGACAGAGGGGCAGGGGTGTCCAGACGTCTAAGATGCTGCAATTCACTATGGAGTGTCGGATCCCTTAGGGTTTCAATCCCAGATTCGCTCCGACGTTTCTAGGTTTGCCAGCACCATACCCGTGCTTGTGGGTTTCACCAAAGTGGTAAAAATCTGAGAACTGCATCCCTTCGGGCTTTCCTCCCACACATGACATTAAGCTGACATGCCGTGATACAACTGTAATACTGTTACAAGCGGCGTTAATCCCAACTCACCCGCTCACTACTTCTATAGAGAAACCCCGTTAGTCAGGAAACCCGTTACTCCGGACAATAACTACATAATAAAAGGACATAACTACATACCATGTAGGACATAATAATAATAATAATAATAATAATAATAATAATAATAATAATAATAATGAGTATGACATAATAATAGTAAGGACATGACTACGTCCCAATGATTCGCTATTCAAGAAATTACAAAATTTCTGTATAATCCAAAATATTATGTCGATTCAGTGCAATATAATTATTATTTATCGAATGAAATGCACGTATGAATGAGTGACTTGAAGTGGTAGTATTAAGCATAATTACTGCCTGTAAATAATCGCGCCGGGGTCAGAAAATCCAGAAGCGATTTTCACCATCAGGACAGGATGACACGCGGCCTAGTCACAGGGTCCCCCTTAGTTGCCATGACAGCAGCTGGGTTCTGGGGACCCAGAACATCCGCGATTAATACATTTATGTAATTACTTACATTCAACATCTGCAGTATATGTAGCTATATACTGTCACGTGCCCTGTCGATACATCGCTGTTCCCGTCGACATTGAAATTCCACAAGTTCCACTTTCATATTTCAAAGGATATTAATTTTCATTTAAATTCCGTAGTACAATTCTGAATAACATATAGCCATGAAAGAACAATTCATTATTTATATCTCTGATGTTTAACCTGTAATATCAGACATATTGATTTCAGAACGATGCCTGCATCGTTATAGCCAGAGAAACGACTTCGTGCAACAGGTACCAGCAGAATAAACCAACCAGCTTGGAAGAAGCAGTTTTGTTCCTAACAACCCTGATTCATACTTGAACAATTCCGATATGTGTCGTCACGTAAGTAAATACATGTACAAAATATGACAGCGTATCTCACCTGCTACCGTTTGCGTGTAACCTGCAAGTCTTGTTGGTTTCTTTCTGTAATCGGCTGGAATGATCGCCACACATATTGCAATAAATGCGCCGAGACAGAGAAGTCCACACCCCCCTCCATACAACACACACGAGGCCTGCCACGCCCCAGAGGGAATGCTCCCCAGGTTGAAATTACCCCCATAGGCGAGACAGGTCTCCCGAGAGTAGGCGAAGCGGGTGTTGCCGAAGCAGTAGCTGATCAGCCCAAAGGAGTGCGTGTAGTCCAAGTGGATGAACCAGAATGGTTGAAGGAAGCTGAATGTGCAGGTACCCGCAACTAAAACTGACAGTAGAGCCCATATCATCAAAATTGGCGACGGCATTGCTCCATCGCCGTCTGGTGTTTCCGTAGTGGACGTCTAAAGTCGATCATGGAAGTGGTCGCCTCTTAATCGTCGTTGATCACATTTTGGAAGTTTTCCAGTCACGTCAGTTCGATTTGGTTGTTTAGGGACCACTGGGTACACAACGGGTCAGGTGTCGATCAAACTAGGTGTTAAGTACATGCGTCTAAACTATCCCGAAAGTGGTGAATGAGAGGCAACGCTCATAGCCCAAGTTCCGCACGTGAGTGTCTCTCACTAAAGTCATTAGAAATAGCGTTCAAACGGTTCATTAGCGGAAACAGCCTTCTGGTCTCTGAAACCCGGGGTTAGTGCACAACCAACTGACGGGCGTCTTCCAAGCATATTCAAGGCAAGTCTGCACCTCTCGAGCAGACGACAACTTCCTGGCGTTATCACACGGAAATCAAGAACAATCATTATTGTGCGAGCATCCTCCAGAATCAATACGGGACCTATGGCCTATTCGGCGTCATTTGCAGGTACCGCTGAGCCTCCATCGCGCTCGGACAGCCGACCGCCAACCAGCCAGCGCGTGCACAGAGAGAGAGGAGCACGCGCTACTTGGCAGACGTCTCTTGGCGTAGGAGAAGGGCGGGAGGGTCGCTTGTGTGGAAATCAATTACCGAATGTCTTATATTTCCCCTGACCTGGGGGTATGGATTTACCATATGGTGCCAAGTCAGGCCGTGACCAATCGGGGTATTGGTTTAATGGTGAGGGTTTTGAGAGGGATAAATTCATTAAACGTAGCCGTACAGTTGTTGTAGAATTGGAGATGGTGTTTATACAACAGTAGATGAAAAAGCCTGAGTCTGGATGTACCAGGGCTTATCGCTGTTTGGTAAACGTTAGAGTGATTTTGTGGATCTTTGAAACACGTATACGGTAATTCTCGTGATGATGTGTGAGGTGATATTTAAGAAAGACAAACGAATTGTTAAAGCGGATTCTGTAGGGGAAAACACACTCACTAACACACACACACACACACACACACTCACTAACTCACACATGCACATGTGCACACACCACACATGCACCTCACCCTACACACATACATAACCCCACACACACTCACACACACACGCACCTCACGCATTCACCTTCCAACATACACATGCACACACCACACACTCATTTCTCTTTTGAATGCACACACAGAACCCATGCACCTCCACCCCACACACACACACATACATACCCCCCTCCACACGCACACATACACGCACCTCACACATTCACCTTCCAACACACACACATGCACACACCACACACTTATTTCTCTTTTGCACGCGCGCGCACGCACGCACACACACACACACACACACACACACAAACACACACACATACATCCACCACCCACTTCGTCATACACAATTGAGAAAAACAAATACCCCCTGACTATAAATTTGCCTATTATTTTGACAACTCCCTTCGAGATTGCAGATCAGTCCGTGCATTCAGGTTGGAAATCAGACATGCATCTGTATGATACCCAGAATTGAACATCATGACCCGAAAACGAAAGGCTGATTTCTGTCTGTTGAAACATTAGATTACCTAACAGAACAGAACAGCCTGCCAATGCAAGTGATGAGCGCTTCATTTCGTGTTGGTGTGTGCGCGAACTGCGGTATAGATTTTACATCTCTGCTGGCGGTATTGTGTGACCGTGGTTTACATTAATGTGTAGACATGGACGTCGGTGGTAAGATAGCCAGTTCTTCTCACAGGAATATCGACCTGCTGCTGGCTCAGCGAGTGAGTTTTTCTGCCGATTCGAGGTGTCCACTGGCGGATACAGATGGGGTAGACGTGGGATGGGATGGGTGAGGTGAAGTAAGGTGAGGTGAGGTGAGGTGAGGTGAGGTGAAATATGGGTATAACGTCGCGTTGAGATTATTGTACTTATATAGTTTATAAAAAGGAGCGAGGGGAATTAGCTCTTTTAGCAGAGGTACCACTGTACTCGACCAACCCACATAACAACACAAGACCTGCGTGAATAAACAGTGAGTTTATTAGACAGAATCGTATATAAAATCAGTCAAAAGAGGAATGTTTACAACCAATTATTAGAGAAGATTTACAATCAGTTTTAGAGGTGCATATATGTGAAGAACGTGATATGGAATCAGTGTGTGTGTGTGTGTGTGTGTGTGTGTGTGTGTGTCACGGTGTGTGTGTGTGTGTGTGTGTGTGTGTGTGTGTGTGTGTGTGTCAAATGAGACACCACTTAGTTTTAGACACAGTATATTAACTCGGAGTCCGTTTCCTTCCCCTAATGCCGTGCGCCAGGCAGGGTAATAACAAATACCATCTTAAAACTCTCTCTCTCTCTCTGGAAGGAAGAATTATGTTTCCAAGTCTCTCTCTCTCTCTCTCTCTCTCTCTCTCTCTCTCTCTCTCTCTCTCTCTCTCTCTGTCTCTCTCTCGCTCTCTCTCTGTCTCTCTCTCTGTCTCTCTCTCGCTCTCTCTCTCTCTCTCTCTCTCTCTCTCTCTCTCTCTCTCTCTCTCTCTCTCGCTTGCTGTTCCCACACCTCGTGCAATTAAAGGGACCAAGCTAATTATCTTGATATAAACCGCCACGCGATGCAACATTGGCGACATGGCGTTAGGCAATATTGATAATATTGATAATTGGTGGTATCGGCATTAGTCAACATCATCATATATTAATTATCTTACAATTAGCATCGCTAAATATGTTTACAGTTTATTCATGTAGTGGACTAGAATTATTCATGTGACAAACCATGAGATGAGGGACATTTTGACTTCTCATTTAATTTTTAAACTACAGTATTTTAAAAACACAAGAAAATCAATCCATAACCATTAGTTAATATTTATTACAGAGATACATGGCATCATACATTTGGAATTATTTTCCGACTAAAAACTAAACTGTTTATGTATACATTGCAGTTTTCAAACATAATGTCTGATTACTTGAAAGAAGACATGTATGCTGAAAGTCATACATGTATGATGAAATACGATATTTGTGTAGTGACGATTTTGACGGAAGTATGACGCCACAGCACAATTGTATCCTAGCACCCTGTTGTCCAGGTGGGTCACATTATAGTCCCTAAAATATTCATTGTGTGTATTAATGCCACGTGTTATTTTAGGTCTTCCAGCCTATGCGTATCGCTCGATGGCTACCTTTTAACCGATTGCATGTACAACAGCCCCATGCTGTGTCCGCCCTTTCTAATACCTGTCAACTAAGCTAGAAATCGAATGGGTGGCACAAAAGCTTGATTAGGTAAATGCAACCCAAGCGAGAACGTAGCTTGCCGAATCCCTCTATCAGGCGTGGCGAGCTACCACCCTTACCACTAAGCTACCCGAGCACCTCAACAAGTAACCTCCTTTGGTGACCTTTCATCCGGGTCGTATCTTCGCTATCTTCTCGTCCAAATATCTTTCCAAATGTGAATTCTTGATGCCTATTCAGTGTCACTATTGGTTTGTTTAACCAATCCTAACGGTAATATAATCCACCCCAGGGACAAATGACAGAGACCAGAAGAGTCCGTTTGATCAACCCTGGCGGAACTAGATCCGCTCTCACGACGCCATTATACGGTATGCCATATGTCAGTCCTCATGTGGGGATTCCGGGTTAGAATTGGTCCCTATCGCTCTACACATCACAAATGCTACCAGAATAATAAAACCCTTCTGTTTCTGGTCTCCCAGTGGGTATTCCGGCTAAGAATTGGTCCCCAGCAATCTATGCTGGTCGTACGGGCGACTTAATCCGGTGGATCCGTTGGATCCGGTGGTCAGGCTCGATGACTTGGTTGACTGCATGTCAACCTACTCAGACTGCTTGAATTGTTGCTCATGATATCTGTCACTAGTTCTTCTAGTCATATAGCTGGAATATTGCTCATTGTATGTACAATCTAACCACACGCAAACAAACAGACGGGGTCAAGGCCTTATAGCACGTGTACAGGTCACGCGCATAACCAAATTCTTCACTTGGGTAGATAGATAAATAGACAGTTTATTTTAGTCTCATCCCTTTACAGGCCAATACATACAATAACACACACACATGGCCACTCCATATGGAGTGATGAAAGACTATAATAAACAATAAATCAATAAAACACATATTAAAAACTGACGGACAAAAGAAACTTTACCATTTTAAAAATAAAATTGCAAAAATTCAAAAACAAAAGTTTTAAAAAAATCAATGCAAAACATATCGTCCAAACACAACAAGGCTTTATGCAGAAAGTGATACACGTCAACGGCACGTTTTGTTTTAGGAAAATGCGAAAAAGTGAAAAACTCGTCCCGCAGGGGCAGCCGAAACTACACGTGCCATAAGGGTAATTTATAAATTATACGGACGGCATGTCAGACACTCACACTGATAAAAAAAACAAAAAACAGAAATGCTACGACTGACACGCGAACAACGCGAGCGGACCCTGGGTGTGATACAGATGGGAGCCGCCCACTTTGCAAGAACTTTTGGTTGCTACCGTTTTGCAGTAACTATCCTGATGCAACGTTACAGACAGACCGGGCAGACGTCAGACAGGCCATGAAAACGCAGACTCGGGGTAACTACGCCCAATGAAGACCGGTACTTGCGTACTTTGCATCTCCGGAATCGATTGCTGCCAGTGACGTCAACGGTGACGAAGGCCTTAGGACATATTGCAATCTTCGCCCGATTGCCCTACCAATTCTACAACAGCTGCCACGTGGTGACCTTTTTCAGCATGACAACGCCAGACATCATACAGCCCGTACAGTACATAACATCGTTGCAGCCAACAACGTCAATCTGACTCCCCAGACATATCCCCTACAGAACATGATGTAGGCCGTGGGCTAGGTATGACCCAAATCTTCAAGTGTGATATACCACTGGAAGCCATATATACGTACCTCTCCAATGAGGTATCAATAGTTGGTATTGAGTGAATATGGACCAATCCATGGCAAATCGAACGTCATAATCCCGACAAAACCAAATTCTTCTCGCAGAAACCTTTAATCCGGTATACGTTCTAGGTACGTGTGCCTGATTCCACTATAATCTTCTGACACATGTTCCAGTACTTCTCTTGAAGTACTTCTTAACATGTGATGTTACCAGGTGAAAATCTTTTGCACAATTTGGAATAAATTTACTCTTATAATTATATCAGAGTAGGATACCCAATAATTTATTCTCGGCTTAGCTACATCGGAACAACGCTTGGATGTATGCTCAGGATTTGGCTTGTCACCGACCTCGATGTGTTATATACCTTAGGAAACCATATATAAACACCATAATTTGATGTATGCTGATTATTGATCTACGTGTGGACAATCATACAGAATTCTTCTTGACAACTCTGATATCACTCACTTTTGTATACATATAAGAGGTTCACAGTATAATGCTCGAGTCGATTTCAGAACTTTGAATGAAATGGACCTATGTGTAACATATTCAAGATGGCAACCGTAAAGCTGTGCAAAAAAAACTGATCATAATGTAAATGTTATTTATTTCAGCAAATATACAAATCAATTTCTTGGACGCAGGCTTGATATTTTGACAAATTTTGCCGTTTCAAGTTGAGTTTCAGATTCTTTAGTACAGCTACTAGTTAAGGTGAATTTGCAGGGGGCACCACTGAAGGTTAAAGACGGATTCACTTACTAACATTTAATTCATACATAAATAAGCTTCTTAAGTTTCCAATTTACAGAAAATGTCTAAATGAGAATCGTCCAAATCGTATATGAATGGCTTGAAATGAAGAGGGACCATGCATTCACAGACATAAATGATATTCCAATTACATACTTAAGATTCTCTTACAGAATACCCAAGTTAATATATATATGGAAATGTCCCACCATGTAACAATGTCATGTCACTCACTAACTTCACTCACTCACTCACTCACTCACTAATTTCACCAACTCACTCACTTCCCTCACTCACTCACTCACTCAAACTCACTCACTCACTCACTCACTTCCCTAACTCACGTAACTCACTCACTTCCTTAACTCACGTAACTCACTCACCCACTCACCCACTCACCCACTCACTCACTCACTCACTTCCCTCCCTCCCTCCCTCCCTCCCTCCCTCATCCCTCCCTCCCTCCCCCTCCCTCCCTAACTTCACTCGTTCACTCACTCATTCACTTCCCTCACTCACTCACTCACTCACTTCCCTCCCTCCCTCGCTCCCTCCCCCCTCACTCACTCACTCACTCACCTCCCTTCCTCAATCACTCAATCACTCACTCACCTCCCTTACTCAATCACTCACTTTCCTCCCTCAATCACTCACTTCCCTCACTAACTCACTGTCTTCCCTCATTCACTCACTTCCCTCACCAACTCACTTACTTCCCTCCCTCACACACTCACTCACTCACTTCCCTCACTAACTCAATGAATTCACTCACTCTCTCACTTCCCTCAATAACTCACTCACCCACTCACTCACTTCCCTCACTTACTAATTCCATTCCCTCACTCACACACTCACTCACTTCCCTCACTAACTCAATAAATTCACTCACTCACTTCCCTCAAAAACTCACTCACTTCCCTCACTCATCCACTTCCGTTAATAACTCCCTCACCTCCCTCACTCACTTCCCTCACTCACTCCCCTCAATAACTCACTCACACACTCACTCACTTCCCTCACTAACTCATTCAATTCCCTCACTCACACACTCACTCAATACCCTTACTAACTCACTAACTTCTCTCACTCACACACTCACTCACTTACTTCCCTCACCAACTCACTGACTTCCCTCACTCACACACTCACTCACTCACTTCCCTCACTAACTCAATAAATTCACTCCCTCACTTCCCTCAATAACTCACTCACTTCCCTCACTCACTCACTTCCCTCAATAGCTCCCTCACTTCCCTCAATAACTCACTCACTCACCCACTCACTCACTCACCTCACTTCCCTCACTCACTTCCCTAACTCACACTCACTTCCCTCATTCACCCACTCACTCAATACACCCACTAACACCCTCAATTCCCTCACTCACACACTCACACACTCATTCACTCACTTCCCTCATTAACTCAATTTATTTACTCACTCACTTCTTTCATTCACTCACTCACTCACCCACTCACTCACTCACCTCACTTCCCTCACTCACTTCCCTAACTCACACTCACTTCCCTAACTCACACACTCACTCACTCACTTCCCTCACCAACTCACTTACTTCCCTCACTCACACACTCACTCACTCACTTCCCTCACTCACACAATCACTCACCTCACTTCCCTCACTCACACACTCATTCACTCACTCACTCACTTCCCTCACTCACACACTCACTCACCTCACTTCCCTCACTCACTTCTCTAACTCACACTCACTTCCCTCACTTACACACTCACTCACTCACTTCCCTCACCAACTCACTTACTTCCCTCACTCACACACTCAGTCACTCACTTCCCCAATTAACTCAATTTATTTACTCACTCACTTCCCTTACTCACCCACTCACTCAATACCCCCACTAACACACTCACTTCCCTCACCAACTCACTTACTTCCCTCACTCACACACTCAGTCACCTCACTTCCCTCACTCACTTCTCTAACTCACACTCACTTCCCTCACTCACTCACTCGTTCACTCACTTCCCTCACCAACTCACTTACTTCCCTCACTCACACACTCAGTCACTCACTTCCCCAATTAACTCAATTTATTTACTCACTCACTTCCTTCACTCACCCACACACTCAATACCCTCACTAACACATTCACTTCCCTCACTCACACACTCACTCACTTCCCTCACCAACTCACTTACTTCCCTCACTCACACACTCACTCACTTCCCTCACCAACTCACTTACTTCCCTCACTCACACACTCACTCACTCACTTCCCTCACTTACTCAATTTATTCACTCACTCACTTTCCTCAATAACTCATTTATTCACTCACTCACTTCCCTCACTCACTTCCGTCACTCACCCACTCACCCAATACCCTCACTAACACACTCACTTCCCTCACTCACGCACTCGTTCACTCACTTCCCTCACCAACTCACTTACTTCCCTCACTCACACACTCACTCACTTCCCTCACTCACTTCCCTCACTCACACACTCACTCACTCCCTTCCCCAATTAACTCAATTTATTTACTCACTCACTTCCCTCACTCACCCACTCACTCAATACCCCCACTAACACACTCACTTCCCTCACTCACACACTCACTCACTCACTTCCCTCACCAACTCAATTAATTCACTCATTTACTTCCCTCACTCACTTCCCTCAATAACTCACTCACTCACCTACTCACTCACTCACTCACTCACTTCCTTCACTAACTCACTCATTTCCCTCACTAACTCACTCACTTCCTCCACTCACTCACATACTTCCCTTACTCACCCACTCACTCACCCACCTCCCTCACTCACTTGCCTAAATCACTCACTCACCCACTCACCCACTCACCCACTCACTCACTCACTTCCCTCATTTACTTCCTTCACTCACTCATTCATCCACTCACTCACTTACTTCCCTCACTCAAACACTCACTCGCTTACCTCACTAACTCGGTTAATTCACTCACTCACCCACACACTCACCCACACACTCACCCACACACTCACTTCCCTCACTTACCCACTCACTCACTTCCCTCACTCACCCACTCACTCACTCACTCACTTCTTTCTCACTCATTCCCTCACTTCCCTCACACGTACGCTCGCTTACCTCACTTACTCAATTAATTCACTCTCACTCGCTCCCTTCACTTACTCACTTAATTCCTTCTCACCCTCACTCACTCATTTACTTACTCACTCATTCATTCCAATGGCGTATAACTATACATGTACTATAGTGTATTTCACTGTGAATCGGATCGGTGCCGTTTTGTTCGGGTTTAACACGTTTACGTAGCTAGACGTAACAACATCAATTTACCAGGTGATTTATATGCAACTTGAAGATACGCGACGCGTTGATAAATGAGGGTTTTTTAACATTCTTTAAACATATGAAAGGCATATTTTGTATTTATTTTATCAAAATATGTGCTGAAAAACAATATTAGCGACTGAGTGGGTTTTGTTTTAAGCGCTTTAAACAGTGTTCCAGTTATACTAGCTTGATGTAGGAGCTACGCCAGGGTGCAGGTCTCAGACCTTTACCACTTTAGTGAAACCCAGGAGCGCGTGTATGGTGCTGACAAACCTAGAAACATAATCAGGACGAATCTGGGTTCGAACCCTCGATCAAAGGTTTCTGGTTCTCACTAGAGGCATGGCTCTGATATAAATAGCTGTAGACGGCCACGAATGACTGCAGTGTGTGTGTAGCATCCCACACTCAGTGTCTCCACTGTCCAATTCTCGGTTTATCTAACATCCCCCGTTCGTAAGATGACATTCGTGAAACATCCGCTGTTCAGATTTAACCCGAAATGCTGTGTCCAGGGAAGATCAACAGCCACGCGATCTGCTCGCTTAATACAAGACATACTCGGACAATATGGTGCTGATCCCTTTAGTAACATCCTCATTGCTGTAGACTGCTACTGCTTACCTGGATCGATGCTCATGATGTCAATCACTGGATTGTCTGAATTCACCGTCACAATAGGCTAGATTTAACAACCTTAGTAGACGGAATTCACCGTCACAATAGGCTAGATTTAACAACCTTAGTAGACGGAATTCACCGTCACAATAGGCTAGATTTAACAACCTTAGTAGACGGAATTCACCGTCACATAAGCTAGATTTAACAACCTTAGTAGACCGCATTCACCGTCACAATAGGCTAGATTTAACAACCTTAGTAGACGGAATTCACCGTCACAATAGGCTAGATTTAACAACCTTAGTAGACGGAATTCACCGTCACAATAGGCTAGATTTAACAACCTTAGTAGACGGAATTCACCGTCACATAAGCTAGATTTAACAACCTTAGTAGACGGAATTCACCGTCACATAAGCTAGATTTAACAACCTTAGTAGACCGCATTCACCGTCACAATAGGCTAGATTTAACAACCTTAGTAGACGGAATTCACCGTCACATAAGCTAGATTTAACAACCTTAGTAGACGGAATTCACCGTCACAATAGGCTAGATTTAACAACCTTAGTAGACGGAATTCACCGTCACAATATGCTAGATTTAACAACCTTAGTAGACGGAATTCACCGTCACAATAGGCTAGATTTAACAACCTTAGTAGACGGAATTCACCGTCACATAAGCTAGATTTAACAACCTTAGTAGACGGAATTCACCGTCACAATAGGCTAGATTTAACAACCTTAGTAGACGGAATTCACCGTCACAATAGGCTAGATTTAACAACCTTAGTAGACGGAATTCACCGTCACAATAGGCTAGATTTAACAACCTTATTAGACGGAATTCACCGTCACAATAGGTTAGATTTATCAACCTTAGTAGACGGAATTCACCATCACAATAGGCTAGATTTAACAACCTTAGTAGACGGAATTCACCGTCACAAAAGCTAGATTTAACAACCTTAGTAGACGGAATTCACCGTCACAATAGGCTAGATTTAACAACCTTAGTAGACGGAATTCACCGTCACAAAAGCTAGATTTAACAACCTCATTAGACCGCATTCACGTCACAATAGGCTAGATTTAACAACCTTACTAGACGGAATACACCGTCACAATATGCTAGATTTAACAACCTTAGTAGACGGAATTAACCGTCACAATAGGCTGGATTTAACAACCATAGTAGACGGAATTCGTCCTCATAATAGGTTAGATATAACAACCATAGTAGACGGAATTCATCCTCATAATAGGTTAGATATAACAACCTTAGTAGACGGAATTCATCCTCATAATAGGTTAGATATAACAACCTTAGTAGACGGAATTAATTGTCACAGTTGGCTAGATTTAACAACCATAGTTGGAATTCATCGTCACGTTGGTGGGTAAAAATAAAACAAACAAGAAATGGTTATTCGAGGATGGATGTGATACGGGTGTCAAAGGCGATATCACATGCATCATATCAATGAATATCTAACAACAGGTCACGTGCACATGACGTCACAAGGAACATGACGGGCAATTCCACAGTACACAAGGAGCAGATGTTCAAAGGTGTACTTTCTTTTGCCCGATAGTTTACATCTGCTACTGTGCTCTGGCTATTCCGGGTCTGCTCTCGGTGCAAGATGTGATTCAGAGTGCACTTGTATTTTCCAGCTCGTTTATCGTCTTTGAAAACACAGTTACTCCATTTCGTCTGATCATTTCGAACTTAAACGCTACTTTATTTACTAGGAATAATGATCCATGTTTACGTTTTGCCTCCAGCATCCCATTAAACCCCAATTCAGTAGAAAGATGGAAAAATCATAACGCTATCTGTTCCTGTAAAATCAGCCATGGCCTCGTGGTCGTGTCTTAGAGCAGTTTCAGTTATTTACAAGGAAAAAGTTCAAAAAGCATATGTCATACTGTTGTCAAAGGCTCAGCGGGATAAAATAGACAAACGTACTTAACACATAAATAATTTCTTATAATAAACCCCCCTTCCGTTTTTTATTCAATGAGGTAACTTCATTATCTGTTAAAAAATACATTCTTTGTTGTTCTTCCTCTTGATTCCTGTTATGTCAGCATGTTAAGGCAATCTGAGGACGGGCGCTCTACCGACCAGCTGTTTCACGCCGTCCGTTTGCAAACAAGCAAAGGGACTCTCATTTACGTTGTAGATTGGGATATCTCGAGCTTTTCGTAGCAAATATTACTGACATACGTTATTTATACTACTTAGAAGCAATTGCAGTCACGTGTGATCCTTGCCACGCGTTTTAAAATAAGCATATACTTACAGTGAACATTTCATCATTAATTAAACGTGACGCCAGCTGTTTACGGAACTAATATATAGACTAGTGTAGTTTATGCGGAGCGAGGCATCGATAGCGTGTTTCGTATTTCAAGGGTTGTGTGTTGAGGTAAAGTAAAATATTGTTTAATGTTGTGTCTAAGGAAACTAAGTAGTGACGGATCAAAGAAGAGACTGAAAGATGAAATGTTTGGAACGTGTGTAGTGAGTGAATATAGTTTTACGCCGCCTTCAACAATATCCCAGCAATATCACGGCGGGGTACACCAGAAATGGGCTTCACGTGTATTAAAATATATCCATGTGGGGAATCGAGCCGGATCTTCGGCCTGACGTGCGAACGCTTCAACCACTAGCCTTCTCATATACGCTTGCAACATGCATACAGTGTCATGCATACAGTGTCATGCATACATGTTATAAGTGTCATCATGACCCAGAAATTAGTAAGTCCAGCGTTTGCTGTGTGAAGGTTTGTTTGTTTGTTGTTTAACGCCGCACTCAGCAATTTTTCAGCTATATGACGGCGATCTCAAAATCATCGAGTCTGGACCAGACAATCATTGACATCAGGAGCATCAATATACGCATTTGGAATACGATAACATGCATCAAGCAGATCAGCAGTCTGACCCCCGATCCCGTTAGTCGCCTCTTACGACCAAGAAAGGCTGCTGAAGACCAATTCGAATCCGAAGGGATCAAGGTTAACGGAGTTATAATCAAATCTTGCTAAGAGTTGAGAGACAAAATTTGGTTTTACACGTTAATAGGCAATATTAAACTTATGTCGAGATGGACTGTAAATAATCAAGGGTGGACAAACCCATGGCTGATGATATGATATTCTATTTTATGATATATATGATCGATATTGATTATCGATCACATCGTCTTGGCCGTGACTGGACTGTGATGGTATCATTGAGTAATATCAGTAGCAGTAGCAGTAGCTGTAGCAGTAGCAGTAGCTGTAGCAGTAGTAGAAGTTTTGTTTGTTTGTCGTTTAACGCCGCACTAAGAAATATTCAAGTTATATGACAGCGGTCTGTAAATAATTGAGTCTGGACCACACAATCTAGTGATTGACATTATGAGCACCGATCTACGCAATTCGGATACGATGACATGCATCAACTAAGTCAGCAAGCCTGACCACCCGATCCCGTTACTGCAGTAATCTAGCCTTGCCAATAGTATAGACTTGCATGGGCTGTATTGGATATATTTGTTACAGGGTCTGTATGACAGACTAATGGTAGTAGAAGGGGTAGTAGTAGTAGTTGTTGTGGCAGTGGTGGTAGTAGTAGTAGTAGTAGTAGTTGTGGTAGTGGTAGTGGTAGTAGTTGTTGTGGTTGTGGTAGTAGTAGTAGTAGTTGTGGTTGTGGTAGTGGTAGTGGTAGTGGTAGTGGTGGTAGTAGTAGTGGTTGTGGTTCTGGTTGTGGTAGGGGTAGGGGTAGTAGTGGTTGTGGTAGTGGTTGTGGTAGTGGTAGTAGTGGTAGTAGTAGTAGTAGTGGTTGTGGTTGTGGTTGTGGTAGGGGTAGTAGTGGTTGTGGTTGGGGTAGTGGTTGTGGTAGTGGTAGTAGTGGTAGTGGTTGTGGTAGTAGTAGTAGAAGTAATGGTAGTTGTTGTGGTAGTGGTAGTAGTAGTAGTAGTAGTAGTAGTAGTTGTGGTAGTGGTGGTGGTGGCAGTTTGTTACCGTACATACTAAAATATGGAAGCAAATAAATAATGAGAGACCAACTTTGATATGCATCATTTTATTGCGAGTTTCATAAACACTCTTAGAAGGCTGTCCAAGTTTTATGAAAACAAGGTATAGGGCGACACACAGACATCGTTCTGCATCGTCAAGGCATTGACAACATGGCCCACTCACTACACACAGGGTATAGGGCGACACACAGACATCGTTCTGCATCGTCAAGGCATTGACATCATGGCCCACTCACTACACACAAGGTATACGGCGACACACAGACATCGTTCTGCCTCGTCAAGGCATTGACATCATGGCCCACTCACTACACACAGGGTATAGGGCGACACACAGACATCGTTCTGCATCGTCAAGGCATTGACATCATGGCCCACTCACTACACACAAGGTATACGGCGACACACAGACATCGTTCTGCATCGTCAAGGCATTGACATCATGGCCCACTCACTACACACAGGGTATAGGGCGACACACAGACATCGTTCTGCATCGTCAAGGCATTGACATCATGGCCCACTCACTACACACAGGGTATAGGGCGACACACAGACATCGTTCTGCATCGTCAAGGCATTGACATCATGGCCCACTCACTACACACAAGGTATAGGGCGACACACAGACATCGTTCTGCCTCGTCAAGGCATTGACATCATGGCCCACTCACTACACACAGGGTATAGGGCGACACACAGACATCGTTCTGCATCGTCAAGGCATTGACATCATGGCCCACTCACTACACACAAGGTATACGGCGACACACAGACATCGTTCTGCCTCGTCAAGGCATTGACATCATGGCCCACTCACTACACACAGGGTATAGGGCGACACACAGACATCGTTCTGCATCGTCAAGGCATTGACATCATGGCCCACTCACTACACACAAGGTATAGGGCGACACACAGACATCGTTCTGCATCGTCAAGGCATTGACATCATGGCCCACTCACTACACACAGGGTATAGGGCGACACACAGACATCGTTCTGCATCGTCAAGGCATTGACATCATGGCCCACTCACTACACACAGGGTATCGCAACACGAACAGGTTCAGCTGAAACAAGGATACCTAGCGGAAAATCAATGTATCACATAAAACCGTGTAAGAAATCATCACGAATTAAGAAATGTTTTCTTTGTGGTTTCAATTGCAGTCCGCTCTATAAAATGTTGTAAGACGAGACTATGTTACATTTCGTTGGGTCGTCCCCGCAGACATATACGTCACACAACATTAGGAAAATATAGCCGACATTAACATTGCAAAACAAATTTAATAATTTAATATCATTATATATTAATCATTTTAATATAATTTTATGTATACAATATAAACATATGATTATATGACAGCCATAACGGTAAAGTGAAAGTATCATTAATTCATATTATTACTATTACTTATGATTTATGATTAGTGGTGGCTTAAGTATTGTAGCAGTCGCCCAAATAACTCGCTTACCCGGATGTACGTATATATCTATTGTTGACATCCTCGATTATCCAGTGTTTAATATCCCCATGTTATCATTATAAGTACCCTGGATTCATTCCTCGTTTTGAGCCCAATTCAAATGGAACCCTATAAATAGCCATCCAGTCAAATAACTCTCGTTAGCGAAAGACAATATGTGCTAAGTTAAAGATGTGAGATCCAGAAGTGGTGACGTCACTTCCGATAAAAAGCTAAGGTAGCGAATGAGTCCAGTTTATTTTATCTATAGAATGGAAAAATGCGCTAGATTCAAATATGATGGCATGGGCTTTTTAAAAAAATGGAATAAGCAATGCACACGGTCAGCAGAATGCATGGAATCACAAAAAAATGTGCTGTGCAGAAAATGAAGAAAAAAGTGAAAGGACGAAGCGTGTTGATTTTGTGATGGACGGAATGTTCCGACATCAGGGCGCTAACAGAGAAAACCAGAGCCTCAAGAGTTATCGCCCTTTGAAACATTGTGCGTGAATGCAACTTTTGGGCAGTAGGTGCCCATCGACAGGCGGTTGCGTCCAGTGTCATTTCGTGCAAATGGTAAATCTTTTGATCAAGGCAACATTTTGAAGTAAATAAAAGTTTGTCTTTTTCAAAAAAGCACTTGATCATGCGCATAATTAAGAGGGTTATGAAGTGGAGAAGTGTGGTGGTGGGTGGGGAAGGGTTTTGGGGTTGTTTTTTATCCTTTTTTAGGGCTGGGGGTCGGTGGTTTATCGCGTTCGTTTTGAATGAAATTTACAGGTATCGAATCTATGTTCGAAACCTCTACAACGAAAACAAAGTAGGTTTATCCCCCAAATTGAACATTTGAAACATCGGTCGTTATCTCCTAAATGATTGTAATTTCAAGTTGACAGAAGAAATATGACAGGAAATTTGGAATGAATTGAAATGACCACAAACGAAACCGAAATAGCTGCCATGGGTATCTACTTGTAAATATTTGTAAACAAAGGCCTGGATCATTTCCAGTAGTTTTTCCTGTTTTCCTAGCATGGCCACAATTCCACGGTCATGGGAGTGCTGAGTATTGGATAATAGATCTTCACGCGCGACTATTCTACATATTCCTGAATCACTAACTGGTGGAAGCCCAATGTGATGACACTCAGCGATATATATATATACTTATATACACATGCGACAGCTGCAAACGCATCTTTGGGGTACGTATACGTAGATTACCTGTCGAAGCCCGTCATTAAAGTGCTGATACTCGGAGACTTTCGTGACAGCTCGTGACATTCCGAGATACATCGTGAATACGCGTGTCATCCCTGGACAAACCGAATGCTGGAAGGTGCGAATGCTTACGAATCAGAACGCCGTGCGGTTACGGAAAGGCTGAGAAGAGTGAACGTGAACAGGTTGTGTAATGGGGGGACTTTCGGGGTGGGGCATTGCCGAGAGGCAGTTATGGGGAAATGTTGAGAGACAAGGACGGAGCGATGTAGAAAGACAATGCTATGGTAATAGAGAGACAAGTATTGGGTAATACAGTGAGACAATGATATGGTAATAGAGAGACAAGTATAGGGTAATACAGTGAGACAATGATATGGTAATAGAGAGACAAGTATAGGGTAATACAGTGAGACAATGCTATGGTAATAGAGAGACAAGTATAGGGTAATACAGTGAGACAATGATATGGTAATAGAGAGAAAAGTATAGGGTAATACAGTGAGACAATGATATGGTGATAGAGAGACAAGTATTGGGTAATACAGTGAGACAATAATATGGTAAGAGAGAGACAAGTATAGGGTAATACAGTGATACAATGATATGGTAATAGAGAGACAAGTATAGGGTAATACAGTGATACAATGATATGGTAATAGAGAGACAAGTATAGGGTAATACAGTGAGACAATGCTATGGTAAGAGAGAGACAAGTATAGGGTAATACAGTGAGACAATGATATGGTAATAGAGAGACAAGTATAGGGTAATACAGTGAGACAATGATATGGTAATAGAGAGAAAATTATAGGGTAATATAGAGAGAAAATGATATGATAATTGAGACAATTATTGGGTTTTACAGAGAGACAACGCTAGGGTAATAAAGAGACAAGTATAGGGTAATACAGAGAGATTATGATAGGATAATATAGAGACAAAATAATGGGGTAATACAGAGAGACAATTATTGGGTCATACAGAGAGATAATGATAGGGTAATACAGAAATACAATGATTGGGTAATACAGAGACAAAATAATGGGGTAATACAGAGGGGTAATGATAGGGTAATATAAAGAGATTATGAGGGGTAATACAGAGAGATAATGATGGGGTAATATAAAGAGACAATGACCGGGTTAAAGAGAGACAATTATAGGGTGATACAGAGAGACAATGGTAGGGTAATTCAGAGAGATTACGATGGGGTAATACTAAGAGACAAGGATGGGGTAATACAGAGAGACAATAATAGGGTAAAATAGAGAGACAGCGATGGGGTAATGCAGAGAGACGATGATAGGGTAATTCAGAGAGATTATAATAGGGGTTTAGAGAGTTAATGCTGGGGTAATACAGAGAGATAATGAAAGGGTAAATCAGAGAGAAAATGGTATGGTAACACAGAGAGACAATGATATGGTAATATAGAGATAAAGTGATAGGGCAATCGAGAGACAATATAGTGTAATACAGAGTGACAATGATAGGATAATAGGCAGACAATTATAGGGTAATACAGAGAGACAAATATTGGGTTATTCAGAGAAATTATGATGTGTCAATACAGGCAGACACTGATGGGGTAATTCAGAGAGATAGTGATAGGGAAATATAGAGAGACAATGAAAGGGCAATGCAGAGAGACGATGATAGGGTAATACAGTTAGACAATAATAGGGTAATTCAGAGAGTTAATTATGGGGTAATACAGAGAAACAATGATAGTGTAATTCAGAGAGACAATGATATGGTAACACAGAGAGACAATGATATGGTAATAGAGAGAAAGTGGTAGAGTAATCGAGAGACAAATATAGTGTAATACAGAGTGACAATGATAGGGTAATAGACAGATAATTATATGGTAATACAGAGAGACAATTATTGGGTAATTCAGAGAGATTATGATGTGGCAATACAGACAGACTCTGACGGGGTAATTCAGAGAGATAGTGATAGGGAAATATAGAGAGACAATGAAAGGGCAATGCAGAGAGACGATGATAGGGTAATACAGAGAGACGATGATAGGGTAATACAGTTAAACAATAATAGGGTAATTCAGAGAGTTAATGATGGGGTAATACAGAGAAACAATGATAGTGTAATTCAGGGAGACACTGGTAGGGTAATAGAGCTAGACAACGATATAGTAACACACAGAGAGAATATGATAGGGTAATTCAGAGAGATAATGATGGGGTAATCCAGAGAGACAATGATAAGGTAATACAGAGAGACAATGGGGGTTAATACAGAAAGACAATGATAGGGTAATAAAGAGAGACAGTGATAGGGTAATACAGAGAGAATATGATAGGGTAATTCAGAGAGATAATGATGGGGTAATCCAGAGAGACAATGATAAGGTAATACAGAGAGACAATGGGGGTTAATACAGAAAGACAATGATAGGGTAATAAAGAGAGACAGTGATAGGGTAATACAGAGAGACAGTTATTGGGTGATAGAGTGAGAGACAGTGATAAGCTAATACGCAGAGACAATGATTGACAAGTAAATGCAGAGAGACATTGATAGTACAACACAGAAAGACAACTATTAGATTTGGATGATGGGATAATGCGGAGAGACAATGATTATGTGAAATAGAGAAAAACAAATCCTAGGGTAATGCAGGGGGTAACATAAGTGGATGACACGTGAAAATAATATATTGATAATGCATCGGCCGAGTAACATTCAACCTATTCATCATGGAGATTATGCCATATATGTCAGTAGATGTGAATTCAACGAATGCAACAGTTATCATTTATATCATTTATCAAGGATTGCCGATAATTCGCCATCTTATGTAAGCTGGGTTGTTTTAGCATGCATGTCAATCATGATATCACAGATCAAGTTCATAATCATCATAAAGATCTGATGTCAGTTAAAAAGAAAGGATAGGGCATGGTGGTTAATCGTTTTGACCAATATGAAATGCAACATTTGGAGGTTTTCTGAAAGCCTTTGTATTTTCCCTCAACCCATATTTTAAAAAAGACTTTTTCGTTATTTTAGCAATAATTCCGTACTTCATGGTGTTTCAGTAGCACACTGTCAAGGTTTTAATGGTTGGAATAAAGTTTCATTAATTGTTATGTCTATATTTAAACGTTTTACCAAGTGTAAATTTGAATGGCCCAAAAAATACCTTCTCTTATCTTATCCAAATTTGGCGAGTAATTTCTTATGGGTCCTGCGACCGATATAATAATTGTTTTGTCTATATTTAAACTTTTTACCAGATGTTAAATTTGTTAAATTGAACGGGCCAAAAAATACCTTGTCTTACCTCATCCAAGTTTTGCGAGTAATTTCTTATGGCTCCTGCGACCGATATCAAATAAGAAGGGTCACTGAAGATCGAAAAAGAGAACTAAATATTTTCAGGAAAACAAAAAAATGAAAAAAAGTTCTCAACCATTCTCGGATAGAGCGCACGCGGACATAATCGAAAGTCACATGTAATCTGTGAGTGAGGATTTCTTCCACGTTTAGATACTTTTCCAAAAACATCAATGGCCAAACCTGTCCTGTGATGAATCAGACCCTGGTGCAGGTGTGCCGATCTAGAGCAATGTCCACTAGGCCACGCCGCCGCTGTGAATTGTAATGAACCAAAATGTACCCCTCGCCTGTTAAGGCTATGCTGTTTTTCCCGCAAAAAACGAAATAACTACTTGGCTTGCGGACCCTCTGAACCAAACATGTAACAAATGTAAAAATAAATTCACCTGGTTTTTTTCTTCCTGACATGTTTTAATTTCATTAAAACATAGTTCGCCACTAGGCAAAATGAATACCCTTTGACTTAAATATTATCTTATTTTCTCTTATTTTATCCTTTTAACCGACCGACAAAACCTTTAAAAAAACACATTTTATAAAAAACCTATAATATATGGATTTCCTATCCAACATTTTTGGAGAAATAATCCGCAAACCAATTAATTAGAAAAAAAATGATTTAAAAAGAATTGACCGTTACGTCCTCGATATTCGTTCTATCCGGAAGTGAATTTTATTATGGACATCGGAAACGTGTAATTCTGTAATATCATTGTTAAATGCTTGTCCTTTGAATAATGCGAAGACTTTCACAGTCATCGACCTTGTTATTGCAGCTGTCGTACAAGGATGCGGTGACGTCGGTGAAGTATGACGGGATGTCACAGTTGGCGCCGGGGATGGTGAACCTGCCGCTTACGAACGCCCTGTAACCCTTGCATAATCCTCCAAGAAGACCAGGTGGGGGAGCTTGGACGCCAGTAGCATCTGCAAACGACGGTGTGTTAATGGCGATACGTTTGACGTTGGTGCAGCTTATTCCAATGACGACGGAGACATAGGTGGCGTTGGGTCGTTGCCTGCCGCAGTAAGGGGCGCAGCGAGCTGTCAGATGACCCCGGCTTCCTGTAAGTGAATGAGTGAGTGAGATTAGTTTAAGGTCGTTGTATTTCAATTATATCACACTGTCAGCTCGGTGTGCGGGTAGTGCCTAATGTCATACAGATCTCTTTTGTGAAACAAACAAGCCGGTACATGATGCTGACAAACCAAGAAACATGAATCAACGGTCAAAGTTTTTTGGCACGTCTAAGGGATGCAACTCTGCAAAGCGAATTCCAGGGCCTTGGACGACTTCACGGCCTTGTACGCTTTCTAGTGTCTACGATCTGGAAGAACTTCGTCAAGTCTAAATACTCACTATGAGCGTCATTGAGTGAGTGGTTTGTAACAGCCAGGACTGTTCCAGCTCATGTCATTAGATTAGGTGAAATTGTAACGTAGCGGCAAATTCATTGCACTAAAAAGCGACTTACACGCAACTGTGCGTGTGGCTGCTTGTACTACGCCGGTTTTGTTGTCCTGGCCCACTGAGATACTATCCTGCAGTTTAACATGCATGGACACTCCACTTGGACACAGTATACTGACGACGAGCAGACCAACTTCATACCCTGAATGCTGTGCGCCAGGCAGGGTAACAACAAGTGCAATCTTTTAACGCCTTTTGGTATGACGCGGCCGAGCATCGCCACGCCCCGGACAGAAACTCAAGCAACTAAACCACGGAGACGGTCTGGACAATTATGTTAATTCGAACCCCTTTCACATCTTCCCAAAACAGAAAATAATGAGTAATCTTGATGTGTATTTTAGCTTTAACCAACGACCAAATTTTTGGAGAACAAATTTGTAATCTTACAAATATAAATTGAAAAGCCTATTCCCGGGTCTGTGTATTTAAAACTAAAGACGACACCTTCCCCTAGTGGATTCAGAGTGAAATTTCAAATCAGATTTTAGATCTGAGGACATCCCATTACAGATCACGTCAGAACGACTTTTCATCCTATCAATCTGAACGTCGCATAACGACATCTCGAAAGTGAAAGTCCGAGTGTGTTTTCTAATCATGCAACCTCGGACAGGTGAACACGGAGCTTTCCGAACTGACAGCTTCGGACTGTACGACTGATTCCGAATCATAGACACTTCCAAGGGAAAACATTTGAAACTGGAATTGAAAGAGTCTGTGGGAAGTACTGCCATACAATTTCGGTCATCTATTAAAATTTTCTTTTGTTCTGTTTTACAATTTTGAATCGAAATTTTGTCAAAGTAATTTACAAAGCGTAGTCTGAAATGGAAGTCGCCATTTTGAAATTAGTACCGTGAAGCTCGACAGAGCTGCTTTCTCATTGGCTAATATCTTATTCCTGTTATTCGTTTCATTGGTCGGACAAACTTCGCGAGAGGTCGTTCTAAAGTGGGACCTTCGCGACCTTCTGAATGTCCCGAGATCTTTGTGTAGCGGCGGGGTTGTTCGTGCATTCAACAGTATGTTTGACAGGCCCATACTAGATCATTACAGGCCGCAGTGATAAGGCTGGAATATTCATGACTGGTGCGTAAAACAACATGTATTCACTTATACAAGGCAAACCAAAGCTGGCATCTCACCGCAATCTGAAGTCAGGGTACCCGGTAGTATGTCTACGACGCCGACCAGCGTTCGTGGGCAAATTGTCGATTGGAGGGATTGCGGAAAATCTGAAAGCAGAACACAATAACTTTAATATTTATATGTATAATCAAATTGCCTCTTGTAGAGGCCATGCATCACGCAGCCAACATACCCTCGTTGTCCAGTTTTCTATATCAGTATTCAATCATAATAAGTATAAACTGTGAAAGAAGATATAATACGCTGGTTATTCAAAGGATAGTAAACGAGCTTTCCATTTCAAAACAAATTAATGTCCCGTGTGGAAAAGGTTTCACCTGTCCCAAAGTCTACTGAGGGTCAAAGAAAACGTATTTCACGGGGAACATAAACATAATATGAAATAGAAACCGTTAAATCAATTATGAACTAAATTGCGCCATGCGTCCTTATAACGTGAGCAAAGTGCGTATGAATACAGCATGTGCATCACGTTAACACAGAGCAGCATCACCACTGACATACAAGAGCAAGAGCTAAATATAGCATCGCTTTGGGGAAATGCAAGCCAATTGCAGACTTTCGGC
Organism: Haliotis rufescens; assembly: GCF_023055435.1. Lineage (NCBI taxonomy): Eukaryota > Metazoa > Mollusca > Gastropoda > Lepetellida > Haliotidae > Haliotis > Haliotis rufescens. The sequence goes on along the minus strand of NW_025963835.1, from coordinate 3,388,755 downwards.
ACAACGCTATTGTCTTTAATTCCCCATACCGGAAGGAACGAGGTTTTTTTATCGTATTTACGGAAGTTCACGAACCAAAAATGATCCACGGACGTGCAGTTCGTTATTTACAGTCGAAGCAAGAGGATTTTACGGGCGCCAATTTTGTTGCCCACCGCTGTCGTCATGTCGTTATCTGAGTAAACACAGGGATATGATGGAGGTGAACCCCTTTTTAGAAACAGATAAAAAAACAACGGAACCCACATTTTTCAATAAAATCACTAAATGAACATTGTGGTAGGTTTTTATGACAGGACCATGGAAACCAAACGTGTTAGAAAGTTTGCTCGACATTATATTTGAACAGGGCCATTATATGTGACTGGAACCGTTTTTTATAGCTAAAGGCGGGGCCCCCGATATTGGAGCTGACTCTGATTTGCCGTCGCGGCTACGCCTACCTCGGCCAGCAGCTACTGCCGTTCTGGTGACTCCATCTTCCCGAGGCAAGGGAGTTAACTGACTTTAAAAGTCCAGTTTCCACCCTTGCCGAACTAGGCTGGAATTACTGGGCTCGATCGTTGCGCAACCAGTGGCTATTACCAACTTTGTCCCTTCTAAGCCTCTTCTATGGACCAATCAGATTCCATCTCTCGTATCACTTGCGTTTGCTTCACACAAAATGGTGGCGCCCAGTCAGGACGAGCACCTTGATTAAAAACATGAAAGGATTTGGAACATATCTGCTGACAACAAATTGGCGATGCTCATGCTTTGCAAACCCTGCAATCGATCGAAATCTGCACGACAGTTTACGAACCGGATTTTTATTTCGGTGCGCGATTTTGATTGGACTATACATAGACTCGTTAGTCCAGACAAAACGTAACTCCATAATACCAGCCTAGTTCGGCAAGGGTGGAAACTGGACTTTTGTAGTCAGTTAACTCCTTTGCCTCGGGAAGATGTGGTGACTTCGGCCCGCGACACGACGGTGTTCATAGAGCGCACTAGTTTGAAATGTCAGTTTAACAACCCAATTCAAGAAATCGTCATGATCGTGGATGATTATCGTCGGGTTTGACTTTTTCTCATTTCATCGCTGTAGCCCAAATCAGACAGCGAAGACGTTTGTACAAAATTAACTTTCCGTGTGAGATTTAAATGTTAAGGTCAGCCTATCAGTGTATGTATTTTAGACATGAAAGACCATATATAATTCAGATGGTATCACAATCTCATTAAAATCAGCTTCCGCTAAACAAAGATCTGAGGACATCCCATTACGGGTCACGTCAGAACGACCTTTCATTCGACCAATCAAAGCGTCGTTTACCAGATCATGAAAGTGACAGTCGGAATGTGTTTTCTAATCATACAACCTCGAAAACTTATATTATATATATTTCAGATGCAATTAAAAGCACATCGGGACATGCGGAATTATACAGTATGATTGAACACATTTAACTGTGTCTTGGGTATAGTTTTAGATGCAAGACATATGTAAAATCAAAAATTGTTTCTGAGGGATTCTTTGACGAAGAACTTGAAATCATACGCGCATTCTGATTGGTTTGTCTTTTTTTCGCACATGACATTCATCGATAGGGGGACGAGTCTTCTTGCATGTTACGGAAAGGGGCGAGTGGTGACGACTGCAAAATTATGGTCTATCTCTCGCTTCCGTAGGATAAACAATTAAACGGAGGAGGCGTTGCACAGTACGTGGGAAGCACTGCCATACAATCTCAACCATATATTAGACATTTCGTCATGTTCGTTTGTTCAGTTTTCAAAATTTTAATCGAGAACTCTGTCAACTCATTTTTCAAGCGTAGTCTGAAATGGAAGTCGCCAGGTTGAAACGAGTGCCGTAAAGCTCGAGAAAGCTGCCTTCTTATTGGCTGATGTCGACTTCTTGTTAGTCATTTCAGTGGTCGGTCAAAGTTCGCGAAAGGTCGTTCTGACGTGACCCGTAATGGGATGTCCTCAGATCTTTGTTTAGCGGCATGGAGAACCTAGATCTGATTTTAATGAATTGGATGGTATCACCACCTCATCAGCATTGCTTAGTTATCGTTAGCTTACTTTTTCAAATATTACAGATATCTCCTTATCATTTTCTATCTAAAACCACACAGTAGAGCAGTAGGTCCGTATTCGACTAGGCATTTTGTTTACATGCAATTTTAAAGGCATGCGATTCTAAATGGAAATGATATATATTTATCTAGGCCTATTTTTTTTAATGAAATGCGTATGTTTGGTTGTTGTATTTGTTTGTTGTTTAACGCCGCACTCAGAAAATCCCAGCTATATGACGGCGGTCTGTAAATAACAGAGTCTGGACCAGACAATACAGTGATATCATGAGCATCGACCCACGCCATTGGGATACGCTGACATGCATCAACCAAGTCAGCGAGACTGACCACCCGATCCCGTTAGTCGCCTCTTACGACAAGCATGGGTTGCTGAAGACCTATTCTAACCCGGATCTTTTCGGGTCCAAATGCGTATGCAATTGAAGACGCGAGCAGGTATTTATCCAAAAGTAAATCATGTATTAATCAATTTTGTTTCTAAGAAAAAACCCTGAATAATAGGGTAGCCATTCTTGATACAAACTTATGGATGATTCGCGTATCAACTAGTCAAATTCCAAGGAAGACATGTCTCTCTTTGCTTTTTGTTATTACCTCCTTACGTAAAGGCACGTGGGTAATAATTGCTATTATATTTGCGTCGATGCTGACAACACTGTTGGCGCTATTTTTGTCCCGAAGGGAGATAACTCTCCTTTTGACATTATAAGTGACGGTCCAACCTGTGGAGCAAGGTTTTACGTTGATACCTCCCCCATGAACTATTTTTTTTTTATTTAAGTCAATTCTTCAAGAAAACAACAAAAACACACGTAATGGTGACAATGTTGACATCCTCAAGCCGCACGGGAAGCTACTAACCACTCCTAACAGCGTATGTCAAGCGAATCCTACTTCACAATTATTTCCATAAGACAGTACGTGGTATGGCAAAGCTTTCTGGTATGTCAAATGCACTTTTTTTAAGAACTCGTTATATACGTACGATGTAGATACCTTCCACATCCGTTCAACCCATGGCCAATCTTATTTTTTTTATCTGACGTCCGACAAGATGGAGATTTACTTTTCAAGTCAATAAATAACAGCTCTAATCGTCTAAATAATCCCTAAAGCTCTATCACACGGAAGAGTATTAAATCTATACCAAGATACTTCCATCTATTCGTGACCACTCGGGGCGGTCGGGTAGCCTTGTGGTTAAAGCGTTCGCCCGGGGTTGATTCCCGACATGGGTACAATGTGTGAAGCCCATTTCTGGTGTCCCCAGCCGTGATATTGCTGGAATATTGCTAAAAGCGGCGTTAAACCATACTCACTCACTCGTGACCACTCGTGTCATGTCATAATGGTACCCGTGAAGATCCGGGGTAGAACAGAACCCATTGCCGTAATTTTATAAGGCGACTATGCTTGTCATAAGGGGCGACTAACGGGATCGGGTGGTCAGACTCGCTGACTTGGTTGATGCATGTTATCATATCCCAATGGCGTGGATCGATGCTCATGTCAATCACTGGATTGTCTGGTCCACACTCTATTATTTACAGACCGCCTTCATATAGCTGGAATATTGCTGAGGGTGGCGTTAAACAACAAACAAACAAACACATTTTCTGTGATGGAGAAATCATGACAATCGTTGATTCTACTTCCGGAATCATCAGATTGGAGTGATTTCTCCGACTGAAACCACGTTTTGGTTGGTGTATAAGATTTCTATAATTTTGCATAATGACCTACATCGGCAGTTTGATTGTTTAAATTTGGTTCAGAAAGACCAGTGAATTCCTGGCTCAGAATCAAATGCACCAATAAAAATGTGACGTCATCATAATGGATTAATGGGATAAGTCGAATGCTGATTCGGGCATTCCGACACAGGTAATGGAACGGGCCAAAGGTGACGAATACTGCAGCGGATCCTGTCATCTGAACACTTGAACACTATTCCAGCTATATCACAGCGTGTCTGCTTAACGTGGGAGGAAAGCCCGAAGTGATTCAGATATGATACGTTTACCACTTTGGTAAAAGCCTATGAGCATAATTTCGAAGTCAGATTCGAACCAACGACTCTAGGTTTCTGGCACGCCCAAAGGGGGTCACTTTATACATTGAAATTGTGGTGCCTTAGACGACTGAGCTATCTGTGTCTCCGTGATGTTAAGCCTTAATGTGATTGCTGTGCAGAGTTTGTACCCTCAGCTTTGCCAGTACCAGTGGCCGTGGGTTTGAATCCCAGAACATTCCTGATGTAGGTATCAGACGTTTACCGCTTTGGTGAAACCCACGAGCATGGGTATGGTATGACAAACCTAGAAACAATTCGATTCGAACCCATGACCATAGGTTTCAGGCGTGCCCAAGGGACGCAACTCTGAACAGCGAATTGGGGGCGTCGTTGACGACGGCATCCCATAATAAATGAGCTGAATGAATTGGACTTACTTCCAAGCACGTGGTGATTTGACGTCAACAGGAACATGGCCAGGACCACCAGCAGGGTAGGGATGTCTCGTTGCGCCATTCTGCATCCACTTGATCAGATCTGTGGTCATGGCTTCATCAGCAGCATCTTTATACCCTCCACAGCACATTTTTAAATCCTACGCGAAACGTGTTGCAAAACAAATATATGCTTAAGTTCTGAATCACTTTTGTCACGGAAGGTCATTATTGAGTGATTAGGTCTGTTCGTACTCGGGTATTTCTAAAGGTGCGAATTAAGTATCTTGCATTTCCTACGATTTTTAACTTGAAAAAATCCGGAAGTAAGGCTGTTGTTTCAAATGTTTGTTGCTTGACAGCAAATTAAGCTAAGAGTGCACCGACGAAGTAGTAGTAGTAGCAGCAGCATCAGCAGCAGCAGCAGTAGTAGAAGTAGGAGTAGTAGTAGTAGTAGTAGTAGTTTGTGTCGTTGTTGTCGCAGTGTAGGAAAAAAATAATGTACCTTCTTTGTGCCTGACCATCACTATTTGATTGTCATATTTGAATTTGTATTATATTTTAATTGAGAGTATGTTTGCGGTTCACGACAACTATAATGGACACACACATGAAACAATGGCCTATAGGTGACAAAATGTGTTGGTTCTGAGGTCAGATGGGTATTTTGTAAAACATTGAGTAATCAGCTTGTCTATTTGCATTTTAACGCAGCCTGTGGCGGCCTCACAGAATGAGTGAGTGAGTGATTGAGTTGGGTTTAACGCCGCTTTTAACAATATTCCGGTCATATCATGGCGTGTCAGCTTAATGTGAGAGGAAAGCCCGAAGTGATGCAGGTTCCAGACGTGTACCACTTCGGTGGAACCCATGAGCACGGGAATGGTGCTGACAAACCTAGAAACATAATCGGGGCGAACCGGGATTCGAACCCACAATCATAGGTTTCTGGTGTGCCCAAGGGACGCAACTCTGCGCAGCGAATCGCGGCGCCTTAGACGACTGGGCCACCCGTGCCCCCCTCACATAATGTCATGTGCCAAACGCAATCTGGTGTCGTAATCTGGCATCTGTATTACAAGTGACAGGATCCGAAACAGGCCGTAACTGCTGAACACATAAAACTCTTTGAACACAGGTATTCTTAAAATCTTGGCTGCGCAGGGTTTTGATTATTGCAAAAATAAATTGTCGGTATCCTCTGAGTTTGGGTTCGAATCCCAATAATCTCTGATTAATTGTTTTTAAGTGTTATACCTGTCCACTTAGTGTTAAACCCATCTTAGTCTACTTGGCCTTTCATCCAGCATGAGGTGGCACGGGTGGCCCAGTCGTCTAAGGCGCCGCAAAAGGTTGTGCAGAGTTGCGTCCCTTGGGTACGCAACGGAAATGATTGTGGGTTCAAATCCCGGTTCGACCCGATTGTATTTCTAGATTTGTCAGCATTATACGCGTTCTCGTGGTTTTCACCAAAGTGGTAAACGTCTAAGACCTGTATCACTTCGGGCTTTCCTCCCACATGAAGCTGACAGGTCGTGATATAACAGGAATCCTGTTACAAGCGGCGTTCTATCTAGCTTACTTACTCCAACATTAATCAGACACTTTGGGATCTTCCAACATAAAGCAGACTCGACGGGATATAACTGAAATACTTTTTAAAGCGGCACAACACCAAACTCACTCTTATGTCATCAGAATAGTTCAATGGGGACGAAATAACAATGATTGAATTAACAGGCAATATCCCATTAGTTACCTTACTCCAAGTCTATATTCCAGGAGACAACCAAACGTTATTGTCATTATCGTTTAATGTTACAGGGAACCACATACTTAATGCTCCCACGGAGTACCTGTCAAGTTGAACGACAAAAACAGTTAAGTGTGTCATTTCATAAGCTTCTTCAGACTTTGATTTATCTTTACTGTCGGACAAATTGTCCGTTATTCGGCTATGGTATCTATAACCGTCAATTATCTGTTTCCTTGCATTAGGATTCCAATTCGTTCCAGCCCAGTGAAAAGAAATATACGTGTTGTCTTGATATTGCAGACAAATCTATTTTCATTGCAGCTTTATGACGCATTATCTCATATTAATACACTTTAACTTTAAAACAAACTTTATCCGTTACTGTTCTTGAAAAATGTACATGGCGCCAATATAAGGGAGACTGATACTACGTTTAGATCAATGTTTGTTTTAAATATAGTACAAAACGTCAAAACCAGAAAATAACAAGGCTCGATTGTCCGCCGAAACAGATTCCATTGAGCGTAAAATAGAGGTTGAAGTGTTATGAATGGATCACTGAAAATCAGTGATGACACCGGGTGTTTCGGAGAAGGGAAAGCACGGCCTGTTCCCGCTAGCACCCGCCGCTCACATCGAGTCTACTTGAATCTATTACAGATATGTCAGTGGTTAAACGAACCGACTCGGATCACTTGCCTATTGTCTGTCACTTCAAAGATTTCACTCCTTGTTCTTTTCAACAAAATACAGTAAACTACGGTTATAACGAACTCGAAGGGACCACCAACTTTAGTTTGTTATAACCGTAGTTCGTTATTATCATATATACAGCATAACTATAGCAAATAGTCGGGACAAAAAAATCAGTTCGTTATATCCGTCAGTTCGTTATAAGCGTGTTCGTTATAAACGTTCTTTACTGTAATAATGATAACACTGCATCTGCCTCACTAACCAAAATATAGACGTCCTCCTGATCCAGTTGTTTCCTACCACCTCCATCTCTGTAATACGTTAAGCGGAGAAATGTTTAATGAGTTTGCAGTTATTTTGAATGATGACCGGAACGCAGCGTTACCAAGATCACTGACATTGTGATATGTTGTGCTACAAGTGCTGGCGCTGTTTGTTCTTGGTCCAGTAAATGCCGTGTATCCCAGCAAGCCTGGTTTGATAGCGAGTGTCAGAATATGAAATCTAGAAAGTATTTATATCTAACAACTTCAGAAATCATAAGTGTGATTTGAACCTACACAAATATGTAACTGCAAAAGCAGAATTTAAAAACATTTGTGAACGTAGGAAGAAACTGTATGACATAAAATTGAGTGAAGACATTAAGTTAGCAGCGCATTATGGAGATTGTAAAACAATTTGGAAAATACTTAAGAAGTCGTCACGTACAAAATCACCAGACAGTTCTATAACTCCTAGTGTATGGCTTTCCTATTTTCAGAACTTATTGAATCCGATGTGCATGACGGCAAAAACAGAATTTGATCTATTAATATATGATTTTTTAGATACTCATATGTATGATGAATGTAATGATCTTCCATTCACGGAAGAATTGTTATCTGGTGAGATCACAGAACAAGAAGTGAGGGCAGCATTAAAAAGTCTTAAAAATGGTAAAGCGTCAGGCATTGATGGAGTCCCACCAAAATTTACAAAATATCGGGAGATTTTTAGTACCATATGTGTTGCTTTTATTCAAAAAAATCCTTGATACAGGTATTTTCCCCGATGCATGGAATATTGGAATGATAATGTCTTTATACAAATCAGGAAATGGCTGTCAACCAAACAATTACAGAAGTATATTTGTTTTAAATGTCATGGGAAACTATTTGCATTTATTGTTGAAAAACGACTTAGAATTTGGCTTGAAATAAATTATATGATATCTGAAGCTCAAGCAGGGTTTCGCTCTGGGTATTCTACAGTTGACAGTCACTTTGCTCAAAATATTTATGTAAACCTAGACGTTGTTTTTATTGCGCCTTTGTTGATTTCCGTAAAGCTTTTGATTACGTTGATAGAAAAAAAACTGCTGTACCTATTGCTCACTAAAGGATGTCGTGGAAAACTGTCAATAGTTCTTAAAATTGGATATATGGTGATAAACATTTAAAAGTTGCAAGTTATTATAAGTATTTAGGACTAGTAATGTCCTCAAGATTAAATTGGTCCAAGGCTTGTAAGACATTAGCGCTCAGGCATCTAAGGCAATGTTTCCTGTTTATAACTTATTCAAGAAAAACAAATATATCTCATTTTCAACAGCAAATTCGATATTTGATGGTAAAATTCTACCCATTTTGTTGAACGGCTCGGAAATATGGGGTATTAAATATTTAGAATCCATTGAGAAAGTTCACACTTTGTATTTTAAGCAGTTTTAATGCATTGGTAAATATGCTTCAAATAAGACAGTACTTGGTGAAACTGGTCGCTGTAGTATATACGTACATAGCCAGCTGCGTGTTGTTAAATATTGGATAAAATTTTAAAAAATGGTCACATGTACCCATTTCAATGTTACAGAATGCTAAAGCAATTAGATGGTGAAGGGAAAACGAATTGGGTGTCTGGTGTAAGAAGCATATTATTTAATACTGGATTTTCCTTTGTATGGATCTAACAAGACACTGGTATTGAAACACTAGTTTTGCTCAAATTTAAACAAAGATTATAACACATATTTCAGCAAAACTGGCACCAACAAGCTTCCTCTTCACACTTTCTCAAGCATTATGCTGGTATTAAATCATTAATATTATTGTTACAACCAGAAAAATATTTAAGCATATTGCAAGATAAAACTCTATTGAGAGCTCTTTGTAAATTTAGAATATCTCTCCATAATTATATAACTTCCTTGTCAATAAATATCGTAGAACCAAGGATAGTGATTTTGTGAAATTATATATGTTCTAAGACGTTTGAAGACGAGTTTCATGTTCTTTTTATGTGTGAAAAATATAAAACGTTGAGATTAAAGTTTCTACCTAATTTAGATATTACGCACAAAGACAATCAATTGATGATGGATTTGTTGAATTCGACGATGGCGGCCTGTAAACAAACCATACAATCAAGTGATGGACCAGACAATCAAGTGATGGACCAGACAATCCAGTGAACCGTTAGTGCATTTACTGATTTTGTTTAAACTGAAAACAATATGTTCATTTTGAATTCTGCCTGATTGTACAAGTGCAGAGATTATGCTACTTTTAAGAAATAAAAACACTTCATCCTACATCCAATTCAATAGAAACAATACTTCTCAAAATCACATCACACAAGGTACGACTACTATAGTTTTGGTGGCCCGTGAAGATCCGGAGTAGAATAGGTCTTCAGTAACCCATGCTTGCCGTTAAAGGCGACTATGCTTGTCGTAAGAGGCGACTAACGGGATCGGGTGGTCAGGCTCGCTGACTTGGTTGATGCCTGTCATCGATCCAAATTGCGTGGATCGATGCTCATGTTGTCAATCACTGGATTGTCTGGTCCAGAATCGATTATTTACAGACCGCCGTCATGTAGCTGGAGTATTGCTGAGTGCGGCGTTAAACAACAAACAAACAAACAAACAAACTATGGTTTTGTTTTAGATCTTTACTAAAACTGAGCAGTATATTACCATTTTCTCGCTGGACAGTACAAAATGTGATTGTCACGTTTATGTCCCTATTAATTAATATTTTTAATTAAATCTAACAAACATGAAGTACCGAAGGGTGTCCGGGTGTATATACAAAATTTCGATAATAAGTTCAATATTTTTAATCTTTACTTTTGATGTCATCTAGCGCGATAGCAACGAGTGGAAAACTGTTGTGTCAATTTTAGGATTTGTATCAATGAGTCATGAATATATTCTGAGATATTTAACAAACCAAAACTGTACGGGTTGATGGTAGTCAGTTTAACACTGTCTGTTTTGGTGATTTTCTATATAAGCTGACTGTCTTGGTCGTTTTAGTGTGACATCTCATTTACACTTTGTTCCATGACGCCAGACTGAGGAGATTTACCCTTCTAGGAATGATGAAGGTGAGGTGAGGTGAAATGGGGTTTAACGTCGCGTCCAGGATTATTGCACTTATATAGCGACGTATATAGTTAGTTATATATATTACTGAACGTGATGACCATTGTTGCATCTCTGATTTCAGAGGCTCAGGACAAATTGTCCAAAATGAAAATCGTGAGAAGTTTACGGTGAAAACTATATGTGAAATGCTGGAATTCCTTTTTGATAAAATGTGCATATAGATTTACATAATTCATAAGCGTAACGGAATAGAAACTTTATAGTTAAATCATCCAAGGAAAACCTTATCGCCTACAGAACAGTTGGCGCACTGACGTCACACAATAAAAGCAATATGAAGGATAAGGCTGACAGGTTGACCTGTCCGTTCTTTGAGACGGAGTCCGTCATTTGTTATTAATGATTGCTGGGTTCACGCCCCAAGCAACATGCCACATGCCATGCATGTCCAGTCTTAGCTGCATTATCGATTAAGTACCAATACTAGTATATCACGGCGTGTCAGCTTGGTGTGGCAGGAAAGCTTAAGTGAGGCAGGTCTTAGACGTTTACCACACTGGTGAAACCCACGAGTACGCGAAGGTGCTTACACACATCATCGGGCGAATGGGGGATTTAAACCCCCGATCATAGGTTCCTTGCACGTCAAAGGGCCGTAATTCATCACCTCCTGTGGAGTCTCACAATAGATACCCAGTGCCCTGTCCTTCTCGTAAGTGCGGCTAATAAGGATGTGTAGTTTGGGACCGTCAAATTGATATTCTTCTGGGGCCTCGGATTTTTCTGGAGATAGATATATTTCAGCAAAGGCTGTAAAACCAAATTATTTTTGTTCATTAAAACTAGGATCTTGAATATTTTTTTAGAAAAAAACCTTGTAATTTTTGTGTCAGACAATTTTAGACAGCCTGCATCTTCCCGAGGCAAGAGAGTTAAAAAGTCCAGTTTCCACCCTTGCTGAACTAGGCTGGAATTATGGATTTATATTTTGGCTGGTGTAACGAGTTTATGCACACTCCTTTCAAAATCGCGTAACGAAATCAACGTTCGTAGACTGCCGTGCATATTCTGGTCGATGGCAGGGTTTGCAAAGTATGTGCACAGTCAACTTAGACTCATCAGATATTTTCATGTTCATTTAGCGAATTAAACCCGTTTTATTACAATCGATCAGATCGTCTTGACTGGGCGCCGCCATTTTGTCTTAACCAAATGTAAGTGATATCAGAGGTGTAATCTGATTGGTCAATAGGAGGGACATAGAAGGGACATAACTCGAAATAGCCACTGGTGGCTCTACGATCGACCCCAGAAAGCGTTAAGTGCTGACTGCGGCGTTAAATGCTGACTGCTGTTTTGATTGCTGACTGTGGTGTTGATTGTTGAATGCGGTGTTGAATGCTGACTGCAGTGTCAAGTGCTGAATGTGGCATTAAGTACTGACTGAGGCGTTAAGTATTTCCTGCAGCGTTAAGTGCTGACTGCGTGTTAAGTGCTGACTGCGGCGTTAAATGCTGACTGCGGCGTTAAATGCTGACTGCAGTTTTGATTGCTGACTGTGGTGTTGAGTGTTGAATGCGGTGTTGAATGCTGACTGCAGTGTTAAGTGCTGAATGTGGCATTAAGTACTGACTGCGGCGTTAAGTTTTTCCTGCAGCGTTAAGTGCTGACTGCGGCGTTAAATGCTGACTGCAGTTTTGATTGCTGACTGTGGTGTTGAGTGTTGAATGCGGTGTTGAATGCTGACTGCAGTGTTAAGTGCTGAATGTGGCATTAAGTACTGACTGGGGCGTTAAGTATTTCCTGCAGCGTTAAGTGCTGACTGCGGTGTTGATTGCTGACTGCGGCATTAAATGCTGAGTGTTGCGTTAAGTGCTGACTGTGGTGTTGAGTGCTGACTGCGGCGGTAAGTACTCACTGCGGGGTTGAGTGCTAACTGCGGCGTTAAGTACTTACTGTGGGGTTAAGTGCTGACTGCGGCGTTAAGTACTGTCTGCAGTTTTGATTGCGGACTGCGGCGTTAAGTGCTGACTGTGGCATTAAATGCTGACTGTGGCATTAAATGCTGAGTGTGGCGTTTAGTTCTGACTCCGGCGTTGAGTGCTGACTGCGGCGTTAAATGCTGAGTGTGGCGTTACGTGCTGACTGTGGTGTTGAGTGCTGACTGAAGTGTTGACTGCTGACTGCAGTTGAGTGCTGACTGCGACATTAAGTTTTAACTGCAGCATTAAGTGCTGACTTTGGTGTTAAGTACTGACTGAGGCGTTAAATGCTGACTGCTGTGTTGAGTGCTGACTGTGGTGTTGAGTGCTGACTGTGGTATTGAGTGCTGACTGTGGCGTTAAATGCTGATTGTGGCGTTGAGTGCTGACTGAGGCATTTAATGCTCATTGTGGTGTTAAGTGCTCACTGTGGTGTTGAGTGCTGACTGCAACATTCAGTAATAATTGCAGCATTTAGGGCTGACTGCGGCGTTAAGTACTTACTGCGATGTTGAGTGCTGACTGCGGCATTAAGTGCTGACTGCGATGTTGAGTGCTGACTGTGGCATAAGGTGCTGACTGTGGCGTTGAGTGCTGACTGTGGTGTTAAGTGCTGACTACGGCGTTAAGTGCTGACTGTTGTGTTGAGTGCTGACTGTGGTGTTGAGTGCCGACTGTGGTGTTAAGTGCTGACTGTGGTGTTGAGTGTTGTCTGTGGTGTTGAGTGCTGACTGTGGTGTTGAGTGCTGACTACGGCGTTAAGTGCTGAGTGCGGTGTTGAGTGCTGACTGTGGTGTTGAGTGCTGAGTGTGGTGTTGAGTGCTGACGGTGGCATTAGGTGTTGTCTGTGGTGTTGAGTGCTGACTGTGTTTTTGAGTGCTGACTGTGGTGTTGAGTGCTGACTGTGGTGTTGAGTGCTGACTGTAGTGTAAAGTGCTGACTACGGCGTTAAGTGCTGACTGCGGTGTTGAGTGCTGACTGCAACATTTAGTGCTGACTGTGGTGTTGAGTGCTGACTGCAACATTTAGTGCTGACTGTGGTGTTGAGTGCTGACTGCGGCGTCAAGTGCTGACTGATGTGTTGAGTGCTGACTGCGGCGTCAAGGGCTGACTGTGGTGTTGAGTGCTGACTGCAACATTTAGTGCTGACTGTGGTGTTGAGTGCTGACTGCAACATTTAGTGCTGATTGTGGTGTTGAGTGCTGACTACGGCGTTAAGTACTGACTGCGGTGTTGAGTGCTGACTGCAACATTTAGTGCTGACTGTGGTGTTGAGTGCTGACTGCGGCGTCAAGTGCTGACTGTTGTGTTGAGTGCTGACCGCGGCGTCAAGTGCTGACTGTGGTGTTGAGTGCTGACTGCAACATTTAGTGCTGACTGTGGTGTTGAGTGCTGACTGCAACTTTTAGTGCTGATTGTGGTGTTGAGTGCTGACTGTGGTGTTTAGTGCTGACTGTGACGCTGAGTGCTGACTGCGGCGTCAAGTGCTGACTGTGGTGTTGAATGCTCACTGTTGTGTTGAGTGCTGACTGCGGCATTTAGTGCTGACTGTGGCGTTAAGTGCTGACTGTGGTGTTTAGTGCTGACTGTGACGTTGAGTGCTGACTGCGGCGTCGAGGGCTGACGGCGGCGTCGAGTGCTCAGTGTGGCGTTAAGTGCTGACTGCAACATTAAGTATTAACTTCAGCAGTAAGTGCTGACTGCGGCGTGAAATCCTGACTGCAGTTTTGAATGCTGACTGCGGTGTTGAGTGCTGACTTTGGTGTTGAGTGTTGACTTCGACATTAAGTATTAACTGCAGCATTAAGTGCTGAGTGCGGCATTAAGTACTGACTGCGTCCTTGAGTACTGACTGGGGCCTTGAGTGCTGACTGCGGCATTAAATGTTGACTGCGGCATTAAGTGTTGACTGCTCTGTTGAGTGCTGAATGTGGTGTTAAATGCTGACTGCAGCGTTAAGTGTTTACTGTGGCGTTAAGTACTGACAGCGGGGTTAAATGCTGACTGCTGCGTTAAGTACTATCTGCAGTTTTGATTGCTGACTGCGGCGTTAAGTGCTGACTGCGGTGTTGAGTGCTGACTGTGGCATTAAATGCTGAGTGTGGAGTTGAGTGCTGACTGTGGTGTTGAGTGCTGACTGTGGTGTTGAGTGCTGACTGCAACATTAAGTATTTACTAAAGCATTTAGTACTGACTGCGATTTTGAGTTCTGACTGAGGCGTTAAATGCTGACTGCGGTGTTGAGTGCTGACTGTGGTGTTAAGTGCTGAATGTGGCATTAAGTACTGACTGCGGCGTTAAGTATTTCCTGCAGCGTTAAGTGCTGACTGCCGACTATGGCGTTAAGTACTGACTGTGGTGTTGAGTGCTGACTGCGGCATTAAGTGCTGACTGCAGTGTTGAGTGCTGACTGCGGTGTTGAGTGCTGACTGCGTCATTAAGTGCTGACTGTGGTGTTGAGTGCTGACTGTGATGTTAAGTGCTTACTGTGGCGTTGAGTGCTGACTGTGGTGTTGAGTGCTGACTGCGGCATTAAGTGCTGACTGCGGCATTAAGTGCCGACTGCGGTGTTGAGTGCTAACTGTGGTGTTGACCGCTGACTGCGGTGTTGAGTGCTGACTGCGGCGTTAAATGCTGACTGCAGTTTTGAGTGCTAACTGCGGTGTTGAGTGCTGACTGAGGCATTAAATGCTGAGTGTGGCGTTATGTGCTGACTGTGGTGTTGAGTGCTGACTGCAGTTGAGTGCTGATTGCGACATTAAGTATGGACTGCAGCATTAAGTGCTGAGTGCGGCCTTGAATACTTACAGCGGCCTTGAGTGCTGACTGCGACATTAAGTATTAACTGCAGCGTTAAGTGCTGACTGTGGTGTTAAGTACTGACTGAGGCGTTAAATGCTGACTGCAGTGTTGAGTGCTGACTGTGGTGTTGATTGCTGACTGTGGTGTTGAGTGCTGACTGCAACATTAAGTATTAACTACAGCATTAAGTACTGACGGCGATTTTGAGTGCTGACTGTGGCATTGAGTGCTGACTGTGGCATTAAGTGCTGACTGCGGTGTTGAGTGCTGACTGTGGCGTTTAGTGCTGACTGCAACATTAAGTACAGACTGCGGCGTTAAATGCTGACTGCGGTGTTGAGTGCTGACTGTGGTGTTGAGTGCTGACTGTGGCGTTGAGTGCTCAATGCAACATTAAGTGCTGATTGAGGCGTGAAATGCTTGCTGTGGCGTTGAGTGCTGATTGGGGTGTTGAGTGCTGACTGCAACATTCAGTATTAACTGCAGCATTTAGTGCTGACTATGGCGTTAAGTACTGACTGTGGTGTTGAGTGCTCACTACGACCTTGAATACTGACTGGAGCATTAAGTGCTGACTACATCATTGAATGCTGAATTCGCCGTTTAGTGATGACTGCGGCCTTGAGTACTGACAGGAACGTTAAGTGCTGACTGGGGCGTTAAGTGCTGACTACGGCATTGAGTACTGACAGGAACGTTAAGTGCTGACTACAGCGTTAAGTGCTTACTACCACGAGTACTGACTGCAGCGTTCAGTGTTTCCTTGCAGCGTTAAGTGCTGACTAGGGCGTTGAGAGTTGACTAGGTCGATAAGTGCTGACTACGGCCTTGAGTACTGACTGTGGTGTTAAGTGCTGACTACGGCGTTGACTGAGTGGGTGAATGAATGAGTGGGCGAGTAAGTGAACGAATAGGTTTGCCGGATGAATTAGTGAATAAGTGGGTGAGTGGGTGGATGAATGAGTGGGTAAGTGAGTGGGTGGATGTATGAGTGGGTAAGTGAGTGGGTGGATGAATGAGTGGGTAAGTGAGTGTGTGGATGAATGAGTGGGTAAGTGAGTGGGTGGATGAATGAGTGGGTAAGTGAGTGGGTGGGTTGCATGAGTGGGTGGATGTATCAGTGGGTACGTGAGTGGGCGGATGAATGAGTGGGTAAGTGAGTGGGTGGATGTATCAGTGGGTACGTGAGTGGGTGGATGAATGAGTGGGTAAGTGAGTGGGTGGATGCATGAGTGGGTGGATGTATCAGTGGGTACGTGAGTGTGTGGATGAATGAGTGGGTAAGTAAGTGGATGGATGAATGAGTGGATACGTGAGTGGGTGGATGTATAAGTGGGTAAGTGAATAGGTGGATGTATTAGTTGGTAAGTGAGTGGGTGGATGAATGAGTGGGTAAGTGAGTGGGTGGATGAATGAGTGGGTAAGTGAGTGGGTAAGTGAGTGGGTGGATGTATCAGTGGGTACGTGAGTGGGTGGATGAATGAGTGGGTAAGTGAGTGGGTGGATGTGTAAGTGGGTAAGTGAGTGGGTTGATGAATGAGTGGGTGGATGAATGAATGGGTAAGTGAGTGGGTGGATGAATGAGTTGGTAAGTGAGTGGGTGGATGAATAAGTGGGTAAGTGAGTGGGTGGATGAATGAGTGGGTAAGTGAATGGGTAAGTGAGTGGGTGGATGAATGAGTGGGTAAGTGAATGGGTAAGTGAGTGGGTGGATGTATCAGTGGGTACGTGAGTGGGTGGATGGATGAGTGGGTAAGTGAGTGGGTGGATGTGTAAGTGGGTAAGTGAGTGGGTTGATGAATGAGTGGGTGGATGAATGAATGGGTAAGTGAGTGGGTGGATGAATGACTTAGTAAGTGAGTGGGCGAATGAATGAGTGAGTAGGTGGTTGGGTTAGTTAAGAGGTGAGGGGGTGAATGAGTTGGGTTTTATGCCATACCACAGTGGGGGAAGCTGTCATTGATTTCAGTATCTGTAATCACGTGTATGTTGTAATGATATCGTTCGTACTATAGTATTGTTCGTACTGCTGACACACAGCAGCAGTTTTGTTTGTGTGTTTGTTGTTTAACGCCGCACTCAGCAATATTCCAGCTATATAACGGCGGTCATAATCGTGTCTTGATTGATATCGTGAGCATCGATCTACGCAATTTGGATACGATGGCATGCATCAAGCAGGTCAGCGAGCCTGACCACCCGATCCCATTACTCGCCTCTTACTACAAGCATAGTCGCCTCTTACAGCAAGACGGAGTTGCTGAAGGCCTATTCTAACCCGGATCTTCTCGGGTCCACACCAGACATGTTGATGGTTAGGTTCGTATTGCAAACACTTTAGCAGAAGAAGTATTCATAGTATCGTTCGTACTGCAATATACTCACAGCAGTAATAGAAGTGTTATAATATTCAGGCAAATAATAACAAGACACCAACTTTGCAATGCATAATTTTATTGCGAGTTTCTAGATGCTCTAGTAGGGCTGTCCGAGTTTTGACAAAACAATGTACACGGCGATAACAGACATCCATTCTGCGTCCTCAAACCACTGACATCACATTCCACAGGGCATCTTAACACAAGCAGGACCTGTTTCACAAACCGATCTTAAGTTTACCACTATCGTAAATCTATGGTTAAGAATAAGACAAGCGTAAACCTAAGATCACTTTGTGAAACGGTGTTCAGCTCTATGTAGACTGGAACGTAACGGACACACTGTCTATGGTAATTAATGCTGTGGCACAAACATGTTTTAGTGTACTATGTTAAAGCGGCTGGTATGCACGTAGAAGATGGGGCAGTGCAGGCATATGCAATGACACTTATGACAGTTTAATGACATCACTGATTTAATATATAAGAAAGGTATCACAGCTTACAATAGTCTAATGAATCACAGATCAACAATATAATTATGATATCACTTATTTATGAAAGTGTGATAATGATATGTTCTTTAAGTGTTTGTTTGATTGATTGATTGATTGATTGATTGATTGATTGATTGATTGATTGTACTTTAACGCCGCACTCGGCAATGTTCCAGCTATATGACGGCGGTCTGTAAAAAATCGAGTCTGGACCAGACAATCCAGTGATTGACATCGTGAGCATCGATCCATGAAATTGGGATACGATGAGATACGATGCATCAACCAAGTCAGCGAGCCTGACCACCCGATCCCGTTAGTCGACAAGCATAGTCGCCTTTTACGGCAAGCATGAGTTGCTGAAGACCTATTCTAACCCGGATCTTCACGGGTCGTGCAATAGTGTAATGATATCAGTGATGTACAATAGTCCAAAGACATCACTATTTACATTACAGTAATGAAAAACCATCATTCATAATCGGGAGCAACTATCGTCAGATCCTAAGGGAGGCAACTCTGCAAAGCGGACTTTAAGTGAGGCGCAAATGTGAACAGCGCCACGCTCCTTCCCAGCGCGTTACGCCTTCGTTACACTCTCGGTAACATAGAGCTCCTCGAACGGACTATCGCTGTGAGGAGCTTCCTAAGGGAGGCAACTGATCAAAAGGGAAGCATGTCTGCATTTGCTTTGATGACCCAAATCATAAGTTTAAAAAATTTGAACAATTTCGATGGGATACAATAAAAGCATCAAGCGCATATACCATGTAAGTATTATTCAAACAGTCATCCCCTGAGAAATTGAAACGACTTTGCAACGTTTAATTCAGAAGAACATACTCCTAAATGTGACGTCATAATGTTCCTCACGCAGGCTTTGCAACGAGAAAGACAGGGCGATAAAAGTCGCGTTGAACAGTCTAGGAACTGCAACACGGTATTAAGATACGTTTATGAAGTAATATCAGTATTTACAATTGCCTGCCAGGGGAGTATGTGATAAAAGTGCTTCTGAATAAATAATATTATCTTCTTTCGCAGTGACGCGGCAATCATCGAAACAATTATCAAACACTCGCGGACCAATCAGAATGCAGGATTCTAAAATAGCATAGTAGAATACTCGTAAAGCAAGACAGTATACAGGCTCAAAACATCTGACGTTTGCTTAAAATTTTAAAGAACGTTGTCTGGATATCAGGAAAGGGGTCGTAGTGTTGTTTTTCTGACAATCATGCTTCAGTAAATCTCACAACGCGAACCTCTTCCGCTTGGCAGCGCTGATCCTGGTTGTCGCAACTGTCGTACAATGTGACGGTGAGGTTGTGCAGGTCGGGCGCGTTGGCCTCGCAGAAGTTACCAGGAATGACAAAAAGGTCACTTATCAATGGCCTATATCCCCGACATAGAGAGTTGCCTTCCACCCATGCAAGTTGGACACGTTTCGTTGATGAGAACGCGGTGGTACTGATGGTGACACGGCGTATGTCGCTGCAGGTGTTGCTGATGACGACATAGACGTAGATGTGTTGCTGCAGCACCGTCCCACAGTAGGGCGCACATCGGACCTTCCAGGGTGCCAGGCTATCTGTGAAGCAAAGAGGGAGGTTTGAGTGACTGTGGGTTCAAGGATATAATCTTACCTTCATGTCAGATTGTTGAGATCTGATTGGTTCACGTGATCTTGATAAAATACTTCGTCTCGTATCTCTTCATTGAAATACTAGCTTCGGATTGGTTAAGGAGAGGGAAAATTATTTTCCATGTAGCCCGCTCATGTACCCACCTCAGAAATCAATCGTAAAATACCTTAGGTAACTTGCTTATCTCGTATAAGTATCGTGTAGCTGAAATGAACCGATGTTCATTTGAATGCATTGGGTAAAGGGAAGTAACTCGGACCGTATGCGTCGTCTGTTCGTTGTCAAAATGGCTGAAACAAAGCGTTTTACTCAGTGAAACTTCGGACATGTATATGCACAAGTTAACCTCAACTCAAACGAACAGCAGTTTTCTATCAGTTTTCAATTTGTTATAAATTGTTTTTACAATGGCAGATTGAAACAAGGCTCGTGGTATAAACATAACGCGCGACGCATAAACCACGTATACCCCGCGCGATACTGCTACATCCACAGACGATACACCGGTTTAGGGTTTCTGCTACAACTTATAATAATTGTGTTTCCAGGCATATTAGGTACCCACTATTTAATACGTGGTGTCTGGGGACTTATCATTGCTTAAAAGCAATTTTGTTCCATGAAAAGAGAAAAACTTTAAATTACTTTTTTCTCAGGACATTCAGCATGTTCATCAAACTACATTATTTGATGAAGCCCAGGGACAATATATTTATTTCCATTTACCTCGTGTTGAACGGTATTTCAGATATATCACGGCGTGTCTGCTTGAAGTAATGCAGGTCCTAGACGTCAAACTCACGAGGACCCACGAATACGTAAAAGTATTATTGATGAAAACTGAATGTAGTTCCGACATGAAGTACTGTTTCACTGATAAAATATTTTCAGATAATTTAAGTTTTTCATCACCAACACTGTATATTCTAAAATTAATCTTATAATTATAGGAGAGTGAGTGAGTTGAGTTTAACGCCGTTTTGTACAGCTGTTCACGTCGCGTCCACTGAAGAGATGCAGATCGAAGTTTATCACTTTTGTGAACTCACAAGCAGTGTCGATGTTGACAAAATCACGAACCATAATCAAAACGAATCTGGGATTCGAACCAAGGATCATCGGATTCTGGCACGCCTCAGGGACGCAACTCTGCACAGCGAATTGCAGACTTTAGACGACAGGTCCACCCGTGTTTCCTAAGATTCAGAAGTGAATCCTGATTTACTTAGCTTCAATTCAATACTTATGTTTAATTTAATTAATTTCAAGCATTTTAAATAACCGTCCCTCCGATTGAGGTAAGAATGTTTGATCATAACAATACTAAACGTATTCAATATCTAACTGGTAAAGCAAGATCAGATTCATGTTTATCATATTATGAAGATCCGGGTTAGAATAGGTCATCAGCAACCTATGCTTGTCGTAAGAGGCGACTAACGGGATCGGGTGGTCAGGCTCGCTGACTTGCATGTCATCGAGTACCATTTGCGTGGAGCGATGCTCATGATATCAACCACTGGATTGTCTGTTCCAGGCTCGATTATTTACAGATCGCCGCCATATAGCTGGAATATTGCTGAATGCGTCGTTAAAAAACAAACAAACAAACGAAACTTTTTAGAAACCTATAACTCCCAACTTCATGTATTATAAGTATACATTTTTTATATACGAGGGGCTTCAATTAGTTTTGCAACTTGGGCATTTGTGTTTACACAAACAATGTCAACTTGTGGCAGGTGTGACACCAGTCATAACATCAGGTTGACACGTGTCATATAAATGTATATAACAAGTTCCAGACACAACAATAAGTTCGATGTGATGGCTTCATTCGCCTAAGGGTGGTCACAATCATGGATTCTGTCAAACATGAACAACGCGCTGTAATAAAGTTCCTTACATGCTCCGGTTCACAAGTCGAGAATTGCACGGGCCGCCATATATGAATTTGGATTCGAACAGTTAAATCACCCACCCTTCAGCCCAGACTTAGCCCCCAGTGACTATTTCCTGTTCCGGCAAATGAAATCTGCCCTAGGTGGAAGGCTGCCACAGAGGCGTGGTTAGAGGGCCAATCTGCGGATTTCTATAAAACTGGTATTAAAAGCTTGAAGGACAAATGGAATAAGTCTATTGAGGTGAATGGAGGTTATATTCAAAAATAAAAGTGCAAAAGATATTCTGCGACTTGGTCTTATATTGAAGTTGTAAAACTTATTGAACGCCCCACGTACTTCAGTGTCAGAGTTTTCTGAAGTTGAGAAAAGTTACATTTTCATTGCAGTGAACATAACACTTGATATTTCACTGTAATTACAATAACACTTTGACGGAACTATTGTCGTACAAGAGCTACCTTCTCGCAAATTATCTCCCATTTAGTGTAAGTGTCTGGCATGAACACAAACTGTTAACTTCCTTTTTACGATAGTTCCACAATGACAAGGCAAAATAATGACAGAAGGTCATTTCCGGATTTAATATCGCTTCTTGCCGTTTGTCATTCTCTTGAAAATGTTTCGGTATCGTATCGGAGTGAAATTCATGCAAGTTATTATTATCAAGTTATCATGCAACTATTATTTCAAGTTTCAAGTAAATACTTTCTTTGCCAAGCATTTTACATACATTTCCGCTCATTCTTTCAGTGAGCAACGTTTGTTTGTTTTTTTGTTTGTTGTTAAACGCCGCTCTCAATCTCATTAAAACAGATCTTTGTTCTCGCTTCCGAACTAAGCTCTGATTTTAATGAGATTGACGCCGCTCTCAGCAATATTCCAGCTACATGACGGCGGTCCGTAAATAATCCAGTCTGGACCAGACAATCCGATGAGCATGGGTTGCTGAAGACCTATTCCACCCCGATCTTCACGTCTGTGCAATTTCCCTTTTTTTAATTGACATTGTACAACATTGCCTCAAGCCTACGACGGGCGTTGGGGTAGCATTGTGGTTAAAGTGTTAACTCGTCAGGCCAAAGGCCCGGGTTCGAGTTTCAACATGTGAAGCCCATTTCTAGTGTCCAAGCCGCGTTATTGCTGCAATATTGCTACAAGCGGCGTAAACCAACTCACACTCGCTCAAGTCTGTGTGAACGGTCTACCTTACCACAATCTGAAGCTAAGGTCGACGCTGGATAGAAGGTCTCGTTAGCGATGAGACTGGCCACTGTCCGTGCACAGAACCGCTCCTTAAAAGCCCTGCTCCCCAAATCTGGAAAGGAAAAAAAGATGTGTTTGATATTAAATTTGAAATCACATGTTCGGGAATACCAAATATTATTTCAAATCTGACACTGTAGACAATGTTTCGTAGACAATAGGGGGGCGTGGGTGGTCCAGTCATCTAAAGAACCGCAATGTGCTATACATGCATGCCAGATACCATTCATCCGGGGTTCTAAACCCCTATCCGTCCACACCGTTTCTTGATCTGTCACATCTTCCCGAGGTAAGGGAGTTAACTGACTATGAAAGTTTCCGCCCTTGTAGAACTAGGCTGGAATTCCGGAGCTGCATTTTGGCTAGATTAACGAGTCTATGTATAGGCCAATCAAAATCGCGTAACGAAATCGACATCCGGTTCGTACACACCATGAATTTCAACCTGCTGATTTCGGACGACTGCGGGATTTGCAAAACATGTGTACCGCCAACTGGGCTTCTAACAGATATTTCCAAATCTTTTCATGTTTTTAATCAAGGAGCTCAAGTGAGTTAAAGTACTTCGCGATGTAAGACCCGTTTTATTACAATATAGATATTGATTATCCATCAGATCGTCTTGACTGGGCGCAGCCATTTTGTTTTAAGCAAATGCAAGTTGATATGAGAAGTGGAATCTGATTGGTTAATAGGAGGGACATATAAGTGACATAGTTCGTAATAGCAACTGGTGGCGCTACGATCGAGCCCCGAAATTTCAGCCCAGTTCGACCAAGGTGAAAACTTGACTTTTACAGTCAGTTGCCTCCCTTGCTTCGGAATGATCGATCAAAACCATACTTAACGTATTCTATATCTAAATGGTAAACCAGGATCACATTCTTGTTTATCATTTTGTGAAGATCCGGGTTAGAATTGGTCAGCAACACATGCTTGTCGTCAGAAGCGACTAACGGTATCCCAATTGCGTAGATCGATGCCTATGATGTCAATCACTGGATTGTCTGGTCCAGACTCGATTATTTACAGACCGCCGTCATAAACTGGAATATTGCTGAGTGCGGCGTTAAACAACAAACAAACAAACAAAACACTTGCCAAACATGGACGCCATTATCACATTCTAATGATCAACCGGTCGAAAGAATCAACGCAAAGTAAGAAAATATATTCTATGCCTTTCTGCCATAAAGCTGACACACCGGAATATTACTGAAATGGTGATCAAACGGTGTTCAACACCCACTCACTCACTCACTCACTCCCTCACTCACTCACTCACTCGTGTACTTGAGTCAAATCTTGGTCTGCAACACAGAACTTAACAACAGTGTCAATACTATGTTCCAAGATAAAATGAAATGGAAATAACGTTACACGTTGCAATAACTAATTTTCGTACTGTTATGACAATTAATATAAGAAATGGTTGGAAAATGGCTGAGAAAAGATTGGAAAATGGTTCAGTCAACAACCGATTAAGAGTTAAGTAAAGAGGATAAATTATACAAATTCCAACGTTCGATAAATTGTGGTTAGAGTTCGACTTATCAGAGTAGGGTCAAAATAGTGGTACATATGATAACAGTTTGCCAGCACCGAACTACCGAGTTCAACACAACGGTGGGTTGGACAGATCCGAGTTTGACACAGCGGGTTTCGAATGTATTACATAGAGGATTCATCACGAGTGTTTTTTAATATGGGAAATATCAACCGAGTCTTAGTTAATCGGTATTTGCCGAGCCTTTGGCGAGGCAAATACCGATTAACGGGACGAGGTTGATATTTCCCATATTAAAAAAACACGAGTGATGAATTCTATTTATCATTTTCACATTTGTGCTTCCAAATTAAGGAATAATTGCATTAAACATTAACATCGAAATCTTACGTATAGATCGTGCGTAGTGATACATGTTTTCCATAGCCATGTAAACCAAAATAAACAATTCGCTGAGAAAAAAAGTTCCTCGGATTATTTTAAACAAAATACTTGAACAGACTTTTGCAGAATAATTGAAACTTTAATAACGGTAACAACAACGATTCTGTGTAATCTGATTATATCTCTGGTGTAACTTCACTTATAATATATAGTTTCAAATCAAACCGCTCGCTCTTCCGGTTATCTAATTTGCATATCCAATTTGCATACTTATGTCATTTGGGTATGACATACATGTTTTTATGACATAAGCTTATGTCATGGATAAATGCTTAAGTTAAATGATAAATTACTCTAATATAGACAGAAGCGAGTGAGTTTACTCAAAGTGACTGAGAATGGTTTTACGCCGCGTTTAGCAATATTCAAGCAATATCACGGTGGGGGACATCAGAAATGGGCTTCGCACATTGTACCCAAGTGGGGAATCAAATCTTCGGTATGACGAGCGAACCTTTTCACCACTGGGCTAGGCCCACGCCCCGACATTCTTCAAACGAACGTTGAGCGATTGAGATCTGTGAACAATGTGCGCGCTTTTGGCAGCTGTGTTGCATGCTGAAAACATGCCACAAAAAGACTAAGGCTGAAAGTTCAAGCGGCGATTAGGGTAGTGGTTGAAACGTTGACTCGCACAGAACACGGCCTTATTCCCAAGTATGGCACTAGAGTCTGGGGTCCTGGCGTCCCGTGTTCTGATTTAGCTCAAAGAGGCGTGCAACAATACTAAACCGGTAAATCGACTACGGAATTGGAAACCCCTTCCATCATATTATGAACAGTGAGTGAGTATGGTTTTACGCCGCTTGTAACACTATCTCAGCAATATCACGGCGGGGGACACCAGAAATGGGCTTCACACTTTGTACCCATGTCGGGAGTCGAACCCGGGTCTTCGGCGTGACGAGCGAACGCTTTAACCAGTAGGCTACCCGACCACCCATGTAATGAACAGAGTTATCGATGACAATCTGATCAATCTAAGTACAGCATCGCGATCCGATACAAATTAGGCCATTTAAATTTTAGTCCTAAGCTTAGATACTTCGTACGCTTACATAGAGGTTTTCAAATATGTGTGCCAATGTAATGGCTCGAATATTTTGGCACTGACTATTAATATATATAATTGGAGCTGTTCACTCTGGCAATTTCTTTTCTAAAGTTACTTTATTGAATGAAAACCTCAATGAAATCAGATGTTTTACTCCCATATTCTCGGCGTGAAACGCCTTCATAGAAAATCGCGTGGGATGACCCCTCAGCGAACTTTGACCTACCACTGTAAATGAAGGATGTCTGTGTCCTTGAGCCAATCAGATATCAGCTTTCATAAACGATATGGGTTCATGTTGCTACCTCCATTCGGAAATCTTGTTTTTGACCCCAAAAACAGAACTGTTATGTTCATTAGATGGGACTCCCTTTTCGGCTAGAATGGCGCTCAGAAACGACGTGATGTACAGCAAATCCATAACTATAGAATAGCGCAGCCTTTATCATACACATTCGGAACAGGACAGTAAAACTCGTTTTCAAGATCAGATATGCTTCGCTCATTCGTACCGAGAATTAAGCCTCGCGCTGAAAGGCGGATTAAAAGGTTTAGCTGACACAAATGTCAACAAAAGTGTCGTCACATCTTGGGGCCGAGGGCTGTCCTATCATAGTAAATGGTCAGAGTTTAATGACATTGTGTCACATCTCCGATGATAAAGAGATTGTTGTCCTCGTGTTTCGGTATAGTAAATATCATTTATGTGTAATTAAGGCTCGCTTAATAGGTCTTTTATTCCTGATATATAGAGAAACAGTGGAAACGCATAATCAACTTTATCTCAAAATAAGTAGAGATGTGGGGTTTTTTTTGGCACAAGCACATGGAATGAGATTCGAATCCGTACGACGACAATGTAGTGTTTGATTAACTCATGCCTAAATACCTACACTTGATTTGATTTTTGTGGCCATTTTGACAAATGTTAGAAAACATTCCGTTTTCAAAGTATTTCAGTATTAAACAAAGGGACAAAAGAATGTACACCGAGTTTGTGTTTTTAATTTAATTATAAATTGTTGTGACATTTGATTATGTCTATTTAACCATCACTCATTCCTGCAACAGTTTGTGAAAAGTTATATGTGGCTGGGTAATTTTGTGTGAGTGAGTGAGTTTGGTTTAACGCCGCTTTTATTCCAGCAATATCACGGCGGGGGACCCCAGAAATGGGCTTCACACATTGTACCCATTTCGGGATTCGAACCCGGATCTTCGGCGTGACGAGCGGACGCTTTAACCACTAGGCTACCCGACCGCCCAAATTGTGTGAACATAAATTGGTTAAATGAAGACGGGGTCAGAAATGAATTTGCAAGCACATGACCCCTACCCTGTTTGAAATGACGTACATTTGTGCCGAAAAAGCTAAATCTATTGATTTTCAAAGATAAGATCTTAACATAACCATCAGCAGTTGTGTATTATGCGAATGTTTCTTTTATAATTTTTAAATTTTAAATCAAATTAGTTTTTAAAAAAACAAACCATGTAGAACTATTATATGAGCGGTGACTAAGCACCAGTAAAGTTCATTTTTTATATAATATCACTAACTTAAGATATTTTCAACGAAAAATCAAACATATGGTGAATTCGACTGAGAGGTATGATTTCGTTTGCCCCTTAGTTTTTCAATGATAATTACGATGCGGTGAGGTGAGGTGAAATGGGGTTTAACGTCGCGTCCAAGATTATTGCACTTATATAGCGACGTACATGTACGTGTGTGTGTTTGTGTGGCTGCTTGTACTAGTCCGGACTGATGCCGATTTATAGTGCTAGGTCACTGAGATACCATGCCGCAGTTTATCATGAATACCCCACTCAGACACAGTATACTGACTCCGAGCCGACCAGTCCTTGATGCCGAGCGCTAGACAGGGTAACAACAAGAACCATCTTTTAACGTCTTTTGGTATGACGCGGTCGGGGATCGAACCCGCTCTCCGGGCGGTCGCTCTACCACTAGACCACGGAGGCGGTCAATTACGATGCGGAAACACACTTGACAAATAATCTCATAACATATGAACATACTTACATGGTAAGGACCCAAGGATAGGACGATTCGGCGCTACCAACACCATCGCTGCAATCATCACAAGGACTGGTACATGTTGTCGCGCCATTCTCTTTAACCTTGACGGGACTGTCTGAAGCCTCGTCTTTGGAATAGGTCTGACAACTATATATGTGCTCTAATAGGTTTATTTAATCTTACCACATAGATCATTTTGAACTGCTAAATTTGTTCTTATCGAGTCTCACCACGGAAACACAGAACCCACTTATGACGTCATATCTGGTTTCCAATTGGTGTCAAGCAGTACAGTGCAATATCTTAAGGTCGGGGTGTTCTTCATGTGTGAGGTACAGTAACCTTAACAAAAAAGAAAACTTTCCTGATAACCATGGAAACAAATGATTAATGCGGGTGGGTGAGAGGGTGTGGGTGGGTTACATGGTGTGGGTGTTTGTGTGTGTGTTGGGGGGGGGAGTCTGGACAATATCCGTGGATCCAGAGTGGCCAGAGGTGGATGGGCAGGGGTCATCAGTGAGGTCACTGATATTATAGTAGTCCATTTTCATAGTCAGTTAACTCCCTTGCCCCGGGAAGGTTGCAGGGTTACGCATCTCCCTCATTGAAGCATACACTATTTGTTTGGCAATATTCGAGCTATGTGACGGCGGTCTGTCATGCCTCAAAGTTGCGACTAAAACGATCGCCAATTCGACCTAAATTTCAATTTGTCTACTGTCTAAAACTCAGAGGTAGCCAAATGACTTCCTTGAAAATATCTTGTGGCGACTAAATTCTATTGCTTCACATTTGAAGACACAAAAATAGATAACAGCTGATTGTGGAAAACATGTCTGCTAATCATTGTACTTGCGTATGTCCTCCTAAAGTCAACAATGAACAGAAATACATATTAAATATTAATGTTATTAGTATTTTATTTCAGTTGACAATGCTCATTGGATAAGCAAGGATATACCTAAATAATCCTGTAGCATAAATTGCATCATTGTTTGATCAAATACAGTTTCCACTAATATACAATTTGAAGACTAGTGCTATGACTTGTACATATTATGAGAGTTATTTGATAAAAGATCATTTCAAATGCTTTAGCTACCTACAATATTGGATTGACTTCTTGATTTTACCACTGGCTACCTGGAAAAGAATGCTTGTACCCACATGGCTACTTGGTAAAAATTGAAACTTTGAGGCCTGCAGTCTGTGAATACATGCTTCCCTTCGGAATTCCGATGGGTCTTTGAAGATTACTGATCCTATTGACGTAAAGTCACATTGTGCTTTTTTTCAACAACATAGCAAATATACAACTACGTTTTAGCTACAAAATGATGGACAAAATGGAAATATTGGTAGGAATATCATCGGACATAATCACATGGTTGACAAGTCATTTTTCTTTGTTTTACATGCAATTCTAGGAATTCTGGACTTATTAAATACATAAAGTTAAAGTGAATGGAAAAGGCGTTTCAAACATCTAAAGAAAGTATGAGGAAGTCCTATGATGAAGGTGCTACCGTATGTTTGTAGTGCTTTTATCTACGCTACGTTACCTGAAGACCTCTAAAATTAGCATTTTGGGACTCATTTTAGACTAACCTATACATTTATTTTGGATATTATTCCAAAACGTGCAATAGATTAAAAGAACAAAGTCTACTTTTCATTCATATCAGCCAGGGAGTATATTCAAGCAGTGTCTCAGCTGGCACACCTGAAATGGGCTTCATACATTGTTCCCATATGGTTTGTGGTGGGTGAGTTGGGTTTAACGCCGCTTTTAACAGTATTCCAGTTATATCGCGGCGTGTCAGCTTAATGTGGGAGGAAAGCCCGAAGTGATGCAGGTCTCAGACGTTTACCACTTCGGTGAAACCCACGAGCACGGGTATGATGCTGACAAACCTAGAAACATAATCGGGGCGAACCGGGATTCGAACCCACAATCATAGGTTTCTGGCGTGTCCAAGGGACGCAACTCTGCACAGCGAATTGCGGCGCCTTAGACGACTGGTCCACCCGTGCCCCCCGTACCCATATGGAGAATGGAACCTGAGCCTTCGGCGTGACGAGCGAACGCTTTAACCACTAGACTACCCCAATGCACCTCATACCAAGAGATTTGCCCTTTGCAGAGATAATATCTAGATTTCACACACGCGCCCATCACGACGTTCAGAGCTTGAACGAAAAGGGACAAAATAGAGCATAGCGTTAAGTCTACCGTCAGTATACAAGCTAGTAAAGGGTTTGTGATTACTTACTGTGATACTTAGAACCCTGTTCCATGTACAACTCAAAATAAGTAAAAGATCACCCTCAATCCACCAGCCGTAACAGATTAACTATGGAAAAATCGGACGCCACACTCAGCAATATTCCAGCCATATGACGGCGGTCTGTACATAATCAAATCTGGAACAGACAATCCAGTGATTGACGCCACACTCAGCAATATTCCAGCCATATGACGGCGGTCTGTACATAATCAAATCTGGAACAGACAATCCAGTGATTGACGACACACTCTGCAATATTCCAGCAATATGACAGCGGTCTGTTAATATTCCAGTCTGGAACAGACAATCCAGTGATTGACGACACACTCTGCAATATTCCAGCAATATGACAGCGGTCTGTTAATATTCCAGTCTGGAACAGACAATCCAGTGATTGACGACACACTCTGCAATATTCCAGCAATATGACAGCGGTCTGTTAATATTCCAGTCTGGAACAGACAATCCAGTGATTGACGCCACACTCAGCAATATTCCAGCCATATGACGGCTGTATGTACATAATCAAATCTGGAACAGACAATCCAGTGATTGACGACACACTCTGCAATATTCCAGCAATATGACAGCGGTCTGTTAATATTCCAGTCTGGAACAGACAATCCAGTGATTGACGACACACTCAGCAATATTCCAGCAATATGACAGCGGTCCGTTAATATTCCAGTCTGGAACAGACAATCCAGTGATTGACGCCGCAATCTGCAATATTCCAGCAATATGACGGTGGTCTTTAAATAATCTAGTCTGGAACAGACAATCTAGTGATTGACACCGCACTCTGCAATATTCCAGCCATATGACGGTGGTCTTTAAATAATAACAGACAATCCAGCGATTGGCATCATGAGCATCGATCCACGCAATTGGGATACGATGGAATGCATCAACCAAGTCAGCGAGTCTGACCACCCGATCCCCTTAGTCACCTCATAAGACAAGAAAAGTCGCCTCTTACGACAAGAATGAATTGCTAAAGACCTATTCTACGCCGGATCCTCACGGGTGTTGATATGTTTATTGATATTGAGAAGTTCTCTGGGTATTTTGTAATACCTGTTTGGGGGGATGTTTAACAGAAAAGTGAGATCTGATTGTGAAAAATTACTGATCGAGTTGATATTTTTCTTGTTATATTCAGAGTGAATGAGTTTAACGCCACTTTGAACAATATTCCACTTACATCACGGCGTGTCAGCTCAATGTGTGAGGAAAGCCCGAAGTGGTGCAGGTGTCAGACGTTTACCATTTTTGTGAAACCCATGAGCACGGGTATGGTGCTGACAAACCTAGAAACATAATGGAGGCGAACCTGGACT
Organism: Haliotis rufescens; assembly: GCF_023055435.1. Classification (NCBI taxonomy): domain Eukaryota; kingdom Metazoa; phylum Mollusca; class Gastropoda; order Lepetellida; family Haliotidae; genus Haliotis; species Haliotis rufescens. The sequence goes on along the minus strand of NW_025963835.1, from coordinate 3,357,243 downwards.
CGAAGCTTCGAGCTTAGTTTTCTGGCGTGCCTAAGGGAGGTAACTCTCTTCAGCGAATTGACGACTGGGCCACCCGCGCTTGCTGAAAATAGTGTGAGCATCGATTACGTCTATAACGATAACACATATCATAAGTTACGTGACCCGTGAAGATCCCGGTGATGATTGGCCTTCAACAACCAATGCTTGTCATAAAAGGCGACTCTACTTGACTTAAGAGACGACTGTGCTTGTCGCAAGAGGCGAGTAACGGGATCGGGTGGTCAGGCTCGCTGATTTGGTTGCTGCATGTCATCGTATCCCAATTTCGTGGATCGATGCTCATGATATCAATGACTGGACTGTCTGGTCCAGACTCAATTACTTACAGACCGCCGTCATACAACTGGAATATTGCTGTGTCCGGCAACAAACAAAGATCAGCAATGTCTAATAAGTGGAGAATTGCAGTTTTCAGTTAAAATGATTTCAATGTGGACCAGAAGTTTTGAAAGAAGTGACAATACCACGAACTCTCGAACCAAGCCGTTGTAACATAATTGACATAATAATACTGACCTCCCCCTTGTCTGGAAATACGAGTAACTATAATAATACCGATGGTCCTCGGGGGGGGGGGGGGGGGGGGGGGGGGGGGGTCTCCGTGTATTTAAAGCATATTGTAAAATGAATAGGATTTTGTACTGTAATCTGATTGGTTGAAAAATATCGTTAAATGGGATTGGATCCAGGAGATCACACTGCGTATGAACACTTTTCTTGGTACTTTCTTCTCAATTCAAAGTTTGAAAAACGTGCAATTCGGCTTGGTGAAACGCATACCACGTTAATTAAATTTGATCATTATTTATCAGAACAACTCTGATTTGATTGTTAACACGTTTTTCTCTTAATTTGACATTCGATTATTTTTTTCGAATACGTGACGTCGTTGCCGTTGCGCCAACATGCCGTATATTATTTCATATGCAACGGAAGTTTATTTATCTCCGAAGGTCCGTAGACCCGGCGTCACTTCGGGATTCCAAGTTAAACTTGGTCCCCAAATGCAACTTTTTGCCACACAACACGACAGAATGCATCGGGTGGTCGGAGCTGGTCTGTTTGTTTGTTTGTTGATTAACGCCACACTCAGCAATCTTCCAACCATATGACGGCGGTCTGTTAGTAATTGAGTCTGGATCAGACAATCCAGTGATTGACATCATAAGCATCGATCCATGCAATTTGGATACGATGACATGCATCAAAGTCAGCGAGCCTGGCCACCCGATCCCCTTAGTCGCCCCATAAGACAAACATAGTCGCCTCTTACGACAAACATGAGTTTCCGAATACCTTTGCTAACCCGGATCTTCAGGAGTCTCGGAGCTGGTCATATCAGTCACCTGTGCGGCTTTAAACAAGAAACAAAGGTGTTCCTATTTTGCAGATATGCATTTTCAATTAACTTTGATTCAACGTATATTATGACTGTCTTCTTAAAGAGTGAGTAAATGGGCGAGTGGGTGAGTGAGTGAGGTATCAGGTTTATCATGACTTTCTGCTTAAAGAGTGAGAGAATGAGCGAGTGGGTGAGTGAGTGAGTGAGTTACAAAGTTTATCATGACTGCTTAAAGAGTGAGTGAGCGAGTGGGTGAGTGAGTGAGCGAGTGGCTGAGTGAGTGAGTGAGTTACAAAGTTTATCATGACTGCTTAAAGAGTGAATGAGCGAGCGAGTGAGCGAGTAGGTGAGTGGATGGGTGAGAGAGCGTGTGGGATGGAGTGTGAGTGAGTTAGTTAATGACATCTACTAAAAGAGTGGTGGGTGATTTATGGTCAGTTTCTAATTCATTTATAATTCTGTTATGTTTGAGGTAAACATTTTTATATCCCCACATCAAATTGGATGAATTATGTTTTTCGGAAATAACATCTATTTAGCCACATCCTGTCCTATCATCTGATTTGTTTGGAAAGGAAATGTGTATTTTGGGTGTCAAGTAAATAAATCTCTTCTACCTGGCGAAACATATCGAGTCAGCAAAATGTGTAACATCACACTCATCCTGACCCTTATAGAACTTAATCAAAGTCAACGCGTGTATTACTGAGTGCGAGAGTGATTGATTTGAACACTATTCCAGTTACATCACGGGATGTTAGCTTTATGTGGTAGAAAAGGCCTCAGACGTCCGGGGTTTTCAGTGATTGATTGGGTTCGGTGTAATCCTTTGAACAGTAAGTCAAGGCGTTATACCAAGGCTTAATGTGGCAGAAAAGTGAGGTGAGGTGAAATTGGGTTTAACATCGCGTCCATGATTATTGCACTCATATAGCTACGTGCAGTGTGTGTGTGTGTGTGTGAGAGAGAGAGAGAGAGAGAGAGAGAGAGAGAGAGAGAGAGAGAGAGAGAGAGAGAGAGAGAGAGAGAGAGAGACTGCTTGTACTAGTTCGTACTGACTCCGAGCCTCCGAGCCGACCAATCCTTCTTTTAGTCCCTTAATGCCGAGCGCCAGACAGGGTAACAACAAGGACCATATCTTTACGACTTCTGGTGGCAGAAAAGGGTGTGCTGATACATGTCTCAGAAATCTACCACTTACGCGAAACCAACGAGCCCGGTTATGGCGCTGACAAACCTAGAAACAAAATCGGAGAAACCGGGATTCGAACTCACAATCATAGGTTTCTGATGTGCCCAGGGGCGGTGGGGGAAGCCTAGCCGTTTAAGCGTTCGTTCGTCACGCCGTAGACCCGGGTTCGATTCCCCACATGGGTACAATGTGTGAAGATCATTTCTGGTGTTCCCCGCCGTGATATTGCAGGAATATTGCTAAAAGCGGCGTGCCCAAGGGACACAACTCTGCACAGCAAAGTGAGGCGCCTCCGACGCCTGGGCGCCCGTGAGCCCGGCGAGTGCATGAGCTGGGTGCAATGATGTTTAAAACATTGGAAGGAAAGCCCGAAGTGATACAGGACGTCGACGTTTTAACCACTTTTGTGAAACCCACCAGCTCAGGTATGGTGCTGACGGAACAATATTAATCTATCCATAACAGCCAATATGGGATTCATACCCACTGGTTCCATTCGTGACCAACTCGTGTTATTCCGGGACAAGCCGAATAGCGACTCGTGCCCCCCGCGTGGCCATTTTTGCGACCGGGTTCCGTCTTAGCGCAAACGCACATATATTTCCCCTTATATTATATATATTTCAGAAGCAATTAAAAGCGCATCGGGACATGCGGAATTATACAGTATGATTGAACACATTTAACTGTGTCTTGGGTATAGTTTTAGATGCAACACACATGTAAAATCAAAAATTGTTTCTGAGGGATTCTTTGACGAAGAACTTGAAATCATACGCGCATTCTGATTGGTTTGTTGTATATTCGCACATAACATTCATCGATAGGGGGACGAGTCTTCTTGCAGGTTACGGAAAGGGGCGAGTGGTGACGAATGCCACTGGTTCCTGGCACAACTAAACTCATCGCGTCACTCCTCACGAGAAGTCCATCCGTCCCTACAATGATGAAGCGAGAAGGAATATTTGATTTACGTGACAGATACTATTCCAGCTGTCACACGCTTTCGCGATAAAGAACTTGGCAATCGGTATGGCGCTATGAATATAAAATAACATTATTTATCCCAGACAATAGCTGAACACGCAGTTCAGCTGTCCTTGTCTCGCTTGCACAAAGCGATCTTGGAGCTAAGACTATCGTAATCCTGTGTTAAAGTATGGTAGTTACGATCATCTTAGCGCAAAGATCGCTTTGTGCAAGTGGGCCCAGGGGCATATAACATCATCTTTGTTTTATGGCCAATAGTATTCCAAAATAAAGGTTTCAAATATCAAAATACTTGTGCATCAAATACTCTACGTTCATGGGGCCTTTAAAACTTTGGGACAAATAGTGAGTGGGTGAGTTGGGTTTAACACCGCTTTTAACAGTATTCCAGTTATATCGCGGCGTGTCAGCTTAATGTGGGGGGAAAGCCCGAAGTTATGTAGGTGTCAGACGTTTACCACTTCGGTGAAACCCACGAGCACGGGTATGGTGCTGACAAACCTAGAAATATAATCAGGGCGAACCACGATTCGTCATGACACAGGAAAGCGGGATTTGAACCCACAATCAAATGTTTCTTGTGTGCCCAAGGGATGCAACTCTGCACAGCGAATCGCGGCGCCTTAGACGACTGGGCCACCCGTACCCCTTTGGGACAATTAACACTGTTGAAAGGTCTTTAAAGAAGAAAAACAGAACTACAAATAATATATAATTTTATTGTCAAAAAAATATAAAACAAATATGAAATGAATCATTGTATGGAAAAAAAACACAAATATAATAAATAACGGACTTCAATGATGCATAACCATAGAAAACCCATACAACTAACACAAGCTGCATCTGCTCTGTTGTTACATTAATACTTACATATTAATAAACAAATATAAGTAAGTTTACAAGGTTGAGACCAGAAACATGACATATAATATGTAACTTTCAGTGATGGGATAGAATCCACTTAATATCATATTTGGTGACTATGTTATTAGCATTGAATTATAATATACCTACTTCAGAGTCTTTTGTGAGTTTTAAGGTACCAAGATTTCTGCTGTATCACTAAACACATATAAATCTGAAAGTAACTTATTAACAAAACAAACAAAAAATAAAATTGCCAATAAATGATACCAGTAATATTTGCGAGTGTTGTTTTGTTTGCTATTTAAAATTGAAATATAAGTGCTTTTTTAAGCATTTAACTTTTGATTTGCAATGATAATTTGCACTTAATATTATATTAATAAACAAATATTGTGAGAGTACTCAGAAGTATACTATGAAATAATATGGGTACAGAGATGAAGCATACATTTTACATACTGGCAAAGTATATTCATAACTAATATGGCCATTGTTATCAATGAAATAAACCAATCCGATAAATATGCAAATGAGGTCACTTAGCAGGAACTACTTTTATGCTCCATTGATCAATTCAATGTCTGCTGTCTCTATAAACTAATAACTAATGATGCCTATAACTTAAGATAGTTGTTTTCATATGTGGGTGATAATGTAGATAAACATGGCTGCATATCATTTGGCACTACATGATAAATTGGGCGGTTCACTCAAACATTGTATTCATACGCATTTTCTCAGTTACATGTACTTCACTGAGCGAAATTAAGTTTCAAACATTGATTATTTCAAGTGAGTGAGTATGGTTTTATGCCGATTTTAGCAATATTCCAGGAATATCACGGTGGGAGACACCAGCAATGGGCTTTACAAATTGTACCCATATGGGGAATTGAACCCAGGCCTTCTGATTGATGAGTGAACGCTTTAACCACTAGGCTACCCAACCACCCCTGATTATTTTAAGAATGATATCATATGGTATAGTGATCATTACCTGTGTGTTTCTAAAGCACAAATATCACACATGAGGAATAAGTTTGTTTTATGCAAGCCTATTACTAATATATGATAGCTATGCTATGGAAACACTCAGCCATCTCTATGTACCAATTATATAGTTACCATGGGTACTACTACTAATATAGACCCAACACTGGAGAACTAATTATATATATTGACATTGTCAGTGTATTCTTTCTGCTAACAAGCCATCGCAGTTTGACAAGTACTGTTATCCACAACAGTTGTTTGGTTGTTTAACACCGCACTCAGCAATATTCCAGCTATATGACAGCAGTCTGTAAATAATCAAGTCTGGACCAGACAATCCAGTGATTGATATCATGAGCATCAATCCGAGCAATTGGGATATGATGACATGCATCAACCACGTCAGGGAGCCTGACCACCCGATCCCGTTAGTCGCCTCATACGACAAGCATAGTCACCTTTAAGGGCAAGCATGGGTTGCTGAAGACCTATTCTACCTGGGATCTTCAACGGGTCACATTTCTACAGAACCAAGTGAATATGGGAGTTTAGATTCCTCTCTAAAGTATTCATTCTATCACAGTGATGTGGAGGAAAGCCTTAATGCAGGTCTTAGACATTTACCACTTTGGTGAAACCCATGAGCACAGATATGGTGCCAAGAAACCATTTTATTGAGATAAAAGTCATATGCAGATATTTCCAAAAAGGTGGCCTGGTCATCTAAGGCGCCAAAACTCTCTGTGCACTATGATTGTGGGTTCGAATTCCAGTTTGAACCGACTATATTTCTATGTTTGTCAGCAAAACACGTGCTTGTGGGTTTCACCAAAGTGGTAAACGTGGAAGACATGCATCACTTCGGGCGTTCCTTCAACATTAAGCTGTGATGTAACTGGAATACTGATCAAAGGTTCGTTAAACCATCTCACTCACATTTCCAAAAGATACATGGCAGTTGGAGATATTGGAAAATAAATAAATTGCAGGTGATTGACTATACAAGTAATTCTTATTGCGTTTGTTTCCATAAAAATAGGCCACGCCCACTAGCGGACTAAACTAATTGTTTGTTTGTTTCTTTGTTGTTTAACGCAGCACTCAGCAATATTCCAGCTATATGAGGGCGGTCTGTAAATAATCGAGTCAGGACCAGACGTTCAAGTGATTGATATCAAGAGCATCGGTCCACGCAATGGGGATATGATGACATGTATCAACCCTGTCAGCAAGTCTGACCACCCAATCCTGTTAGTCGCTTCTTACGACAAGCATGGGTTGCTGATAACCAATTCTAACCTGGATCTTCACAATATGGAAATTAAGAATCTGATCCTGGTTTACCATTTAGATATAGAATACGTTTAGTATGGTGTTGATCGATCTTTCCGAAGCAAGGGAGTTAACTGACTGTAAAAGTCCAGTTTTCACCTTGGTCGAACTGGGCTGAAATTTCGGGTCTCGATCGTAGCACCACCAGTGTCTTTTACGAACTATGTCACTTATATGTCCCTCCTGTTGACCAATCAGATTCCACTTCTCTTATCAATTTGCATTAGCTTGAAACAAAATGGCTGCGCCCGGTCAAGACCTCTTACGACAAGCATAGTCGCCTCTTACAGCAAGCAACTATATTAATGAAAGAATCTGGTGTTCCTTAACTTCTTTGAGTGGTATATATAGCTGACTGATAAACCTTGCAAATATTGAGTACAATATTGTATACGATGTATGTAATAGCACCTTCATATACATGGTCCCATACAGGTCGAATAATGACCCAAAATATTTGGTGGAATCTGTCATCAGCTGTCAACCTGTCTTCTGAGAATGTCGGATGATTCTGTGTCACTGAACTCAACCTGAGCCATGGATGGTAACTCTGACACAAACAGGGAACGCTGGGATTGAAAGTACTGTGACCTTGCATCCTGACCTTCAACATCTTGTGAAGCTTCACCTTGTGATTGGAAGTCATGTGACCTTGTCACTTCTGAATGAGGTTCACGCAACATATGTGAATAAGGGTCACGTGACCTTAATTCCTGGGATTGGAAATCATGTGACCTTGACATCAGTGGATAAGGGTCATGTGCCTCTAATTCCTGGGATTGGAAATCCTGCGACCTTGACACCTGAAAATAAGGGTCATGTGACCTTGACCTAAGAGATTGGACAACTTGTGACCTTGACTGATCTTCATTATACTGATAAGGTCTTGAAAAATCAAGTGACCTTGACCCCTGTGTATGAGGTTCCGGTGAGATGGAACTCTGGGGTACATCTTGCTGAGCTGTTTGGGTATCACATGAGTCATGGAAGTGTGATGCTGATGCATCTGGATTTGACCTGAACTGTGAGGCTGGAGACTTGAGCCCAAAGTTAGGATGCTCTTGTGACACAGGATGCAGCTTGAGGATCTCTCGGACTTCCTTGGTCTGTGGAAGCATGGTCCCCTCGTGTGTCGGCTCACTTGCTTCTCTTTCCTGCACTGAAGAATTCTGGGAGCATATTGGTGAGGAATGGTTGGACACAGAGTTGCCCTGAAAATATATACCATGCTCTCATTAAACTTTTTGTTCCAATTTCACTTGAACATCGTGATTGAGTGAATATTGTTTAAAGCCTCAGCAATATTATGCCTGCCTCTAAATATTGCAGAATGGACCAGAGATACCTGTGACAAAAGGCAGAAAATGACACTCAGCACAGTCATTGTGGCTGTGTTACTGGAGGCTGGTAGCGTGGACCTCACCTTGGTGATTGTGTTACTGCAGGCTGGTAGAGTTGACCTCTATTGACTCACCTGGGTGGCTGTGTTACTGGAGGCTGGTAGAGTCGACCGCTACTGACTCTCATGGGTGGCTGTGTTAGTGGAGGCTGGTAGAGTCAACCTCTACTGACTCACCTGAGTAGTTGTGTCACTGGAGGCTGGTAGAGTCGACCTCAACTGACTCACCTGGTGGCTCTGTTACTGGGGGCTGGTAGAGTCAACCTCTACTGACTCTCATGGGTGGCTGTGTTAGTGGAGGCTGGTAGAGTCGACCTCTACTGACTCACCTGGTGGCTGTGTTACTTGAGGCTGATAGAGTCGACCTCTACTGACTCACCTGGTTGGCTGTGTTAGTGGAGGCTGGTAGAGAGGACCTCACCTGGGTGGCTGTGTTACTTGAGGCTGGTAGAGTGGACTTCTACTGACTCACCTGGTTGGCTGTGTTACTTGAGGCTGGTAGAGAGGACCTCACCTGGGTGGCTGTGTTACTGGAGGCTGGTAGAGTGGACTTCTACTGACTCACCTGGGTGGCTGTGTTACTTGAGGCTGGTAGAGAGGACCTCACCTGGGTGGCTGTGTTACTGGAGGCTGGTAGAGTGGACTTCTACTGACTCACCTGGTTGGCTGTGTTACTTGAGGCTGGTAGAGAGGACCTCACCTGGGTGGCTGTGTTACTTGAGGCTGGTAGAGTGGACTTCTACTGACTCACCTGGTTGGCTGTGTTACTTGAGGCTGGTAGAGAGGACCTCACCTGGGTGGCTGTGTTACTGGAGGCTGGTAGAGTGGACTTCTACTGACTCACCTGGGTGGCTGTGTTACTTGAGGCTGATAGAGTCGACCTCTACTGACTCACCTGGTGGCTGTGTTACTTGAGGCTGATAGAGTCGACCTCTACTGACTCACCTGGTTGGCTGTGTTAGTGGAGGCTGGTAGAGAGGACCTCACCTGGGTGGCTGTGTTACTTGAGGCTGGTAGAGTGGACTTCTACTGACTCACCTGGGTGGCTGTGTTACTGGAGGCTGGTAGAGAGGACCTCTACTGACTCACCTGGGTGGCTGTGTTACTTGAGGCTGGTAGAGAGGACCTCTACTGACTCACCTGGTTGGCTGTGTTACTTGAGGCTGGTAGAGAGGACCTCTACTGACTCACCTGGTTGGCTGTGTTACTTGAGGCTGGTAGAGAGGACCTCTACTGACTCACCTGGGTGGCTGTGTTACTTGAGGCTGGTAGAGTGGTCTTCTCCAGGCTCTCTATCATCATCCTAGACTCTGTCAACAGGCGCTGGAGTTTACTTGCAGGGGAGGCAGCATCAAGATGGGACACAGCCTGGAAACAAATGTATCTGCTACAAAACTCATTCCACTTCCACTATCATGACATCAGATAAGTCAATAGAGTCTTTCCAATTCAACGTGGATGGAGTGGAATCCAAAGCTCTTGTGAGTCAAATCTATACTTAAGGTTTTCTAACACAAATCCAGATGCAGACACAAATGTCAATATGCAACTGGGTTCCACAGTACACGCTTCCAGTCTAGATTGACACGCACTGGTTGAAAAATATACACTGAGGGTTTTGAGTTGGTTGGTTGGTTGGTTTGTTGTTTAACGCTGCACTCAGCAATATTCCAGCTTTATGATGGCTGTCTGTGCATAATCGAGTCGGGACCGGACAATCCAGTGATTGACATCGCGAGCATCAATCCACACCATTGGGATACGATGACATACCATACTAACTCACTCACTCACTATCTATTCAAACTGGAATCCCTATGGGGATGTGACCTTCCCAGAAAAAGGTTTTCTTGCAAAAGAGACTATAGGTAATATACAAAATAAACTATTCAGGACTATGTATTTGATGAAGTAATGTTGTGAATCCCTCTCCAATCCCTTGTGTTTTACTCAGAAGAGATCATTGACAATGGAAGCTCGTCAGTTCCCTAACCAGCTCACCTCACTGTCTGTGTCTTGATCCAGGAATGAGGACAGGCGGTCTTCAAATGAAACACGGCGGTGGTCATTGTCAATTTCTTGTTGCCGTGGAGACACACATTGAACAGGTTCATTACCATGGCAACTGATGGAATCATCCAGACCAATGCTAGAAACGTGTGAGAAAAAATTCCATTCAATAATGAGACAAGACCGATGTATTTTCTTGTTCAAATGATTTTTCTTTTACAATATGCCCCAAAACAGGAAGCAAAAGCAAGGAAAAGAAAGAAATTTGAATGGTCTAACAAGGGAAAGTGTAAGACTACCTTCATGAAACTTTTGTTGAATTTCAAATCAAATACAAATCCATTTGAAAATCATCAATGTAATACATAACGTCAAAACCAGGGAATTACCAGTCTTGATTATCTGCCGAAACATATTCCAATGGGCGTAAAAGGCAAAACAGCAGAGAAAATTATATAAATGGACCCCAAAGTAACAACACAATCCTATAAGTGGACACACTTACAGTCACCTAGAACGTTTGAATACATGAAGCAATACTTCGACTGTATACAAGCGCATATGTAGCTATTTATAATAATGTTCCAAAAAATATTCAAATACCCCTCTCGAGCAAAGGTTATGTACTTTTTGCCAAGCAAATGGAGAATTTCTTGTTGAAGACGAAATTGACTTACACTTTGTGTGAGTTCATTGCAGCTTGAACCTTCATAGAGTGAGGGCCAAACTGTATGAACGTCGGAGCTTGTTGCAACGTTCATACAATGTTTGGCCCTCACTCTATGAAGGTTCATACTCCAATGAACTCATGCAAATTGAAAGTCAATTTTCATGTTTCATATCATTCATAGTAAGTCTAGATCTATGCACATTTAGTTTCGAGTGCAACTTCTATGTTTACACTGACAGCCATACAACATCCAGCTGTATAGCGGAATAAAATAGTTCCTCAAAAGAGGTGACATGACCATATGTTTGCTAAACTTGCTCTTCAGGAACGTCTGGTGCAGTTTGTTTACAACAAATGTATTCAAATTCTATCATCATTGGATGAGAAAGGTGTGTTAAGAACTACCTCAGTAAGTCAGTCACAATGACAGCACGTCGTAATACATTTACATCAAGTACAAGATGTCAAAATGGCAACACGATAAACGTAACGGGAGAGATTTCTGAAGTTGTTAATGAAGCTTTGGTGGTTGCATGTGATGGTCATCATTGATCAACTGTCCAATCATTGATAGGTGATTATAAAGATGTGTCAAATAGATACTAAAACAAATTCATAGATTGCTGTAGACTGTCACTGTCAATCTTGACACGGATCAAGTCGATACTACGATAGATAGGATGTGCATTTCTTTGTTTAGTTCACTAGGATGAGTCATAGTGTGAATATTCGTGAACAATCATGCAGTCAAACTCTGTGACGTTTCTCAATGAATGCTGAAATGTTGAGTTCAAGATCAAAGTGTCTAAATGATCAGAAACAAGGATTCTGTATTTATTTAGGCTAGGCAATCCCCAGGGGTTTCCTCAGGAATGTGGAGGTATCTGTCAGTGTTCACGTTATTTCTAGAATACAATCTCTCAAAAATGTATGACTGTCAAAGTGTGTGGTTCATATACTTATGAACATCAATTTCGTGGTCATGTAATCCTCTTGTCCAATAGAAAAGCCGCATATATCATGTCACATTAAAAATAATTATTTAAATACTCTTAACACTCCTTATGTTCGTAAATTTTTTAAAAACGCACAATCTAATACACAAAATTTGTAACAAAAATGAAAATGTCCAAACAAATCTATGCTATTTTCTAAAATATATAAATTAACACAGAAACCCTGTATTGTAAATTGTAAACATTTTATGTGCGCTTCAATCTGTTCTTGTAATGTAACATGTTGGGCCAGTGGTCTTTATACTGAAATAACACTGTCTGTCTGTCTGTCTGTCTGTCTGTCTGTCTATAATAATGTCTGTACTTCTATTGCGCTAAACTCCTTACACAAGGTGAATGCTCAAAGCCCTAACACTATGACCCTGGTCAATAGATCGGTGTGCACTTGATTCTTTTATTCTCAGCTCCCTGGGGAGTATACAACCCAAGCTGCCTGTGATGCGCTGGAAGGTTAACAGCCACATTACCATCTCATCCTACCGGGTACCCAGTCACTGCTGGATGAACAGAGGCACATTTTGAACAAAGTCATTTGCCCAAGGAGACGCAACATGTCCTATATGTGCTTCAGTGTCGGGCAGGACCGAATCCCTAGAAACTCTCAAGAAACGTGGTCATCCATCCAACTATTCTCCGCAACCAACGTTGCATAACTTCACCTTATTTGTGACCTGTGCACTGTGCACAGGACCATGTGCCACCATGTGAATCTAGGGGTGCAAAATATATATCCATGCTCCAGTTAATTGCAATACATTTTAAGGAGTCCGATTTAGAACTACAATCAAAACACCAGCCTTACTCAAGCGAGCCATTGATAAATTTCAAATAATGGGATTTGCTGCGAATTGGAATGAACATCGAGCTGGTAAAGATTTTTTCTTTAGATTTGGGACAAGCGGATGGAAGTCCATATGGCACCAAGTGTTCCCAGTTGTATTTGAGATGGTTTCAAACACAAGTCAAGTACTTTGATACCATTACTTCCCTTGTAGCCATTATCCTGTAACTGGATTGGATGGCTATGTTGAGTGTATGTCACTCACACTGGATCATAACGCTGCAACGAAACAAAGATCTGACATACCATTACGGGTCTCGTCAGAACGACATTTCATCCCACCATATCAGAGCATGGCTTACCAGATTGATAAATTGACATTCGGAATGTGTCTTCTAATCATGCAACCTTGAAAAGGTTAACACAGGGTATTCCAAATGACAGTTATAGGCAGTATGAATGATTCCGTCAAACTCATCGTCTATCTCTCGCTTCAGTTGGATAAACATTTAAAACAGAAATGACTTTGCATAGCCCACGGGAGGAACTGCCATACAATCTCAGCCATCTATGACACATTACAGAATTTTATTTTGTTCAGTTTTCAAATTTTGCATAGATATCTTTGTCAAAATATTTTTAAAGTGTAGTCTGGAATGGAAATCGCCAGTTTCAAAATAGAGCCGTGAAGATCAAGAAAGCTGCTTTCTGATTAGCTAATGTCGACTTTAGGTAAGTAATTTCATTGGTCGGTCAAAGTTCACAAAAGGATGTTCTGATGACCCATAATGGGATGTCCTCATATATTTATTTAGCTGTAGCAAGAACTAAGATCTGAATTTAATGCAGATGGATGAGATGCAGATGGGATACACGAGGATGCACAGGGCACAGAATCCAGCCATGTTTCTCTTGCATCCTAACAACGGCCCTAGGAAAGCAGTAAAACCGCCAAGGAACATGTTACAATCAGCACATCAACAGCAAACCTTTGTTCCATGTTGCTGTTCTGGTTGCTGTTCTCCCGGGAGCTGTCCAAATTGAGCTGCATCAGAGTCATCTCCCTTTGCTGACGCTCATACAGCTGGAATATACAAGAGTCATGAGAAGACGACAAATCCCCCCGCCCCCATGAATTCGAAAGGACAAATCATCTGACTGTTACTTTATGGCCAACTTGATGAGAATTTCTCCCAATCTGTCTGTCCCTATACAAGAGTAGTTATTGTGCTATCAAAACAATACCATGGAATTAGGATTTTGAACTTTGTAGTTGTATGTCAGGTACACACCACTATGAACAGAGGCAAAGTCAATCTTGTTGCCATGAAAACGGAAAAACTATAAATTACAAAAATCCCTAAATAGCAAAAAGCACCAGTTGACAACCTGGTCTTTGTGTGTGTACAGTTTTCAGTACACCACTATGAACAGAGACAAAGGCAAACTTGTTACCATGGAAACTGGAAAAAAGTATAAAATATAAAATGCCTAAATAGCAAAGGGCACCACTTCAGCCCCTGATTAATACATGTACCAAATTTGAGTGAAAAATGTTGAAAATTTTTTAGTTCTGCTCCGGCAACGAAACCTACCTCGGTTTCAGCTAAATCTAACTTGTTTCCATGGAAAAAGGAATTATAAAAGAATTAGTAAATATAAAAAGGCACAACTTCAAGCCCTGCTTAATACATCTAGCAAGTAGGGATGAAATCTCTTTCACGGTTTACAAGTTATGCTCCGGAAACAAAATACGGACGACTAGTGACAGACCAGATGATATGCCAGGAGATTACAAAGGGATGGGAGAACAATCTGTGTTCTTAGATACAATATTTGATACACTGAAACAACTAGCAACAATAATTGTTTCATCATCGTCATTATTGACACAACACAGTTGCTGTGATACTTATCAGTGACTTCAGTGAATTTTTGCCTTGCGCATCTCTCAAATACCACAAGGTGAGGTAAGGTGAGGTGAAATGCAAGGCAGAGTTACAACAAGTACCATCTTTTGGTATGACGTGGCCAGGGATCGAACCCGACCTTCCACTGTACCACTAGACCACGGAGGCGGTTCCTCAAAGACAACAAAGGTGAGGTGAGGTGAAATGCAAGGCAGGGTAACAACAAGTACCATCTTTTGGTATGACCTGGCTGGGGATCGAACCCCGACCTTCCACTGTACCACTAGACCACGGAGGCGGTCCCTCAAAGACAACAAAGGTGAGGTGAAATGCAAGGCAGGGTAACAACAAATACCATGTTTTGGTATGACGTGGCTGGGGATCGAACCCAGACCTTCCACTGTACCACTAGACCACGGAGGCGGTCCCTCAAAGACAACAAAGGTGAGGTGAGGTGAGGTGAAATGCAAGGCAGGGTAACAACAAGAACCATCTTTTGGTATGAAGTGGCTGGGGTTCGAACCCCGACCTTCCACTGTACCACTAGACCACGGAGGCAGTCCCTCAAAGACAACAAAGGTGAGGTGAGTTGAAATGGGGTTTTACTTTGCATTCAAGATAATCAAAGTTATATAGCGATGTCTATGTGTGTATGTGGCTAGTGGTATTAGTTTGGACTAATGTAGGCTTAACATGGACACCTCACTCAGACACACTATACTGATTCTGAGGCAACGTTTTAACACTTAAATGCCAAGCGCCAGGCAGGGTAACAACAAGTACTGTCTCTTAACAATATTGGGTATGACATGCCCAAGGATCGAACCATCGACCTTCCGCTTTCAGGGCAGACATTCTACCAACAAGTGAGTTAGCATGGTTTCACTCTGCTTTAAGCAATATTCCAGCAATATCACTGTGGGGAACACCAGAAAAGGGTTTCGCACTATTCACTAGGCCACAGTCAAAGACGGAAAAAGTATAATAGTATGCCAAGACATTAGTCTTTCCAGGGCTATGATTGCACTTTTCAGGGCCCAAAGTAATACCAATCATGCTGTCAAACAGATTTTTTATGACATTATTCCTTTAAATGATTTACTATTAAAATATTATTTATCAAGTGAGTTATGTACTTATCATGAGCGTCTGTTGGTCGTACATTACAAGAGCAAATGAATAATGCTTACTAAAATCAAGGCATTTCATCTAATTTAAATTTTTCAAATTTAAGGCCCTTTCAAGGCCACACTGTCATTTGTAAGGCCCTTTGATGCCTGTGGAAATCTTGGCCTTGTTAACACTGTAAGAGTATCTTTCAAAGAATGTCTGTCCTACCTCACGAACACTCCTGAGTTCGGCCAGAGTACGCTCCTGCTTTGACCTCAGGGACTCAATCAGGTCATCCTTGCTCTTCTCACGCTCACCTTTATACAGAAGGAACATTGATGTCAACTAGGAACATTGCAAACAATATCACTGACTCCTCCCTCCATTCTGTCACTGACTCCTCCCTCCACACTGTCACTCACTCCTCCCTCCACACTGTCACTGACTCCTCCCTCCACACTGTCACTCACTCCTCCCTCCACAATGTCACTGACTCCTCCCTCCACACTGTCACTGACTCCTCCCTCCACACTGTCACTGACTCTTACTCCACACTGTCACTGACTCTTACTACACACTTAAATCTCTCCTCCCTTAACACTTCACTGACTTCCCCCTCCACACTTCAGTCACTCCTCCTGCACACTTACTTACTCCTCCTCCACACTTCATTGACTCCTCTATCCAACCTTCACTGACTCCTCCCTCCACACTTTAGTCACTCCTCCAAATTTCACTTACTTACTCCTCCTCCACACTTCGCTGACTCCTCTCAACTTCTGTCACTCCCCCTACACACTTTACTTACTGACTCCTCCCTCCACACTGTCACTGACTCTTGCCTCCACACTGTCACTCACTCCTGTCTCCACACAGTAACAGTGTTGAGGGAGGAGTCAGTAACAGTGTTGAGGGAGGAATCCTGCACACTTACTAACTCCTCCTCCACACTTCATTGACTCCTCTCTCCAACCTTCACTGACTCCTCCCTCTACACTTCACTGACTCCTGCCTCCACAATGTCACTGACTCCTGCCTCCACACTGTCACGGACTCCTCCCTCTACTCTGTCACTGACTCCTGCCTCCACACTGTCACTGACTCCTGCCTCCACACTGTCACGGACTCCTCCCTCTACTCTGTCACTGACTCCTGCCTCCCCACTGTCACTGACTCCTGCCTCCACACTGTCACTGACTCCTGCCTCCACACTGTCACGGACTCCTGCCTCCACACTGTCACTGACTCCTGCCTCCACAATGTCACTGACTCCTGCCTCCACACTGTCACTGACTCCTGCCTCCACAATGTCACTGACTCCTGCCTCCACAAAGTCACTGACTCCTCCCTCCCTCCACACTGTCACTGACTCCTGCCTCCACACTGTCACTAACTCCTCCCTCTACTCTGTCACTGACTCCTGCCTCCATACTGCCACTGACTCCTGCCTCCACACTGTCACGGACTCCTCCCTCTACTCTGTCACTGACTCCTGCCTCCACACTGTCACTGACTCCTGCCTCCACACTGTCACTGACTCCTGCCTCCACACTGTCACTGACTCCTGCCTCCACAATGTCACTGACTCCTCCCTCCACACTGTCACTGACTCCTGCCTCCACACTGTCACGGACTCCTGCCTCCACACTGTCACGGACTCCTCCCTCCACAATGTCACTGACTCCTGTCTCCACACTGTCACTGCCTCCTGCCTCCACACTGTCTCTGATTCCTGCCTCCACTCTGTCACTGACTCCTCCTGCACACTTACTAACTCCTCCTGCACACTTACTAACTCCTCCTCCACACTTCACTGACTCCTCCTCCACTCTGTCACTGACTCCTCCTCCACACTTCACTGACTCCTCCCTCTACACTTCACTGACTCCTCCCTCCACACTTTAGTCACTCCTCCAAATTTCACTTACTAACTCCTCCTCCACATTTCGCTGACTCCTCTCAACTTCTGTCACTCCCCCTACACACTTCACTTACTGACTCCTCCCTCCGCACTTCCCTTACTAACCTGTCATCAGCAGCTCCTCCCCCGCTGCCACCAATCTCTGCTGCAGCTGCTGCATCTCACTCCTGACCAGACTCAGCTCATTGTCCTTGCTTTGTGCACTACCTGCAACCATTCAAATCAACATCATTCCACAGGACATACATATGTATGTTTGCTGCTTAACGCTGAACTCAGCAATAAGCCAACTATAAGACAGCCTGTGAATAATCAAGAGCAAGAAGCTGAAGGCGTCCCTACTTGCGAGTGCCTCCATCTCCTCCCTGGCCTGAGTGTATTTCTGCTTCCACTGTGTGGCACGGTGCAGGGCGTCGGCTTCCCGAGTCTGGCACTCCTTACATCGCATGTCCAGAAGCTGAATACGTGAGTTCAGCTCCGCCACACTGTTGGTGGCCTGGCTAACGTCCTTCTCCTGAAAAACACAATGATCTGTGATCAAATGCACTCTCTACAGTCTATGGCAGCTACAAACACTTCAATAAAAAAACAAAAACGTCTCTGACAGTAGGGAAAACACTCATCATAACCTGTTGATTTCATTTAAAATCAGATCTCAGTTTTCCCTATCGCTAATCAAAAGTCTGAGAACATCCCATCATGGGTTCCGTCAGAATGACCTTTCGCAAACTTTGACCGAACAAGAAGTTGACATTAGCCAATAAGAAAGCAGCTTTCTCAAACTTTACAGCACAAGTTTAAGCTCCGCCACTTTTTGACACATGCTGTAAATTATCTATTGTCCTCTCATTTCCGCCTTGAAAGCCTTCTTATTTTGTAAGGACTAGTAACCTTTTGCAGGACTAGCAGAACAAAAATCCTTCTAGCCCTGTGGGCTTGCCTGTTTGTTTTTTTACTTTTTTTTTATTCCTGCAGTGTGGGGCATACCTTAAGATGGAGCAGAGTCATCAACTCCTGTTCCCGAGCCTCCAACTGCCCAATGGTCCCTGACATCGCCTTCACAGAGTTGCCAAGACTCTCATTCTGTTTCTTAAAGAAAAACGCAAATTTATCTAGGATTCCAAACAAAGAGCCTTTGGCAGGCAAATTTGGCGAAAATAATTATATTGTTCAAAAGCGGGATTTTGTTTTTTTAGTTATTACACTAATTCTGAGGTAACTTAAAATGTACAACTGTGCATCTGAAAAAAAGAGAGTTAAATCTTAATTTCAAAAATTCTGATGTATTATAACATTGTATCCTTTCAATAATGTATAACTATGCATTATAGCCTCTTCCTCTCTATTGGCCCTGTTTTCAGGAGCTGTGGGGTAGCTGAGGGGTTAAAGTGTTTGCTCGTCACACCGAAGGCCTGGTTCGATTCCCCACATGGGCACAATGTGTGAAGCCAATATCTGGGCCCACTTGCACAAAGCGATCTTAGCGCTAAGACTATTATAAGCCCATGTTAAAGTATGGGAGTTATGATCATCTTAGCACTAAGATCGCTTTGTGCAAGTGGCCCCCGCCATGATATTGATAGAATATTGCTAAAAGCGGTGAAAAATCATTCTCACTCTCTCCTGTTTTCAGTGAAAGATGCATATCAACTCCACAAAGCCACAACAACAGTTAGAACAATAATAGCATGACTTTGGTAATCTGTAATTCCAATTTGGAATTTTGTTATTGACCATAAAGCCCTTCAGGCTTGTTTAGACATTGCTCAACAGAACTTTTGTAAGGGTAAGTAAGGCACAAATTTGAAAATGTTTGACATGCACTTGGTGCATGAAGATATAAATATTAGGTTGCATTTTTCAAAAATAGGTTGCACTAGTGCATGTTTTATAGTTATATTCAGCCCTGAGTGATGTTGCTCATCTTCAGAATAAAAATATGATTGTTGGGTTGGTTTGTTGTTTAACGCCGCACTCAGCAGTATTCCAGCTATATGACGCCGGTCTGTAAAATAATCCGAGTCTGGACCAGACAATCCAGTGATTGACATCATGAGCATCGATCCACGCAATTGGGATCAATGACATGGATCAACCAAGTCAGCGAGCCTGACCACCCAATACCGTTAGTCACCTTTTGCGACAAGCATAGTAGCCTTTTATGGCAAGTATGGGTTGCTGAAGACCTATTCTACCCCGGAATATTCACGGGTCTGTTAACTATAAAGACCTGACCCTATTGTTGGACCCCCCACTCCTTACAGGATTTCTTCTCTTCTCACCTCCAGTGTATCCATGTGAACAACACTGTGTTGTTTCTGGCGACTCAGCTGCTCTAGCTGTTCCTGAGTGGTGCTGAGACTGGCATTGTGGGTCTCCTGGTAACTTCGAGCTGCCTTCAGCTTCGATTTCATCATGTCAACCTGCTTCTTCTTGTGTTGCAGCTCACCTGGACACAAAGTGAGAGATGTATTAGACTGACACCTACCTTCACTAAAATGCGTGAGTCTGGATAATACCACTGAACTCCTGGCAAGCATTCTGTGCTGGCTCACACTCTCACGAAAGCCAGGAGACAACAACGCATACTGGTTTTTGTCACTAAGTAAGCTTTTTAAAATTATTTTACAAGCCTAGTTCACAAAATATACTTCTCAAGTTTTGATACAGACACTGAGATATTTCATACTGTTACTAAATGGTTACAAAAGCAGCTGACCCGTGAAGATCCGGGGTAGAATAGGTCTTCAACAACCCATACTTGCCATAAACGGCGACTATGCTTGTCGTAAGAGGCGACTAACGGGATCGGATGGTCAAGCTCGCGGACATCGTTGATGCATGTCATAGATCCCAATTGCATGGATCACTGCTCATGATATTAATCACTGGATTGTCTAGTCCAGACTCGATTATTTACAGACCCCAATCATATAGCTGGAATATTGCTGAGTGCGGCGTTAAATAACAAACCAACTAGAAAGCAGCTTAAGGGAATGTTATATAAATTACTTATTTTTGTAATGATGCTGAATATGAGTCCAAGGCAATATTGAAAGCTACTTGGGTGACAACTTCTCCCAGCAATCAGTCACACTCAGTATATCCCTGTCAAAAGTTAAGTAGTATATTGATGTGAAGCTGATGCGAGTTGATCAAGCTGACCTTCATATCGAGAACACTTCTGTTCCAGTGTCAGCAGCCTCTGTCTGTCCCGCTCCCAGGCCAGGAGCTGATTGCTGTGAGCTGTCACTGTCTCATTCAGCTCATTGTCTCGCTCCCTCAGCTCCTGAATCAACAGCTGAATCTCTCGTCGCTGTTTCTGTTGCGTTGTGCTGTCTGAGGAGGACATGGGATTCTGAAGCAGGCATACCAAAATGTTACAACACGAAGGGAACATGTTTGGGCATAATATTTTTTATCACAAGAACGTTTCTATGTATTCACCGACCCTAAAATTCAGGAATGTGAAAAAACAACATAAATTCCTGTTTAAAGCATTTAAAGTATCGCCTAGGCTGAACATTACATTTAAAAATATAAATCATAAATTGTCTCCCTTTCTGACCTTGACAATCGATACATGCTTAACATACTCAATGACATGTAAGTGTTCAGTCAAGGGCTGGGACGGGTAACTCAGGTCGCCCTAGCCCTATTTGGGCTGGGACGGGTAACTCAGGTCGTCCTAGCCCTATTTGGGCTTGGACGGGTAACTCAGGTCGTCCTAGCCCTATTTGGGCTGGGACGGGTAACTCAGGTCGCCCTAGCCCTATTTGGGCTGGGATGGGTAACTCAGGTCGTCCTAGCCCTATTTGGGCTGGGATGGGTAACTCAGGTCTTCCTAGCCCTATTTGGGCTGGGACGGGTAACTCAGGTCGCCCTAGCCCTATTTGGGCTGGGATGGGTAACTCAGGTCGCCCTAGCCCTATTTGGGCTGGGATGGGTAACTCAGGTCGTCCTAGCCCTATTTGGGCTGGGATGGGTAACTCAGGTCGCCCTAGCCCTATTTGGGCTTGGACGGGTAACTCAGGTCGTCCTAGCCCTATTTGGGCTGGGACGGGTAACTCAGGTCGCCCTAGCCCTATCTGGGCTGGGACGGGTAACTCAGGTCGCCCTAGCCCTATCTGGGCTTGGACGGGTAACTCAGGTCACCCTAGCCCTATATGGGCTTGGACGGGTAACTCAGGTCGCCCTAGCCCTATCTGGGCTGGGACGGGTAACTCAGGTCGCCCTAGCCCTATTTGGGCTGGGACGGGTAACTAGGTCGCCCTAGTCCTATTTCATGCACAGTCAGAGCCATAGCCAAACAAAGTTCAGACATACTTGTCGCGGAGAATGTAGGCTGACCGGTGACCGCTGCTTTCCCGAGTCCAGGTAGTGTTGGTGTTGGGATCGATCAGGATCCCCTGGCCTCTCAGAATGTTGACCATCACTGACCACATGACGTACTGGGGAAGAGGGCTCCACTCTAGCGGTTATACGGACTGGACGAAGTGGGCGTTTAAAGGGACCATCCTTGTCAGAACAAACAATGACATCAATATTTGTGTTTATGCAGACATTTCTGCATGAATAATGTACCAGCAAAAAGTGAGTGAGTTTACCGCCTCGATATTTTAATATTAGCATAAGAAAACCCACAGACAACAAATAATCATTCGATGGTACCGTACTCCCTTTTAGATATAGATGCCATGGTGTTCAGATCAAAAAGAGGAAATAAAATATCATCAACAACATCAGAGCTCTGCATTGATCCTGTGCATTCGGAACAAGCTGATTGACTTCCTTTTCAATATACAGAAATCAAATAATTATGTGAGCGTGGTTTACACGTCTTTTAGCAATACTGTAACGGGGGATACCAGAAATGGTCTCCTAACATCGAACCCATGTGCGGAATCAAAGCCTTCTGACCTTCAGGGCGGGAAGCAGACATTTTAACCACGAGACTATCCCACCGCCCAGGAAGGTCTTAGGTGATGTCCCTTCAAATTCCAGATTATGACCCCTCGTCTTTCAGCACCATTCCATTGTGAGTCATACAAAAATGGAAAAACATCTCCATATGTATCACTACAGACCTTTCTCCCCATCAAGGTGAGGTGAGGTGAAATGGGGTTTAACGTCGCGTCCAAGATTATTGCACTTATATAGCGACGTGCATGTACATGTGTGTGTTTGTGTGGCTGCTTGTACTAGTCCGGACTGATGCCGATTTATAGTGCTAGCTCACTGATACGATGCCGCAGTTTAACATGAATACCCCACTCAGACACAGTATACTGACTCCGAGCTGACAAGTCCTTGTTTTAGCCCCTTAATGCCGAGCGCCAGACAGGGTAACAACAAGTACCATCTTTAAACGCCTTTTGGTACGACGAGGTCGGGGATCGAACCCCGGACCTTCCGCTCTCCGGGCGGACGCTCTACTACTAGACCACGGAGGCGGTCCCTCCCCATCAAGGAAACTGACTATTCAGGATACACTGACATACTGTTCAAAGTGGTGTTAAACTCAACTCACTCACTCTGCAAACATACTGTTGACTGTCTGGTTCACATTTCAGATATTACTGAGTTTTACTTACTACGATATATATTTGCAAAATCAGTGACATAAATTACCTTAATGGGCGTGCTGTGGTGAGGGCCTTCTCTTTCCACTATGCTCTCTGAGAAAACATCTTCAAGAAATAAAACCTTAATTACTGATGATAAACCCTTAATGATTGAAAGAAATTAGTATGAAAGTCAAGGGGTCTTCATCAGAGGCAGAACCAGGATTCTGAAAAGGGGGTGCATATAATATACTGAACAAATAAAAGTAAGGGATCACAAATATTTGGGGGGATATATTTTGCAGTGCTTACAATTTCATAAAAATTTCCCCAAAAAATATTCATGATCCCTAACTGTTTTTGTTCAGAATACTTGGCTGAGTGTGGGGTTAATGTGTAGGTATCTGAAAAAAAGGAGGGATGTGCACCTTGCACCCCTCCTCTGGATCCGCAATTGTTTGTTTGTTGGTTGTTAGCGCTGCTCTCAATATCCAAGCTATATGGTGTAGGTCTGTAAATAATCGAGTCTCGACCAGACAATCCAGTGATTGACATCATTAGCATCGATCTAGGCAATAAGGATACATTGACATGCATCAACCAAGTCAGCAAGCCTGGCCTCTCGATTCCATTAGTCGCCTCTTACGACAAGTGTAGTCGCCTTTTACGACAAGCATAGTCGCCTCTTACGTCAAGCATGGGTTGCTAAAGACAGTTCTAACCCAGAACCCACTGGTGCTTAATATGAGAGAAAATATATCAGTTTTCCTTCAAAAACATGAAATGTAGTGGCATATAGTCAATATTAAACATGTTTAGATGTTGCTATATTTGTTTACGTTGTGATATTTTTGCAGTGAACAAAAATATGATGCAAAAACACATCTTCATTTCAAACAGAGACCATATACCGATATATATGGCATATGGTCTCTGTTTGAAAGCTAGAATTTGTAGAAATACTTACCAGAATCATCTCCAAACATTATCGCAGTATTTCTGAAGTTGACCCCTCGTTCGAATCACAGACAGATATCAATCTGTTGAAGCAAATATCAAGAAAGTATGAGCTAGCCATCAATTGCAAAACTTCGGAATACAATGGCTGACAGTAGTCCTTTTTTTATAAGCTCATTTGCATGATTCACTAACATTGGCCCAAAACAGTACATTCATCATATGCTGGAGGAAAAACCTAGTTGTTTCTGGTTATAATACGTTTTTGCAGCAATTAATAAAAGTTCAGTAGAGTGAGGACAACACAAGAGGTGTTGTGACGTGCAGGTTAGAGTTATCTGCCCTTGTTTAAACGTCATGAACATAACAATGCCTGACAAGGGGGGCTAAACATTATGCAGACAAACAGAGAATAGGGTACTTTTGGGGGGCCTAACATGAACAAGTTAAAAAGTGAGTGAGTGGGTTGGGTTTAACGCCGCTTTTAACAGTATTCCGGTCATATCACGGCATGTCAGCTTAATGTAGGAGGAATGCCCCAAGTGATGCAGGTCTCAGACGTGTACCACTTCTGTGAAACCCACGAGCACGGGCATGGTGCTGACAAACCTAGAAACATAATCTGGGCGAACCAGGATTTGAACCCACAATCATAGGTTTCTGGCGTGCCCAAGGGACGCAACTCTGCACAGCGAATTGCGGTGCCTTTAACGACTGCGCCACCCATGCCCCCACAAATTAAAAAGAGAATGGCAGCTGGAATCATTAAATATATCAATAACATAGATTGCATGTTACAGATAACTGACATTCATTCCTGGGCCCACATGCACAAAGCGATCTTAGCACTATGACTATCTTAAAGGGATTGGACGTCAAACGTTCTGAAGCTTTTCTAAACAATAGCCGATGACCCCCAACCTCACTCAGCTCTGCTCCCTATATTCCGTTTCTGCTCAGTGACAAAACTGTCGGTGTGGCTTATCGCGTGACCAGGCTTTTCTCGTTCGTAAACAAATGCACATATTCTGTAATAACAACAGACGGCCTAATGCATGCCTTACAGTGTGTTTTACATATTGTTTGCATAATTATAAAGACATACTACTACAACTACGACAGTGAGGTGCATGGCAATAAATCTTTACACATCAAATATCTGAATATCTCTAGCTCTCGGAAGGGCTCTCAATGATGATAAGCAAATCGAAATAGTATTTCATGTTTTAGGATATTTTCTCAATGAAAGTCAAACATTTCATGACGTATGTTTATTAAAACATGCTAAATGTGTAGACTCATACAAAATGAAACAGGTAAAAAACACATGAATGGACTGTTAAAGATGTGACTTTGTGACAGATGTTGGTTGGTTTGTTGTTTAACGCCGCACTCAGCAATATTCCACCTATATGACGGCTTGTGACAGAGGTACTCGCAATGATATGACTTCAGCGTATAACCTGGGAATTTAGTAAAGTGCAGCACATGTCATCAGCCTGGGAACTGCCGTCTGTTTTTCATTTTACAAGACAAATGCATGCAATAATCTTTATCTCTGCCTAACAAAGGAGGGATATCAGTGTTAGAAACTAACAGTTTTTGTCCACTAGTCCTTATAATGATAACATATAGCAAAACCCTTAAACTGGGCCAATTTCTACTAGTCCTTAGAATACCTTTACTATTGGGCAGTTTGATAAGGACTACAGGACTAGTGCCAATTTCTAACGCTGGATATTCAATCATTGAAGCAATAAATCATGATCAACAGGGATAGAAATTAACCAAGAAAATATACTAGCCCGAATGATAAATAGGGGATACCCCAAATGTTTGAAATTTTACTTGCCCTTGGGATTCTTTCAACATTACCAAAGTAGGTCCACTCTAGCGGGCTAGTGCATACTTCTATCCCTATCATGTTTAATAATGTTATATTGCAAAATTCACATTTTCATTGACCAAGGTTTTATCTAAATGTTGTTCACCTGAAGCAATGCATTAGTATCTGACAGCACTTTTTAAAAGAAAAAGAAAATGTTTCCCGAAACTTGTTTAATGCCATAGACAGCTTCGCGCTTATTTCGCCACTTTTTTTCAATCCTCAGAGGGGGCACGGTGTGCAGAGTTGCGTCCCCTGGACACGCCAGAAACCTATGATTGTGGGTTCGAATCCCGGTTCACCCTGATTATGTTTCTAGGTTTATCATCACCATACTCGTGCTCTTGGGTTTCACCGAAGTGGTAGATGTCTGAGACCTGCATCACCTCGGGCTTTCCTCCTACAAGGAAACCAACAAGGCCACATGATACATCTGTATACTGGTTTCACCTTTCAGCCAACGGTAATATATTTGACTGAGCATCACCTGTTCACAAGCTTCACTTGTCGGCAGCAGTTTGCTTTTACGGAAATGTAGCAACTGATCATTCTATTTTCTAGCCAAAAGCAAAATATATCATTGTGCATCACTGTTTCCTCGTGAAACAAATATACCTTGCATTTCACTCATCATTGTTTACATAGTTGGCAAGAACTCCGCTTGTTCAATCACGTTCGTTACCCACCATCCCAAACATCCGGTGAATGGGTTATAATAAAAGTAAGATAATAATGTTTATCTTTTTGTATTAAATCAAATTTGACTTATCACGTATGATTAAACATACTTGACTTCGGATAATAATCCAAACACACATTAAAAACTAGTTGCGCTTAAAACAAGTTTTATTGTATATTTTTAAGCAAAGAGGAATAGGATAATTTCGTCTCACTGTTGCACTTTTCACTATCAGAAGCATATTCTAGCGCATGCGTGTACAGCTATTTCATAATCTACTTCCTTCCTGTGCATGAGGCTAGCAGTTTATTACTGGAAGTCTGTCAAGGTAAGTTTGCACTCAGCATGATCAAGGGCGAGCGGCAGTGACCGTTGTCGAATTGTCAACTTTAACGGGCTGCGTATGGAGCTAACTGGCTCTGGCAGAAGCTCTCGCATCACTGATCTCACTTGCCTCTCCGATCCAAGCCTAAGGTCCCTCGTCAAGCTCGTGTAAAGTTAGCCTACCCCTAATTCTATCCTCAGCCCTTGGACCATCTTTCCGATTATTAGGGTTAGGTAACCCTTTCCGATCAAACACCCCTTCACGATAAGGTAAACAATCGGATGCCAATCACCTGGTAAAAAACACAGTAAGCCACTGATTATTTATGATCATCTATGATCATCATTGTCAGGGAGGGGCGGTCGGGTAGCCTAGTGGTTAAAGCGTTCGCTTCGTGACGCCAAAGACCCAGGTTCAATGTGTGAACCTCATTTCTGGTTTCCCCCGCCCTGATATTGCTGGAATATTGCTAAAAGCGGCGTAAAACCATACTCACTCACTCATTGTCAGAGGTTTGAATCTAAAATTTGCTTCAGTTATGATCCTTGGTGGTTAAAGCATTCGCTTGTCAGAATTGTCATGGCAAAGGCCCAGGTTCGAATGTACCCATTTCTGATGTCCTGGAATATTGCTAAAAGTGGCGTAAAACCATGCTCTCTCAGCACCATACCCTTACTTGTTGCTCGTAGATTTCACGAAATTGACAAACTTGTGTGATTTGCTTCCCAAATGAATTTATTTTTTCAGGTTATTAATGTCAATTCGGTCACTTTACCCCTGTTTACAGAAAGTTTTGGAGTAAGCATGGCTGCTGCAGATGTTGCAGAGTCAGGAAGTGGTGATCACAAGTTTCTGGAATATGATGGCCCTAGGAAAGGTGTTAAATACCCAATGAGGGTCCTCTACTGTGGAGGTGAGATTATGATCATGTAAGATCCATTTTCAGAACATACATGACATATATCCAGTGCTCCAGATAACCTGTGTATACTATAAAGATGTGTAAACACATCATCATAACACAATAATTTTGAGATGATTTTAGTGCAGTGTCTGCTTTCAATGTATGTGTGGTCCTGCTGTTTGTAATTGTCTCCATGTTTCTCTTTCAGAATGTAGTATGCCTGTAGAGGTAAGTTGGATGTTTTGAATGGGAGAGTGTTCGGGTGAACATGGTGAATGAACCGGTATTTTTTTCCAGATTAGATTTCTAATACTCAACATACATGACATAGTTAGTAACACCCATAAATCATGAAAAATGTTTTTTGTTTTTATGATTTAATTAATACTTGTTAACTGGTCAAAATAGACATGTTTCATCACACAGAAGGCCAGGATTCAAAGGCCACATGCATACAATGTGTGAAGCCCATGTTTTGATGTTCTGTTCCTCCTTTCAAAACCTGCACCATGTCTCGGACTCAGTCATTTACAACACATCTCTACGTGAAGATCAGATGACGGGTGGTCGGGTAGCCAGGTGGTTAAAGCGTTTGCTTGTAACACCGAAGACCGGGGTTTGATTCCCAACATGGGTAGAATGTGTAAAACCCAATTTTTGATGTCCCCTTGCCGTGATATTGCTGGAATATTGCCAAATTCACCACATATTACCACATTCGCTCACTCACCCCCCTCCTTAGAAGGTCACATCAGGTGAACCCTAAATGAACTTTGACTGTCCCAATCTAAAAGAAGGATACATGGGTTCTTGAGTCCAGGTGTTGGCTCTCTAAAAAGATTCAGCTTCATTTCTTTACTATCTCAGACAGGTTCCGTGATCTAGTGGATAGATTGTCTTGGTGGAGAGCGGAAAGTCTATGGTTTAATCCCATGGCCATGTACTAGTTGTTATTCTGCCTGGAGGGGGCACGGATGGCTCAGTCGTCTAGGGCGCCGCAATTCGCTGTGCAGAGTTGCGTTCCTTGGACACGCCAGAAACCTATGATTGTGGGTTCGAATCCTGGTTCTCTCCGATCATGTTTCTAGGTTTGTCAGCACCATACCCGTGCTCTTGGGTTTCACCGAAGTGGTTAACGTCTAAGAGCTGCATCACTTCGGAGTTTCCTCCCACATGAAGCTGACACGCTGTGATATAACTGGAATACTGTTAAAAGCGGCGTTGAACCCACCTCACTTACTCACTATTCTGCCTGGAGCTTGGCATTAAGCGGATAGGACAAGGGTTGACCGGCTTGGAGTCAGTATGCATGGTATAGTTTGTCATGTGGGGGTTTCATGTTAAACTGCTGATTGTAAGTTCACCTGAAGCGACCTCCTGTAGAGATGTCGTCCGATCTTCACACAGAGAGGTATCATGCTGGAATAAACAATGTTATTAAACATCTGATTGTTAGGAGATTTTCATTTATGATGATGATTGGTATTGCTGAAACTAATGAAAATGTCCATGATACAAAGTAATACAATTCTCAGTTAATAATTGTAAATTGGAGGATAGGATGGGGAGGTTCAAGTAAAACATAACAGGTTATAGAAGGTAAAGATTGTCAAAGAATAGGGGCAGTTATCATGGGGACTTCACATTCAAATATTGGTGGCATGTCTGTGAATCCTTGAGTGTCATGAAAAAACTTACAAGCACTTGGCATGCTGAGGAAGGGTCACTTATAAAGATGTCATGGATGAAACGTCTGAGCCCTATCTCATTAAAATCGTATCTAAGTTCGCGCTGTCGCTAAATAAAGATCTGAGGACATCCCATTACAGGTCACGTCAGAACGACCTTTCGCAAACTTTTAACGAACACTGAGATGACTAACAAGAAGTCAACATCAGCCAATTAGAAAGCAGCTTTCTCGAGCTTTATGGCACTCGTTTCAACCTGGCGACTTCCATTTCAGACTACGCTTGAAAAACTTTTGAAAACTGAACAAACGAACATTCTGGAATGTCTAATATATGGTTTAGATTGTATGGCAGTGCTTCCCACATACTGTGCAACACTCCCTCCGTTGAAATGTTTATCATGGAAGCGAGAGATAGACGATAATTTAGACGGAATCAGTCATAGGGGCCGTAACTATCGTTCTGAATACCCCGTGTTAACGTTTTCGAGGTTGCCTTATTAGAAAACACGTTCCGACTGTCACTTTCATGATCTGGTAAGCGACGCTTTGATTGGTCGGATGAAAGGTCGTTCTGACGTGATCCGTAATGGGATGTCCTCAGATCTTTGTTTAGTGATAGCAAGAACTAAGATCTGATTTTAAGGATATTGCGTCTGAGCCTCTCTCTAATTACCTTGGTTACCATTGGTTACAGTACTGTGAGTTCTACCCCAACTATGAGAAGTGCAAGGAATGGCTAAAGAGCAATATTCCAGAGGAGTTTTCAAGGCTCATGGCAGGTACGTGTGGACAAACCTTCTCCTTCAACATCTCACAGGTCAAAATATTACTTGGGGCACAGGTGGCCCAGAAGTGTAAGGCGCAACAATTAGCTCATCTTCCCAAGGAAAGGGTGTTAACTGACTATTAAAGTCCAGTTTCCACCCTTGCCAAACTATGCTGGAATTTCTGGGCTCGATCTTAGCGCCACCAGTGGCTATTACGAGTAACGCCCCTCATATGTCCCTCCAACTGACCAATCAGATTCCACCTCTCGTATCACTTGGATTTGCTTCAAACAAAATGGTGGCACCAAGTCAAGACGATTTGATTGATAATCAAGATCTATATTGTACTAAAACGGGTCTTACCTCACGACATGCATCAAATCACTTGAGCACCTTGATTAAAAACATGAAAAGGTTTGCAAAATATCTCACTTAGTCCAGATTGCGATACACATGCTTTGCAAATCCTACAGTCGTCTGAAATCTGCACTTTGAAATCCATGTTTTTTACACACCGGATGTCTAGTTCATCACACGATCTTGATTGAACTATGCATAGACTCGTTAGTCCAGCCAAAATGTAACGCCAGCCTGTTTCGGCAAGGGTGGAAACTGGACTTTTATAGTCAGCTAACTCCCTTGCCTCGGGAAGATGCAATTCACTGTGCACACTTGCATCCCTTAGGTGTGCCAGATAGATCACAGACATACATTACACTGATTACATTTCTAGGTTTAGCAGCACCATACCCATGGTCCTTGGTTTCTCCAAGGTTGTAGACATCTGAGACCTGCATCACTTCGAGCTTTCCTCCCACATCAAGCTGACACACTGTGATATAACTGGAATACTATTCAAAGCCACGCTAAAACAAACTCATTCACTCACTAAGAATGCTATTGATATACTCTCTTATTGCATCGAAAAAAAGTGTTATTTTCAATCAGGGTTCAAAATTCTTTGGATTTTGAGGTTTGGTTAAAATTGTAATGACCCAGTTATAAGTTCCAGATGCCTGAATCATATTTTTAACAACAATACCTAGTGAAAATGTTTATTATCTGAAACAACAAATACTTGTGACAAACACTCGGAAACTGATGGACATGTGAACACGCTTAATCCACAGATGATTCAAGAAATATATTGGGGTATTCAGAAATGAAAATTGGAATTATCATCACTATTAAATGGCAGGAGGCAAACTTTCAAACTTACAACTGCTTACTATCATGATTATATAGCCTGACATTCTCGGAGTTTGTTGATGGATGAAACTTATCCCTCGACTTGGCACGTCTTTATGAGTGCTCTATGGGAATTTTTTAAACCTGCCACACACTGTATTTTCAGAATAGTCTGTGATCACAATGATCACTCTCTTGCGTGTTTATGCGTCCTCTCGGTGCATGTGTGGTCCAGTCATCTAAGCCACGGCAATGCACTGTACAGATTTGCGTCCTTTGGGCACACCAGACACCTTCGAATCCCAGTTCATCCCAATTATGTTTCTATGTTTGTCAGCTCCATACCTATGCTCATGGGTTTCACAAAAGTGATAAACACCTGAGACCTGCATCATTTAGGGCTTTCTTCCAACAATAAGCTGACACACCATGATATAACTGGGATACTGTTAAAAGCAGTGTTAAACCCAACTCACTCACTCACTCTTGCTGGTGTTTGTTCCAGATAAGGATGAGGAGGAAGGGAAGGCTGGGGAGGAAGATGGGGAGAAGAAGAAGCGACAGACTCGAGGGGGGAAAGGCATGATGAAGGCTAAGAAGAAGACGGAGCCACAAGGGATCAAGATGTGGACTGCGACCCGGGGCAAGAAGAAGAAGGTCACATTTGTGGCTGGTTTGGCATCCTATGGTAAGCTGATTCAACTAACAGATCCTAGTGGAGTCAGGGTTTGGCAGATTCAAGGAGACTAAGGGAGTTGATATATTCATGACTCATCAATATCATAGGATTGATGGTATTGACCTCTGTTAACCTATTCATAAAACATCAATGGCTGAGGTCTGAGGGCAATGCATAATGAATTACGGTTGCTTTCTGAAGAGTTTATCTCCAGGGCTCGCATTTCTGTAACCCTACACTAAACCCTGGATTCATTCCCGTGGTTCTCTTAATATCAGGGGGCATGGGTGGCCCAGTGGTCTAAGGCACTGTGATTCGCTGTGCAGAGTTGCGTCCCTTGGGCACCCCAGAAACCCATGATTGTGGTTTCGAAATCATGATTCACGACGATTATGTTTCTAGGTTTGTCAGCACCATACCCGTGCTTGTGGGTTTCACCGAAGTGGTAAACATCCGAGACCTGCATCACTTTGGGCTTTCCTCCTACATTAAGCTGGCACGCTGTGATATAACTGAAATAATGTTAAAAGCGGTGTTAAACCCAACTCACTCTCTCAATCTCAAATTACCCGCCCTTGATTTTCATTAACATTTTACCAACCAATCAAATGTTCAAGCTAAGGAAAAGGAAAATGAGTAAGGGAGGCAACTCATATTGACATGAACACAAAGCCACTGCCAGTGTTAATGGACATAAGACATCCTTGCCATCAGTAAGATATGTTGATGTTTTTTTAGGGCTTCCTTTGCGTTTCAGTCAGTTTTTCAATTTTGAAATTCTAGCAAACTCAATCGTAATCAATGGGACTGGCCGTCATGTTGTTGATATTGCCAACCCAACATTGAGGCAGGTTAGCAACTCTTATTCTGATTGGTCCGTTCGACTGAGTAGCAAATTGGCAAATGAAAATCAAGGGCAGGTAATTTGAGATCGCAAGAACCACCGGCATGGGTCCAGGAGATAGTGTCGGTTTATTTTGTTTTACTTGTGACCCCCATACATAGGTAGGACAACAGCGTAACTTTGTATTCTCATAACATTATGCAATTTTAAATAGTAACCATGGAAACCTAAGCACATAATTCTTGATTTACTTTACAAAATGTGGGAGTTCTGTCCAATCTATTTATGACTTAGGTGTCCCTCACTGAATAAAAGGCTTTCTTGTCATTGGCAAGTTATGTCTTATATAGATCTATAAGAAAATTAACATATGCATTACTCATCAGTTTAACTGGTGTCTTTTGCTATTTTGAAATTATTCTAAATTTTATTTTCTTATGTTTCCATGGCAACAATTTCTACTTAAGTATCAAAGGCGGGTAGGGTTTGATTCTGGGCAATAACTTGAAAACCTTTCAACATATTTCAATGAAACTTGGCATAGGGATTGCTCATTGGCTTAATGGGTTGCCTTTTGCTATTTTAACATTTTCAGAATTTTTTGGCTGCCACGTTTCCTTGTAAACAATTTTTGATTTAGTCTCAAATACTCTAGGCTTTGTTCCTGAGCCATAACTCTCAAAATAATGAATACTACACATATGAAATGACCACATGCTTAACTATTGCTTTTTCATTTTTTTCTTTCTTTTTTTTATTTCTTGTGTTTCCATGGAAACAAATAGGTAATTCTTAAGAGTCTTTCTACTAAGCATAAAGCAATTGATTGTTCATTACCCAGTTGTCTTACCTGCCACAAAGAGTCAGCACGGCATCAACTGTAATGCTGCTTCATTAATGCTTTAATCAGAATCTGTACTAGGATATTTTGGCTATTATTGTTTTTCAGATTTGAAAACACATTTATAATAACAGCTTCAACAAATGTATCCAAACAAAAGGAGGGGTGAGACATCTGTACTGGTTAAAAAGTGTATGACTGCTAGTGCTGGGACGGGTAATTCGGGTACTTGGGTCGGGTGGGTACTGAGTAGGACTCGGGTACCCACAGGACTACCCAGACCCGTGGTTAGTCACGTGATATATTGTTTCATGACAAAGAATCACTATATAACTACATGGTGACATGACAATTTTAAGTCTCTTGTTCACATTTCTTCTTGATTATGAACATGTTCCTTCCGACTTATATATGTTTTAACAAAGCTAAAACTTCAGCCCTAATGACTGCACATGCATGCAACCTGCATCAAAGCATACAGTGTTTTCTTTGAGTGGTTCCTGATCACTGAAAATGTAGAGACAGTCAGATGTGATATTCAGATTATAAGAGGAAGGTCTCAAAATCTGGGTTTAATATTTCGTATTCTGCAATCAATGTTTTGAAATCACGACGGGAAATTGAAAAGTTTCCAGGAACATGTTTTTACTTCCGGATAAAAATATGCCATCAGAGACACAGTGTGTCCACAGTAATACCTGGATTACCTCCCTTTGGAATAGACATCATGATGTTCTGTCTGTTCAACAACATTTGAGATTGTTTAAGGCAACAACAATCACTTGTTCCACACATATATATGGAATTCAGTGTTTTTGAAAATATCACAAATAATGTACATCACATTTGTCCAAACAAGCTTTACGTCTTTCAGTCAGTTTCAGTATTTTATGATCCAGTCTATACTTTTGATCTGTCCTTGTCTGTGTTAATACCAGGGGTGTCACAATATGCCTAATACAATCGTAATATATCACTACATCAGTGAATTGTGAAATCCCTGAGTAATATCATTTGTGACAGAAAGATCAGATTTGAAAAATGACAGCCATGCACCGTTTCACAAAGCGATCTTAGCGCTACGACGTAAGGGCCGTTAAGCAAGTTCTCTGATATTTTTGTACAGAAATTGACCTGAAGGATGCCTGCAAGTTCTTCGCCACCAAGTTTTCCTGTGGGTCGTCAGTGATGGGCGAGGATGAGATTGTCATCCAGGGTGATGTTAAGGACGATCTGTGGGACATCCTCCCAGAGAAATGGAAACAGGTAACCTCGGCGCCAGTAATGCGCTCTTATGTTCTGTTACTGATCAGGTCAATAACGGTGGACAAAGATAGAATACTTGTTGGACCTCATGAGTCCATATAATTATAACCTGTACAGGTCGTTAATAGTGTGCAGTGTTACTGGTATATCAGTAAATTGAGGTTCATTCTTTCCACAATACATATCACAATACCATTTCTTAATGCTTGGTGTATCAGGTGATTTCAAATAGAAATTTTTATCATTTGTTTGATGTTATACACTTATCAAATATCCGGATCATGCATCTGGAACATACATCCGTGCATATTTATTGAATGAGTGAGCATTCTGTTGTACCAGCATCTTGTTTTGTTCCATCTATGAACTTCAATTCATGCACTGGTGTTTCAAATTGTTTCTGAATTCAAAATTTAGAATTATACAATATATTGTCAGGGTTAGAAACTAACAGTTTTCGTCTACTAGTCCTTATAATGATAACATATAGCAAATCCCTTAAAAAGGGCAAATTTCTACTAGACCTTATGATACCTTAACTATTGGGCAGTTTGGCAAGGACTATAGGACTAGTGCCAATTTCTGACGCTGATTGTGATACGTATCACAGTACAACCTTGTACATCAGATATTTTGTAATATGCTTTAAGAACCTCCAATACCAATCCCTACTGGTTGCCAGATCTGGACCAGGTGATCCAACTTGGATGATTGCTCGTTATTGTACCCCTAGCACGGAATGTTGCTCATCACATCAACCACTTGATTATTTACAGTGATTTAGATGTGATATTATCTGGTCATCGCATCCTAATTACATTGGAAGATGCTCATTATGTCAATCACTGGGTTGTCTGATCCAGAATGAATTATTTACTGAACGCTGTCCTAACTGGAATATTGCTGAGTGCGGCGTTACATAAAATACTATTGCCATGATTGCGTGGCACAAAACTATATTCTGTCACTCACTCACGTTGATGACATCGTAGGAAAACGTTGCATTGTAGTTTTAATGTGAATTATATGTTTTTTATCTTTTTCTTCACAGATTGATGAAGATGATATAGATGACAAGGGAGATAAGAAATGATAGATGAACACTGTCAACACTCGTCACTTTGTGTAAATAAATAAACTGTGGGTGTGCACTGAACAGTAAATTGTTGTGCTTTGTAAGGAGTTGATGCACTTCACAAGGAAAGACCCGTTTTTTTACAATATAGATCTTCATCATCGATCAGATCGTCTTGACTGGGCGACGCCATTTTGTTTGAAGTAAATGCATGTGGGTTATGAGAAGTGAAATCTGATTGGTTAATAGGAGGGACATAACTCGTAATAGCCACTCGTTGAGCCCAGAAATTCCACACTCAATTATTTACAGACCGCCATTTTGTAGCTGGAATATTGCTGAGTGCAGTGTTATACAACAAATAGAGAAACAAACAATTAGTTTATCTACACACAGTGAGAGTAACTGTAAGGCTTATAGCAATACACCATGGTATTTACCCTTGATTTAAGTCCCATACATGACATGGTCGGTCCCTTTCCATAACCACAAAGTAGGTTCGGCTGTGAATGCACGAAATGGGGAAACTTGTCCCCATACAGTAAACATTAAAAAAAAACCAGCTCAGAAAAACATAACTTGACCTCAATATGGCCAACCTCATCAATACAGAATATTTTGTGAGCAAAGCGATAATCTTTAACAGAGAGACAGTATGCCTGTAACCCTAATTTATTAATAATCATTTCAAATCTTCCATTTCAAGATGCCTGTGATGGGAAATGACCATTAAGCATCATATACCCTTACTTGGAAATTGACGAGCAAAAGAAACGTTACCGATCAAGATTGTTTGTTCTTAAAAACAGAAGAGGAAGACGCTTGTTTGGTCAAAAGACATGAATTAACATCATTCCAAGTTATGCCATGAGAATCAAGTTGGCCTAAAATGTACCCTATTGCAGTGGGAGATGCATCAGTTGTAAGGGCTTGCTTTCCGATTGCCAGTTGACAATTGTTGGACTATTCGAAAGACACATCTTTTTTTTTCAGAATGTTGTATAGAGGGCAGGCGATGCCAGAAAGGTTTGCTTAAAATTTTTGATTATACGAAACTAAATTTAAGAAATGACTCACGTCATGGACATTTTTAGAGGGTGGGATCTGTATGACTGAATCAATTATTGAAGTACATGTATGTTGACATGGATGCCATCTTTGCTGAAGATATGCCCTAAGTAGGTGACTTGTTTTGTCGCAAATTTACATTTGCTTGGTTTTAGAGTGAGTCCTGCTTCTTTGATCTTTTGGAATACTGCCTTGAGGTGACTCAAATGTTCCACACACGTTTTAGAAAATATTATGTCATCCAAGTATATATTAGTATGTAAAGCCAAATCATTTTTTTAATTGCCTCTAAAATGGTTTGCAGAAATGCCATAGGAGCATGTTTTAGGCCAAAAGAGAGGCGATTCGGTCATTCCATCCAAACCCCATCGGGTTTGATTTAGG
This sequence comes from Haliotis rufescens, assembly GCF_023055435.1. NCBI lineage: Eukaryota > Metazoa > Mollusca > Gastropoda > Lepetellida > Haliotidae > Haliotis > Haliotis rufescens. The sequence continues at coordinate 3,319,549 of NW_025963835.1, read as the reverse complement.
CCGACTTGTGTTTTGCATCTGGATTGAATGGTATTTGCCAAAAGCCACCAGCACAATCAAACACACTAAAATATTGGCCGATGTGGTAGAGGGAAAAATATAGGTTTGATACCTGCATTGAGGCGTGTATAATCTACAACAAAGCGGTAGGAGCTATCACTTTTTTTAACCATGACAATGAGAGAGTGCCTTTCAGAGGTTTATTGGCTTCAAACATGTCTTACACCTGTCTGGAACATTCTTTCCAAATCGGTGCATTTTGCCTACAAAAAGGGAGTCTTAACGGGTCTGGTGTCACCTGTTTCTGTTTTGTGATGATGTAAGTGAGTGTGTCCTAATTCTGACCAATCTGAGGCAAAAACTGATCTTTGTGATTGGAGAAATGCATTTTACTGTGTACTTGGACTTTCAATATATTTAAAACGCTTTTGGGAACAAAAGCTCCATGACATTCAGGGGTATTGTTATGGTGCATGGCTAGTTGTGGTGTCGGGCGATTGATTCTCAACCATTTTGTAATACTATTCTGGGTTTGGATCAACGTGTCCAGCTTGGTTTGGAAACATTTCTTTTTTTTGTCAGTTGACATCAAAAGTTATGCTACTAATGTCCATCATCCACATCATCTTAGTAATTGAAAAGTACATTCCTCCAGTAGATGTGAGTACAAACATAACAAAATGGTCTTTTTTTTATTATTTTATAAAATGCTTTATTATACTGCTATTTTCATTGTTCTGTTTAAAAATCACCTACATCTGTACAGTTATTATGTTTTAGTAAACAGTAAGCATATTTAACAGTCTTTCCATAGGTTGAATTTGAACGGTGCTGTAAAAATATAATCTCAGCTCTCTTTTTGAGAAAAAAAAATCTCAGCCCCTAAAAATGAAGAAGAAAAAAAAAAGACTCTACCCCAAAACCTGGGGGCCCCCTAAATATCAAATGGCCAGCCCCAAAGTCGATTCCCAAGAGAGGAAAAAACAACATTCGTCAAACGTGCTGAATCACACGCTTTGTAATAGGATTAATAAACAAACCTATTTGGAGGCGTGGCCTAGAGCTGCCAGCGCGATGGTGCAGCTGTGCCTGACAATTTATTAATTGGCTGATATGAAGTCTTGCTTGCAGCCTCTATTTATTATATGATCTATCTTGTGATGTTTAGGAGTTAAATGGATACCCCAGGAAGTAACAAATCAAAGGGAATCTAAAAAGTCTACAAAAATAACATTGCATACACTGTTGAGTGTGTGAAACGACCTTTGATCTTGATATTGTGAATAATTAAAAAACAATTAATGTCTGTAACAAGCTTTTTATGGGTACTATAAAACACCTGCTGACCTGGGTCCTGTTCCACACAATGAATGCCTGTCATGGAATAATTCCCTGAGAAGACAACTGAAGGCATCTTCAATGTTGTTGCTGATAAAGCATAAGTTGACATGAGTTGTGGACACGGTAATCTAACGGATGAGCTGACAGAAAAAGGCCCGTAATTAGATTAAAAAATCCAGAAGCAGGCATAAGGAGGCCGGTCTGATTGTTGAGATTGCACAGTGTATCAAAGACCGGGGAAACCAGTAAGGGGTATATCCCTTCAATGGCAGATTTGGGGGACGATTTCGCATATTTGCCTTACACTATTTCCCTTTTTCAAATTTAATTTTGGTCAAGCATTTGTGATTAAGAATGCCCTAAAGTAATACAATCTGTAAAGTTGCAATGTTGAGTTTACTTGCCTATTAACATAGGAAAGTTAAAATGTATTTCATCGTACTCCATGACATGCATCATTGCTCATGGTGACAAGAAGATTATTCACAGGTTATCGTATCCAAACAGGAATGTTGCTGAGAGATACATTAAACAACATTCACACAATGTTTATTCAGAAGACTGAGTACTTCATCCTCTGAGTGCGGCGTTAAACAACAAACAAATAAACAATACTTCATCCTCTCAAGTGTAAATGTTATCAGCAGTCTTAAAACTTCAAACGTATGGATATAATAAATGTCTTTACTTCTCAAAGCAGAATAGTTTGTACACTCAAACAAAAAGTGGATTTCATCTTCAGTTGTCTTCAAGTTATATAATATATTATTTTTTCAATAAATACTTTGTTTCGTTTCCTAGTGTCAATAACGCCCAGTTTCTGTTAAGAATCATGAGAGCTATGTCATTAAACAGAGCTGAAGATTCACAAAAATTCTAGCTGACAAGTACCTTTCTGTGTAGATATAAGATCTGAAACATGTACTTGATACCCACCCTTCACCCAATGAAGAAATTCATTTTTGACAATAGGTATCTGGCGAAATTTGCAAAACAGAAGCAATGAAGGCTTTATCATTAAATAACAGAAATCAGAGCTGGCTAAAGGTCTGCTGAACATAGTCCAATATGAGAACACAAGGGAATACAACAAGAATAGGTACGAATTGGCATGTATGCCACCTCAGACATCAACTACATACAAAATCAGCCCTGAAAGAACCATGATGATCAACGGTAATTAAATCAGAAAACAAAATATAGGTACATCATTAATTCTGCTCAACATGAGACCCTTCACCAAGTTTGTATTACATTATCTGAAGAATACCAAGTAAGAGTATGCTTTGGAAATTATTGATTCAAAATTTGAAAATGGAACAAAAGAAAATTTTGTCATGTCTGATAGATGGCCGGGATTGTCTGGCATTACTTCTAAAGGGCTATGGAAAGTCTCTGACTTCCATTTTAGAGGTTTATCCCATTGAAGCGGGAGATAGACGATGGTTTTGACGGAATCAGTGGGAGGTGAGGCGATGAAATGGGGCTTATTGGCACGTCCAAGATTATTGCACTTATATAGCGACGTACATGCACGTGTGTGGATCGAACCCCGGACCTCCAGGCGGACGTTCTACCACTAGGCCATGGAGGCGGTCTAGAATCAGTCGGACAGCCTGTAACTGTCATTTGTCTCGTGTTATGCTTCTCAGGTTCGCATGGTTAGAAAACACATTACCTACTGTCACTCTCGCAATCTAGGTAAACGACGCTCTGATTGGTCGGATAAAATATAACCCATCCATAATGTTATGTCCGCAGATCTGTGTTTAGAGGTAGCGAACACACAGCTTTTTAACGAGATTGCCAGGGATGATCATATGTAACATTTTAGATTACAATAATTACATGATGTTCTCTACACTCTTTACGAAGACAGATCAAAATATTATTCAAAAGAAATATCTATAAAACTTAATAATGGCATCACAAATGTATATACATTTTCCAGAGTCTAATTACAAACATTGTTAACTATCCGTGGCAAGTATTCTGAGGAATAAAAGAAGTCATTAAACTTGGAAAATGTTCAGCAACGCTTACTTGTTAATTCTCCATTTGTAATATCCATTTATAATTTTCAAAATGATCGTGTATTAAGTTTTGGTCAAAAGAAACACTTTATATTTTGTTTACAAAGAGACATACTCGTATAGAAATACAAAAACAGAAGTTGTTTCTGCTGATGCTTTCTTCCTGTTTTATGCTAATATAGTTGTTTTTTTGCCATTCCTTTGCTTCCTCAGTGAATTTGTATGAGATTGTATGATTCAGTACTTGTGACCACACAGTGTCTTGTACCAATATTTCATCAGGTATCGGCTATATCTTAGACATTTATCAAAATAAGGCAAACGATATATCAAAATAGGGTGCTTAAGATTTATACATGCATATATATGGTAAAAAGTAAAAAATTGTCACAGAGATGTCATTCTAAAAAATATATTCATGGATAAACTAAAACAAAGCTGCATTTCCACCGTCCTCTTGTCCAGTCCTTACCACTTGAAATACAATCACGAAATATCATTTTTTGTCAGTTCTGTAGGTTAGAGTCCTTATGGGCAGGGTGGCTTGTTTTCGGCTTTTAAATATTACCGCTCGCAGTCATGTGACTCTCGATATTTACCCGGATTGTACCCAGGTGATAAAAACTTAATGACATTTATCGTTAGCGAAAAAGACTTTTCGTGAAAAGCAGAGTGGCTTGTTTTCAGTTTGTACGTATTAGCACACATGCAGCTATCTTCGTTAATTAATCGTTGCAATATTTCGGGATTCTATTTCAAGTGGCGAGGACTATAGTTCACATTCATTCGGTTCTAGCAGTAAGAGCCAGATTTGAAATGTTACCAGTTCAGTTCAATTTGTGGCTAAATCCTCTATCGGCTCATGGTTATGCTTAATGTCAAAGGTAGACGTTGCTCTACCGGATACTTCTGGTACTGAGAACACAAGTCCGTCTGTGGGTCCACAGCGTTTATTCTCTGATAGTATGCTGCTACTTTATATCCATGCAGCTAGCCTCTGGAGACGCAAGAGGGTCCACCGGCCTAGCCGATGTCCGAGGGTCAAGTCTCACTGTTAGACTGCCATGTATCGTGTTACGTTGAATATATGGTCAGCCTGCAATATCCCGCACCTCATCCACAATGTTAAGCTTCAGTTGCCAACCGACCATTCTCAAGCATTAATTACAAACCGCTGACCCGCACATGACTCTGTGCTGCTGGCCATGGTAATGATACCCCAGCTGCTGTTATAATTTGTATTGGCAGCACTGTGTGCTACTTAAATAGATATAATCAACTTACTTAACTGAGGGAAAATATAAGACATGCATAAACCCCCTTGTGAAAATATATAGACTTCCTGTTAAAACCTATACCCCGCCAAACAGCCCATAATACTAAGTAAAATACCCCCCATGTGTTTCACTCAAATGAGCATAACATTCACCAGATGTACTGTACCATTTAAGACACAACCAACAGAAATGGCACTTACATCCTGTACAGTGCATACGATTGCAGCCTTCTGTTTTTTGTATGGGGGTCTGGCAGCTAGGACACCTCTTTACTGTTTTGGAATTGTCAGCTAGCCACTTTTCAATGCTGACTTCGCCAGCCTTCTCTCTCTGTTCAAGCTCTTCTTCATCCTTGGAACTCTTGTACATGGCACAGGTTAGTCCATCGTGATACTGAGTGTGGCAACTAGTGCATATTCTTACACTGCACTCAGGGCACTGGAACACAGCTCCCGTTGAGGTCACTCGGTACACCATGTTGCAGTTTGGGGTCAAGCAGTACTTGTAGTGTTTGCTGTTTTTGCCAACAAAGGAACTCAAAGAGGAGACAGCCAGACCTGCCGCAGTTAATGTCCCCTCTCGCACCAAATTAGACAAATCCTTCCATGCAAATGGTTGATCACATCCATCATGCCCACAAAGGATGGGCAAGTCTCGATCGGTGACTGCAGTTTCCACTTGTCTCTTGACACAGTCAAGACAGTAGGCGTGACCACAGCACTGCAGTCTGCACAGTTCCTTTGGTTCTATTGGACAGAAACAGACACAACAATCTGGCAGTTCTTCCTCCTCTGGAGCTTTGACACCAACCAGCAATTTGGATGAAATGTCTTCTATGACTTTGACAGCTTTGTCAATGTCTTCAGCTGATCCCACCAACTTCACAATCTGTTGCTTGAAGTTCAGGACTACAGATCTCAAGCCAATGTCCTGCTGTAGCTTCTCAAGCTCTATGCCATATTCATTCATCAGTGTCTTCATCAGCCCATTAGGTTTGTCTCTTCCCCGCAAATGTACCTCCTTCCATTCTCCTTCAGACAATTCTTGGAGATAACCTTTGATTAAAATGTGTACTCTAGCGCGTGCTTCTTTTTCCCCTTGGATGGATAACGTAAAGGTTCTACCATCAACTTGAATGAAAGCATTACACTTCTTTTCTGTTTCTTTTAGGAAGTCCCTTCCAGCCCTTGAAAAAAGTTGCCGTAGTTTCTGATCCATTCCACATTCAAGAACGTCTCCCTGTATGATGTTCTGTAGATCAGCTCGAACCTTTGCTAGCTCCTTAGAACTAGATGCATTGATATAAAGTACAGTTTTGTCCTTCAGTGGCTTTGGAGTGACTCGAACATCTGTGAAGCCATAGGTCGAGAATTCTTTCAAGTATGCATCCAGGTCATCTTTGATTGCTGCATGTACGTCTCTGTTTACATACAATGATGACCTTATGTCTGGCTCCATGGTGACCACTCGGTCATTGAGATAAAACTGCCTGGACAAACCTTGGCAAGCTGCTATACCCTCATCCGGATTTGTGAAAGATGCAAAGGCAAGGTAAAATACATTTGTTGCTGTTGGCTCTTTAATCTCCACCTGGAATCTATTGTCTGGTGAATAGTGTTGGAGCTGCGCCTGTAGCTGAGTCTTGAAGGTGGTCAACTGCTCTTTGGTTGTGTTCACTTTCTCTCTAACTACAGTTACCTTATGAATGATGTTTGCCTCATCTTCATCATAGTTCATAGATGATAGAATTGACTTTTTGATGTCAGCTTCAGTAATAGTTTGACCAAGATTTCTAAGATAAAGGCTCTTTCCACTTTTCTTGTCAATGCTAATATTTACAAGTGTTTCTTTGATGTTCAGTGAACCTCTTTGCAAAATCTGTGGCATCACTTCTGGTGCCACGTCAGCATAACCAAATCCTTTGGACTCTCTTCTACACCATGTTATTTTAACCTGGAGTTTTGACTGGGACTCTTGATTCCCTCGAACATGTTTCTCAGGAACAGCGACTTCTGAAGAATCAGATTTTGTCATATTCACTGCTTCCATTGCTGCATCTGAAGATTCAAATGTAATACAACCCCATCGCTTTTGGGGATTCTTGAACACCCTGTGGTCCTTTATCTTTCCAAAACGGCCAAACTTGTTCAAGATGGTGTCTGCTGATGAATTTTCACCTGGGCTGTCAACACGTATTGTTCTGTATTCATCTGCCATGAGGATGTCTTTCACAGCTCCCCCTTTTCCAAGGATGACACGAACACCAGCACTCTCTTTAGTCTGACCCAATGGCACTTCCAAATCTTCTCCTTCCAAATACTCTTTCACAGGTCCAGTTACCTCATTGAAGAGTTGCGATAATTTCTCAGTTGTATGATCAGAGCAAAATATCTTCAGTTCCCCTTTTTCCTTCGACGCCTCAATGACAACCAGATCTGGTGTTACTAGATTTGATGCTTCTACTTCAAATTGTTTTAGTTTTGTAAAATAAGGACCAACAAGCTTCCAGAAAAGATATGATCCGACATGTTCAACATGCACAGGAAGAAGCTGTTTCTTTCTCATCTCTTCGAGATCTCTCTTTAGACGTCCAGATTCAATGGCTTCAACAACCCAGGATTCATTCACTGGCGTCAGTCCTGTAATGAAGTCTTTGGATGTCTTCATGGACTGCTCAAAGACAAGCCACTCAGGAACCAAGTTGAGTGGATACAGGACCGTAGAGGGATGAGCATGAACCTGTTGCTCAAGTCTCGGAGCATAATACCCTGCCTTAGCAAGCCCGAGAGAATGACAGATGTTGGAGGTGAAGCTGTCAAAGAGTATTTTCTGAAGTTTCACATCTGCGTCTTGTGGGTCTTTAAACTCATTCGTCACCTTCACTTTTGCCTCCTTCTTCAAAAGTGTCATCACCTCATTGACAGTTTCTCTGGCAATTCGCAGAGCTTTTGAGTTAAAGTTGTTTGCAAAGCACCACTTGTTCTTCTCCTTTTCAGGCTCTTTGTTCCATTTTCTGTATACATTCAGCAAAGTGAGACTGTCGCCGCCATTGTGACAGAATTGTATCTTCAGCTTGTCAGCTTTCTTCTTATTGTCGTCACTTCCACCTCTGAAGAATATTGAGCTTCCAACATTGCTCACAGCTGCAAGAACAACTGCATCAAAGAGAACATCTTCAGATCTTCCTTTCTGGATTATTAGTCCCAGTCGAGGTTCAACAGGAAACCTTGCTAGTTCTCTCCCCTCTTCCGTGATCTTATTGTCTTTGACTGCACCAAGTTCCTCAAGTGTAGTCATAGCTGTAGCTATTGCTGATGGTCCCGGTGACTGAACAAATTCATACTCTAGCGGATTAATTCCAAGCTCTGTCAGCTTCAACATTGCCTGTCCTAAGTGAACCTTCAGTATCTCTGGCAGTGAGACTGCTTCCATTTCATGATACGTCTCTTCACTGTAGAGCCTGTAACATTTCCCAGGGCCTGTTCTTCCTGCACGACCTTTCCTCTGATCTGCTGAGCTGCGACTGATAAGAACTACGCTCAATGTGCTCATGTTTCGCCGAGGATCATAACGTTTCTCCTTTGCAAGACCAGTATCAATAACATACTTGATACCTGGAATGGTGATTGAAGTTTCTGCACTGTTTGTGGCAAAGACAATCTTTCTGACTCCTGAAGGGGTGTCCTGAAATACCAACTGCTGCTCATCTGGTTGAATCTGACCATGAAGAACCAGACATTTGAAGTCAGTCCTTCCCTGGAGTCTATTGTTAAAATCTTCACTGCATTTCTCGGTCTCTAAAGGAGATGTAACAAAGACCAGAATGTCACCTGGTGGATCTTTTGTGTGGACTTGTACAGCTTTGTTGACAGCTTCTCTCTGATAGTTATCAAAAGACTTGCCTCCATCATTTTCTTCTTGGTACTCTACTTCGACAGGAAACATTCTCCCAGATACTCTCAAGACTGGGCACTTGCCAAAATATCTGACAAAGACTTCAGGGTCAATAGTCGCTGATGTAATGATCACCCTGAGATCAGGGCGCTGTTTCAGGCACATCTTCAGCATTCCAAGTAGCAGGTCAGTGTAGATGCTTCTCTCGTGTGCTTCATCAACTATCACACAGCTGTAAGCAGACAGAATTGGATCTTTCAGACATTCGTTCAGAAGGCAGTGATCAGTCATGTACAAGATCTTGGTAGCTCCTCCGCATTTAGATTGCATCCCAACTTTATATCCCACAACATTGCCCACATTTGTCACCAGCTCTGATGCAACATGGGTTGCCAGACTTATGGCCGCAACCTTCCTTGGTTGTGTGCACACGATGAATCCATCTTTGCTGAAGCCAGCCTGATGAAGGTACTGTGTCATCTGTGTGCTCTTCCCTGACCCAGTCTCCCCTAATATAACACAAACCTGGTTGTCCTGTACCGTTCTGATTATATCATTTCTTCTTGCATACATAGGCAATGCTGATGTAAGTCTACAAAGCTCCACACCAAAGTCTCTCCGTAGATTATCAATGTGTTTAGCATAGGTATTATTTTTCCATAGTGAAACCAGTCTCGACTCCAAACTCTTCATAAATGTTGTAAACTGTTCCTTCTGCAGTTTCAACTCTTCTAACTTATCCTTCAGAGCATCTTTTTCATACCGTTTTGCCTCATACTCATCAATTGTTACATGCTTGTTTGATGACAGACTCTCAATATTCTTGGAAGTAACATTGATCTTTTCCATATGAAGGCTCAAGACTTTATCTGCCCTTCCTCTGATGATTGAGAAATGTTTCTCAAATTCACTTTCGTCCCTCTTAGTAGGCAGAGCCAGTGCCTCATTCCTGTTCAGTGTGTTCTGTCTTTCCTCGGAGGGAATTGCCGCTTTCTTGGTGTCTGCTGAAACCCGTGACACCTGGCCTTCAACCTCACCTGATACACCAGATTTGGCTGCCATCTTGCTGGAGCCTCTGCTCTCTGATACGGCAACTGATTTTAGAGGTTGTTTTGCTGACGTTGGTTACTGAAACAAAGAGAAATATGTTTTTGGTTTTTGGTCAAAAAGGAATTTGGCCAAGAAGTTTAACTTGAGCTTCAGGTATAGCGATGATCTGATATCGTTCAGTTACCATCAAATAGCCAATTCCCTTCCACTGATTTACCCACCTGAACTAGAAACAAAGGAGGCCAGTGAGACCGCCTCATCTGTTTCATATTTAGATCTATGCAAAAGAATCAGAGTGACAAAACACTCTCCACAAGAATGTATGACAAGAGAGGTGACTTCAACTTCCCAATAGTCAACTTTCCCTTTATGCTGAGCAATAAACATGCAGCTCTAGCCCTTGGTGTCCATATTTCACAACTTTTGATGTACAATCGAGCATTCTCTTTCTATCCTGATTTCAAAAAGCATCATACGACTCTTGCTCAGAAGTTTCTGATCAAAGTTACAACATTCAAGGCCCAAGTAAATCTTGCAAAATGTTTCATGATAGACAAGTGGAGTATATTTCCAAATCTGATGCCTCAGTGACTGACATGATGTGCGATGAAATTTCATATTTTGACTTGTATCATATGTTCCCGTGTTTTCGCAGGTGAACATCGACTTGCCTTCGCATGTGTTTGTGATGCGTGTGGCAGGATATGCTCACCGTTTCGCAAACACCTTTTTATCATGGCTATTTGATAGTTATACTCTTCAAAAACAAAATGCATAAAGGAGATTTTTTTCCGTAATGAAGAGGTTTAATGTGTTATAGTGTCAGTGACAAATTTCCCTAATCAAAATGATCAATTCAAAGACATGCAAACCATTAGTCGGGAAACACGTACGTTTCGGAAAAACGCACCCAGTGCATTAAGGAAAGGGCCATGGAGCTGCACGCACTGCAAGTGCAGCAGTACTATGAACGGTATTAAAGTGCAGGGTTTTGGATTGCCTGACATCTGCGTCAATCGAACAGTTACAGTTCAACAACATTCAGATTAACAGAAGTGCAAAGAAACAACGTCATGGGCCACTTTCAGGCAGGGGAATCCCGATCAGCTGTAGCCAGTGTTTTCAATGTAGCGCCAAGCACCATCACAAGGCTATGGGATCGGTTTCAACAGCATTGGTCAACACGTGATCGGCCAAGGTCGGGACGACCAAGAGTAACCACCCCCGCCCAAGATCGCTACATCCGACTGCGCCACCTACGTGAAAGGACCGCAGCCACAGCCACCTCAACCGTATCCCAAATACCCGGACTGCGCCAAATCTCCGACCAGACCGTACGAAACCGTTTAAGAGCAGCAGGTCTACGAGAAGACGTCCTGTTCGACGCGTCATATTGAGTCGACAACATCGTCAACAACGACTGCATTGGTGTAGTCTACACAGGGTATGGAGGTGGACAGGTCTGGTGGGGGTAGCGTTATGATGTGGGCGGCTATCTTTCATCATGACAGGTTTGGTCCATATCCAGGGTAATCTTACGGCTCAACGATAAATCAACGAAATTCTCACGACCTCCCCATTGCAGCCAACGGCAAAGGTGTATTCCAGCAGGACAACGCTCGGCCGCATACAGCATGGATCACAAGTGCCAGTCTACACAACAACAACGTTGATGTTCTCCCCTGGCCCTCCAGATCCCCGGATTTGAACCCGATAGAGCACCTGTGGGAGGAATTGGATAGACGGCTACGCCGATGTCAACCACAACCCAAGACGTTGCAACAGTTGGTTTTTTTGCGTTGCAGGCCGTGGACTAACATCCCCAGGATGTGATTTGCATACTCGCCTCTTCCATGGGCAGGAGTCAGGCCGCGCTCGATTCCAACGGGGGACATACGCGTTATTGATGGTAGCTGACCTTCATCTTGGACTTTTCCTATGTACCGATAACTGAGATGACTACAATCACCAAGTGTTCTCTCCACAACATTTTGGCTCAATACCTTGTACGGTTCCTCGTATAAATGTATTTTCCTACCTCACACAAATCTGGCTTTGCGTTTCATTTTTTGAAGAGTATATTTATAAACACATGCTCATCATGTAGCCGCAAATCATACAATGCTAGATTTCTAATGACTGTTCAAAGGGTTTTTATTATTATTATTATTATTATTACTATTATTATTATTATTGTTGTTGTTATAATGTAAAAAAAAATGCAGTAAAGAGGGTTTGGGTGATCTTGGCACAGTCAGGCTGGCTAGGCTCATCATCAGCTCAGGGCCTTTTCCCCCTCCACACGCAGCCCAGACAGCCAATGGGACTTCTCCCAGGAAGCTGCCTAGTCAAACCCACCCAGAACCTTTAGGAGAATGTGAAGACTCCTCAACACTACAGCCTTCTGCATTACCCAGATTGGCATGAGGGTTGTATTCCTGGCAGCATTCCCAGGTACTCTCCCAAAGTCAGTCAACAGATTGGAAGGTGCCAAACCTTAGGCGACGTGTCGGCCAAATTGGTACTTGGGATGCAAGCGCGACATTTCAAAAGCGTATTTGGCATGTTTTTCCTGAATCTTGTCAATCACATTAGTGTCGAAAGGGACAGAAAATTCAATAATATAAATGATTTCATTGTATTTATCAAAAAGGACAAGAATAGGTTTGTTGGCCTGGGTACGTCTGAGTCTGAGCAAACCATACCTCATAGCTTTAGCAGTACAACACTGTTCCTACAGCTGTAGCCCTCTTAATCCCTCCTGATAAACAGCCCCTTGTCCTCTCCTAATAAACACCATTACTCTCTATTAATCAACATTCCCCCATGTTCTCTCGTAACAAACACTCCATCATTCTCTCCAAACACGAGTACACTCCCCCTTGTTCACTCGTAATGAACACTCCCTTATTCTCTCGAAATAAATGTCCCCATATTCCCTTCTGATAAACGCTCCCTTGATCTCTCGTAATAAACGACGCCCCCTTATTCCCTCTTAATAAACGCTCCCTTGATCTCACGTAATAAACGTTGCCCCCTTATTCCCTCTTAATAAACGCTCCCTTGATCTCACGTAATAAACGTTGCCCCCTTATTCCCTCTTAATAAACGCTCCCTTGATCTCACGTAATAAACGTCGCCCCCTTATTCCCTCTTAATAAACGCTCCCTTGATCTCACGTAATAAACGTCGCCCCCTTATTCCCTCTTAATAAACGCTCCCTTGATCTCACGTAATAAACGTCGCCCCCTTATTCCCTCTTAATAAACGCTCCCTTGATCTCACGTAATAAACATTGCCCCCTTATTCCCTCTTAATAAACGCTCCCTTGATCTCACGTAATAAACGTCGCCCCCTTATTCCCTCTTAATAAACGCCCCCTTGATATCTCCAGTAAACACCCCAAGACTACCACATATCATTAGAATACTTCCGGACCTTCCAACCACAACCAGCCTCTGACTGTTCGTGTTGCAAGAGGGTGATTTATGTCCACAGCTCTCAGTTCGTGGAAATCACCTGATCATCTGACCCACGAGCGTTCATTGCGATAGACAGCGTGTCGATGTAAAAGAGCTCAAATGTCACTTTCATCTTATATTTTTCGTTTGTGTTCGTGAAAAATGCTCTGTTTACAAAGTAGGGGTTAGTTATTATTTGAAATCGACGTGTTAGCTGTTGCACAAGAACGATATCTTCGGCTGCTTATTGAGAGCACCCGATACTTTCGGTTTGAAGCTTCCATAATTTGATGAACATAACGAAAGTTGTTTCCCTAGAAGGAAATATCGTTTATGCACCCAGCTTACCAAGAAAAGTATATGGAAGTTATCACGCGAGTGTGTTTGTGGCTGGGGTAGACACGACCCTTGTCTTCTGATTTACACCCCCTTAGTCTATCCTGATAAATGCTCCCTCTTTCTCTCCTGATAAACTAGTAGCTTATTCCTTCCTAATAAACGCCGCGTCACTTCCTCTTTATAAACTACGTCCCCTTATTATCTCCTTAAACACACGCCCTTGCCCTTTCAAAATAAACATCCCTTTGGTCCTTCCTAATAAACGCCGCGTCACTTCCTCTTTATAAACTACGTCCCCTTATTATCTCCTTAAACACACGCCCTTGCCCTTTCAAAATAAACATCCCTTTGGTCTCTCCTAATAAATGCTCACTTATTCTCTCCTGATAAACTTCCCTTATTCCCTCCTAATAAACGCCGCATCATTTCCTCCTAATAAAAAAAAGTCCCCTTATTATGTCCTTAGACACACGCCCTTGTCCTTTCAAAATAAACACCCCTTCGGTCTCGCCTTATAAACGGCCCTGTACCCACGGAAATTCGTAGCACAGAACTTACCACTGTATAAAAATATCTCTTGTCAATACTCATGTATTCGATGCAGCGTGGTTGTGAATATTGTTATTTTCATTTGTGTACGGCCTGACATTGTAGTGCGTTAATAAAGATGTTAGAGCAGTAGAGTGAGTGAGTGAGTGAGTTTGATTTTACGCCGCTTTTAGCAGTATTCCAGCAATATCACGGCGGGGGTCACCAGATATGGGCTTTACACATTGTACCCATGTCGGGAATCGAACCCGGGTCTTCGACGTGACGAGCGAACGCTTTAACCACTAGGCTACCCGACCGCCCCTAGAGCAGTAGAACACCTGCGCTGGTTACAAGATAACGGGGATACCCCACTAGACTGAATTGTATCACTGTCCGTCACCTCGAAAGTATCCGTGAACAACAAGCCGATATAGACTACCACATAGAACCATTAGAAACGCACACTTACCTTCCTACCACAACCAGCCTCTGACTGTACCTGTCGCAAGTGGGTGTTTTAATGCCCACGCCTACCAGTTCACCGCCGTCATATTGCTGGGTACGGCGTTATACAACGAGCAAACAAACACAACCTGCCAGCTTCTGACTGTACCTGTCGCAAATGGGTGTTTTAATGTTCACGCCTACCAGTTCGGGGAAATCACCTGATCACCTGATCCACGAGTGTTCATTGTGATAGACAGTGTGTCCAAATTACAAGGACCAAATGCCACTTTTATCTTATATTTTTCGTTTGCGTTCGTAAAAAATGCACTGTTTACAATGTAGGGGTGAGTTATAATTTGAAATGGACGTGTTAGATGTTTCACACGAACGATATCTTCGCCTGCTTATTGAGAACTCCCGCGATACTTTCGGTTTGGGACTTCCATGAATTGTGGTTTCCCCAAGAAGGAAATTAAAATTTAATGCACCCGGTTTTCCGAGAAAGGTCTATAGAGGATATTATACAGGATGGTATTTCTGCCTCAATTGGCGTGGGCAAAGGAAGCGCTTTTTCTGAACACTGCTTGCGTTTGATGATTAAAGTTTGAGTTACCCGAGTCAACTGAGGTTACCACAACTCTGGCAGCCAGTGTTGACTACATTCGGTCTAAGTTAACCAGGGTTAACCAGGACAAGTTAGGGCAGTACCCGAAATAAGACGCATTAAATGCACCCTCAGATGTAATACAAAATAGCTGCCAGGTGAAGGCGAAACACAACAACCACGTGCATTGCTGTAGCACACAACTAGAAGAAGTTGACAAGTGTTTCATTGCTTGACAAACCTGCCATTGTACCATTACTTAACGCTTGTAAAATGACAAGAAATTTCCCAATGACGCGTGCATCAAACAGAGATACAAAGTCATCATCAAAGTTGCATATTATTTATATCAACGATCGAAAGTTAAATTTCATTGTTGCATAGAATACATAAATGAAACTAACCAGGTTTAACGATGACGTCACTTGAAGGCTGCTAACCAGAGTACCGCAACCCAGGGGATCAGTAGGTGTGGCCAACTTAGGTCAACAGAGGTTGACTAGACCCCCCCCCCCCCCCCCCCCCCTTTCAATAAACGCCTCCTTGATCTCTACTTATAAACACCCCTTTCCCTCTAATAATAATAACCCCTATTGTCTTTTTTAATAAACACCGCCTTGTCCTCTCCTAATAAACAACCCTTGATCTCAATACACGCAGGGGCGGTCGGGTAGCCTAGCGGTTAAAGCGTTCGCTCGTCACGCCGATGAACCGGGTTCGATTCCCCACATGTGTGCAATGCGTGAAGCCCATTTCTGGTGTCCCCCGCCGTGATATTGCTGCAATATTGCTAAAAGCGGCGTAAAACCATACTCACTCAATACACGCCCATTATTCTCTCGTAATAAAGGCCCCTTCATACCTCATAACAAACATCCCCTTCTCTCCAAATAGACGCCCCTGTATACGTTACCAATATACGCCCCCTTGATCCCTTCTAATAAACAGCCTTTGATATCTCCAAATAAACGACCCGTTACCCACAGAGATACGTAAACAAAACGTGGCACTGTACAAAAATATCTTTAGGCCGAACGAGGAACATTTTGGTTATGAGTATTGATATTTTCATTTTTGCACAGTTTCAAATTCCCGTGCGTTAACGGAGAAGTTAAAAAGTAAAAATCGCTGGTTGTGTCTTGATAACGACAATGGTCCACGAGACTAAATCGTCGCCTCGCAAGTATCAGTGAACAACAAGCCGATATGGACTACTACATATACTCGGAAGAAAATAGAAACGCAAAAGTGATTTTTGATGTACATTTTATGTATCTCAAAATAATCAACAGATGGTAATCGATTGTTCAAAGTTTGCACACATCATTCTCATTGACCCAGGTTCCATATTCCACATATGGAACAGTATGCAATTCTGGTATTGCCGTAGGTGTAGAGGTGGCCGTGGTGGTTCTTTCACGTAAGTGACGTTACCGCATAAATCTGTCTTGAGTGAGTTGGGTTTAACGCCGCTTTTAACAGTATTACAGTTATATCGCGGCGTGTCAGCTTAATGTGGGAGGAAAGCCCGTAGAGCTGCACGTCTCAGACGTTTACCACCCACGAGCACGGGTATGATGACAGACCTAGAAACATATATCGGGACGAACCGGGATTCGAACCCACAATAATAGGTTTCTGGCGTGCACAAGGGACGCAACTCTGCACAGCAAATCGCGGATCCTCAGACGACTGGGCCAACCGTCCATTCCCCACCCCCACCCCCCTCCCCCACCCCACCCCACCCCCAAACTTTTATAACTTCCCGGAGCATGAAGGGTACACTTAGAAATCTTATTTGTGTAAATGCGATGTTTATCATATGACGCCTGTTATAATACACTTTCTTATCACGGGTAAACTGGACAAACACAGGTGAATGATCAAAGGAACACGGCCAATGAGCATTATTCACATACAAAAACACCTGTGGATTCAGCAACTGATTCATCAACATCAGTGAAAGGGGTAGTGGAAGGGGTAAACTATAATATCACTGCTTATTATCTACTTCATAGTGTAATGAACCTGCAATGAGTTCATTGGTGGCTCAAAGTACTCTTTTTGTTGGCAAAGTCCAAAGTGCACACCTGGGCCCCGTTCCACAAAGGGATCTTAGCGCTACGACTAGCGTAAGCCAGTATTAAAGTATGGGAGTTACGATCACGTTAGCGCTAAGATGGATTTGTGGAACGGGGCCCTGAACATCAGTTTCAGCCCATCCCCTCTGTGACCTTGTGCCCGGAGAGCAGAAAGTCGGTGGTTCGATCCCCGCCCGCGCCATACCGTTAAAGACCCGTGAAGATCCGGGGTAGAATAGGTTTTCAGCAAACCATGCTTGCCGTAAAAGGTGACTATGCTTGTCATAAAAGGCGACTAACGGGATCGGGTGGTCAGGCTCGCTGACTTGGTTGATGCATGTCATCGATCCTAATTGCGTGCATTGATGCGCATGATGTCAATCACTGGATTGTCTGGTTCAGACTCAATTATTTACAGACCGTCGTCATAAAGCTGGAATATTGCTGAGTGCGGCGTTAAACAACAAACCAAACAACCAACCATACCGTTAAAAGGTGGTACTTGTTTGTTTGTTGTCGCAATATTTCAGACGGCGATCTGTAATTAATCGAGTCTGGATCATGAGCATCGATCTACGCAATTGATTTGCTTGACCTAGACCATCCTCTATCTCCATCTCCAGGGCTCGCATTTCGGCAAACCTACACTCACCACTGGTTTAGTTTTCGTGGCTCTCGCGATCTCAAGTTACCCGTCCTTGATTTTCATTAGCCGGTTGGATTTGCTACGGGGCTTTTTCCACAACTTGTGCCTTATTAGTAACGACATTGTGTGGAATTGGACCGACGGCAGCAGGTAGTTTATGGTACCCAAATAGGATGTTGGTTAGAAAAAGCTTGATACAGACATTGTTATTGTATTTAATCACAATGTCAAGATGAAAGGTCGCTTCACACAGCCAACAATGTATCCAATGTTTTTTTCCGTAGGATTAACAAACAAGAGTGCCCTGAGAGCACAACATCCCCCGCGTGATTTTTTTTAACGAGTCAAATGAAGCTCCGTAAAACAGGGGCAGTAACTCTGTCAAAATTAGTCGAAACGTAACGGGACTGCGATATGCGTATCAACATGTCGACATCTTGTGTGTAGAGTGTCAGGGATATTCTCTCGAAACTGTAGGAGGAGTTGATTTCACAAGCTATGTACCCTCTCTCACAATAAGGCAAATAAAGCTCCGTAAAACAGGGGCAGTAACTCTGTCAAATTTAGTCGAAACGTAACGGGACTGCGATATGCGTATCATCAAAAGGTCGACATCTTGTGTGTAGAGTGTCAGGGATATTCTCTGGAAACTGTAGGAGGAGTTGATTTCACAAGCTTAGTACCCTCTGTGGGACGGACGGACGGACTGCGCCACGACATAATCCCCCTTCGGCCATTCTGGCCCGGCGGGGGATAAAAATAGCAACATATTTAGATTTCCCCTTGATTGCCCGCTTCATGACGTATCAGCACAGCATCACAAAATAGATTACATAGTAGGTATAGATCCTGCAACCAAGTCTACATGTCAGCCACTGAAAACATTTGTCACGCACCGCAGCACCGAAAGCTTTCGGCCACGCACCCAAACAGGTTTGTTTTGGAATCCGATTACCGAGCGTGTTTTCAGAACTTTTACTTGGACCTTTTAAATCCTGCGAATGTTATGATTGTTTTTTCTATCGGGAATTGACGTAATGGACCTACGACAATTGTTATTCGCAACAAAAACTCAATCAATATTTCACTTAACTTGTCCTTTAATAGATGGTACTTCTTGTTACCCCGCCTGGCGCTCGGCATTAAGGGAGATAAAACAAGGACTATTTGGCTCGGTACATTGTGTCTGAGTGGGGTATACATGTTATACTGCAGCATATGATGTCTCTGATAAACAAACAGTCTTTCCACAACCACTTGGCCGCACCAAGATAACATTAGAAGTAATCATATTTGAATGGTATAGCGCTAATATGTATGTATGTGTGTATGCGTGGGTGGGTGCGTGCGTGCGTGCGTGCGTGATGGTTTCTTAATTACAACAGCCCACTTTGGGACCACGAGCAGGATAGCGGTATCCACCCTTGTTGTAAGATCAAGAAGTTAAAATGCATGTTGTGGCTGATTCCGTTTCATCATACTCTGACATGAACAGTTGCTCATGTTGACAAAAAGTGTCAGACCAGATTATTCACAGGCTGACGTATCATAGCTGGAATTTTGTCGACAGCGATAAAAAACAACATTCAATCAGACATTATTTATTCAGAATACTGAGTACTTCTTCCATCCAAGCGTAAATGTTCGTCAATGGTCATTAAAACTTCAAACATATAATCAAAGTCTACTCCTCAAAGCAGAATGTTTTGAACAGTCAAACAAAAGTGGACTTCATTTTCAGTTGTATTCAACTTATATACTATTGGTAAACATACTAATTGTTTCTTTTCCTACTTGTCAACAAAGGCCAGTTTTTATTGACAATCATGGGTGCTACATCCTTGAGCTAAGCTAACGACACAGGACATACGTACATTTACAGCTGACAAGCATCTTTCTGTGTGGACGTAAGACAAGTCACATTTACTTGAACTCCACAAAGGCGAAATCTACTTTGGACAGTAGGTCTTAAAACAGAAACAGTGAATGTTTTATCATTACATAAAAAAACAAAGCTTTCTACAGGTAGGATGATTTATCAGTAGTCCAGTTTTAGTCTTGTGTAGCGCGTAACATCATAAAAGGGAATAAGACGACCAGAAATAAGTAGGGCATGATATACAACTCTGCACAGCAAATCGCGGCGCCTTAGACGACTGGGCCACCCGTGCCCCCTATGACACATAAAAAATCAACCACACCCAAATCATCCCATGAAGAACCAACGTGGCTATGATCAACGATAATTCAAAATAGGAAGATATTAGCATAAAGGTACACCATTAATTCCGCTCAACATAAAATATATAATATTTGCACAAGAGTGAGTGAGTGAGTATGGTTTTACGCCGCTTTTAGCAATATTCCAGCAATATCACGGTGGGGGACACCAGAAATGGGCTTCACACATTGTACCCATGTCGGGAATCGAACCCGGGTCTTCGGCGTGACGAGCAAACGCTTTAACCACTAGGCTACCCGACCGCCCTATTTGCACAAGAACCAACCACAGATGGATTATATGTAACATTTCAGATAATTACATACGGTATTCTACACTCTTAACAAAGACAAAACAGAAGATTCAAAAGAAATATATACAAAATTAAATACCTGAATCACAGATGTATGTTCTTTTTCCATGATCCAATTGCAAACATTGCTAATTCTCTATCATGGTGTAACATTTATACTAAGTTATCCTATAATAATTAGATCCACATCAATTTCTTTTATGAGTTATCATTGTGTAACATTTATACATCATTTCATATAATAGTTTAGCAAGTAATACTTATCATCAAGTAAAATGCATATATAAAATATCAGTAGTTCAGTTATAGCTTTTTAGACAGATGCTAGCCTAAGGTAATGGGAGCGCATCTCCTAGACATACTATTCAATAAAACAAGAGTTACGTCTGCATAGTTTAATTGATTTGAAGCTTTTAGATAAATGCTAGCCTAAGGTATCAAGATCCCATCTCCCAGACAAAAGATATGTCCACATAGTCTTATAGATTACCTTGAACTATTTTATTTAAGTAAATCTGTCATCACCTATATTAGAATAACATTCAGCAATTACTTCAATTAAGACTCATTAAGGATTAGCCCCCGTAAAAGCTCGTCTATAGTGCATTAAGGATTAGCCTCAACACAAGCTCGTCTATAGTGACACCATAATCTCTTTCAAAGCACCCAGTAAATATGTCAACAAGATTAGTGCCAGTCCAACAGGATTAACAGGATTAAGTATTCCCCTCTGTCTAGCCATTCATTTAGCATAGGGCACAACCCATCGTGTATCAACCAATCATATTCCATTTTATTGTTCTATTTTTTGTTAAATACATACAGAAACCACATGTTAGGGCAGAGAAGGGGTTGGACTCTCTTACCAAGCAGACCTCTCTCCCACAGCCCAGAGGGTTGTACCGACTCTCTGTGGCACCCTCAGCTATTTTCTAAGTAATTGTAAACTGTTCATTGTTATTTGTTCTTGTAAATAAAATTGTGATTAGTCTCCTGTGACTCCGGCTCTTTGCTGACTAATTCCCCCAAGAAATCCAGCATGCGATTTGGACAGTTTTGTTCACCCATAACAGTCCATAATATCTCCGTGGAAAGGAATTAAAACGCCAGGTCTACACTCTTTAAGAAGAAAAATCAAAAGAAGATCCAAAAGAAATATACAATGTATATGAAATACTTGAACCACAGATGAATGTTCATTTTCCAGGATCCCATTGCAAACATTGCTAATTCTCATGTATACACTTTCAAAACAACTTGCAACGCTTACTTACGTATCCTGTATTATGTTTTTGGCAAAACATATTCGGTTTTGTTTGCAAAGTGACATACTCATTTTGAACCGAAATTAATCACACCTGTTCATAGCACATTCAAATGCTTCCTCTTTTTGTATCAGATGGTACTTGTGACCATTTTGACAAACATGGACATTTCATCACATATCGATGGTATATATCTCAGACATTTATCATATGAGATAAAAGATATATGAACTGGGAAAGACATTAAATAGCAACTGTTTATTCACACAAATCCACCATGCTTCTTCTGCAAATGCTTGTAGCATTCATCCTCCGACTTGTAGGCAATCAAACACAGCCAACAAAAGTTGCACTTACATCCTGTACAGTGCATATTATTGCAACCCATTGTCTTTTCTATTGGGGTCTGACAGTTAGGACACTTCTTTGTTGTTTTGGAATTGGCAGCCAACCACTGATCAAGGCTGCCTTCGTCGTCTCTGCCACTCTGGTACATGGCACAGGTCATTCCGTCGTGATACTGAGTGTGGCAACTAGTGCATATTCTTACACTGCACTCAGAGCAGTGGAACACAGCTCCCGTCGAGGTCACTCGGTACACCATGTTGCAGTTTGGGGTCAAGCAGTACTTGTAGATTTTGCTGTTCTTACCAACAAAGGAACTCAAAGAGGAGAGAGCCAGACCTGCCACTGTTAATGTCCCTTCTCGCACCAAATTAGACAAATCCTTCCATGCAAATGGTTGACCACATCCATCATGCCCACAAAGGATGGGCAAGTCTCGACCAGTGACTGCAGTTTCCACCTGTCTCTTGACACAGTCAAGACAGTAGGCATGGCCACAGCACTGCAGTCTGTACAGTTCCTTTGGTTCTATTGGGCAGAAACAAACACAACAATCTGGCAGTTCTTCCTCTTCTGGAGCTTTGACACCAACCAGCAATTTGGATGAAATGTCTTCTATGACTTTGACAGCTTTGTCAATGTCTTCAGCTGATCCCACCAACTTCACAATCTGTTGCTTGAAGTTCAGGACTACAGATCTCAAGCCAATGTCCTGCTGTAGCTTTTCAAACTCTATGCCATATTCATTCATCAATGTCTTCATCAGCCCATTAGGTTTGTCTCTTCCCCTCAAGCGCACCTCCTTCCATTCTCCTTCCGACAGTTCTTGGAGAAAATCATTGATTGAAATGCGTACTCGAGTTGTTGCCTCCTGTTTTCCTCGGATGGATAGCGTGAAGGTTCTACCATCAACTTGAATGAAAGCATTACACTTCTTTTCAGCGTCTTTCAGGAAGTCTCTACCAGCCCTGGTAAAAAGTTGCCGTAGATTCGGATTTGCTCCACATTCCAGAACGTCTCCCTGTACAATGTCCTGTAGGTTAGCACGAACCTTTGCCAGCTCTATGGAACTTGATGCATTGATATCAAGTACAACAGTTCCGTCTTTCAGTGTCTTTGAAGTCACACCAACTTCTGAGTAACCAAAGGTCGAGAATTCTTCCAAGTATGCATCCAGGTCATCTTTGATTGCTGCATGTACTTCTCTGTTTACGTACAGTGATGACCTTATGTCTGGCTCCATGGTGACCACTCGGTCATTGAGATAGAACTGCCTGGACAAACCCTGACAAGCTGCTATACCCTCATCAGGATTTGTGAAAGATGCAAAGGCAAGGTAATGAACACTTGTTGGATATGGCTCTTTCATCTCCAGGTGGAATCTATTGTCTGGTGAATAGTGTTTGAGCTGTGCCTGTAGCCGAGTCTTAAAGGTGCTCAGTTGCTCTTTGGTTGTGTTCACTTTCTCTCTGACTACAGTTACCTTTTGAAATATTTCCATCTCATCGTCATCATTGTCCAAAGAGGATAGAATTGCCTTTTTGATGTCAGCTTCAGTAATAGTTTGACCAAGATTTCTAAGATAAAGGCTCTTTCCACTTTTCCTGTCAATACCAATACTTACAAGTATTCCTTTGATATACAGTGATCCTCTTCGCAAAATCTGTGGCATCACTTCTGGGGCAACATCAACAAAACCAAATCCTTTGGACTCTCTCCTACACCATGTTATTTTAACCTTAAACCGGGAGTTTTGATAGCCTCGACCATGTTTCTCAGGAATGGCAACTTCTGAAGAATCAGATTTTGTCGCATTCACTGCTACCTTTGCTGCTTCTGAAGATTCAAATGTAATACAACCCCATCGCTTTTGAGGATTCTTAAACACCCTGTGGTCCTTTATCTTTCCAAAACGGCCAAACTTGTTCAAGATGGTGTCTGCTGACGAACTTTCATCTGGACGATCAACAAATATTGTTCTGAATTCATCTGCCATGACGATGTCTTTTACATCTCCCCCTTTGCCAAGGATGACACGAACACCAGCACGCTCTTTAGACTGACCCAATGGCACTTCCAAATCTTCTCCTTCCAAAAACTCTTTCACAGGTCCAGTTACCTCATTGAAGAGTTGTGATAATTTCTCAGTTGTATGATCAGAGCAAAATATCTTCAGTTCTCCTTTTTCCTTTGATGCTTCAATGACAACCAGATCTGGTTTTACTAGATTTGATGCTTCTTCTTCAAATTGTTTTAGTTTTGTAAAATAAGGACCAACAAGCTTCCAGAAAAGATATGATCCGACATGTTCAACATGCACAGGAAGAAGCTGTTTCTTTCTCATCTCTTCGAGATCTCTCTTTAGACGTCCAGATTCAATGGCTTCAACAACCCAGGATTCATTCACTGGCGTCAGTCCTGTAATGAAGTCTCTGGATGTCTTCATGGACTGCTCAAAGACAAGCCACTCAGGAACCAAGTTGAGTGGATTCAGGACTGAAGAGGGGTGAGCATGAACCTGTTGCTCAAGTCTCGGAGCATAATACCCTGCCTTCGCAAGCCCGAGAGAATGACAGATGTTTGAGGTGAAGCTGTCAAAGAGTATTTTCTGAAGTTTCACATCTGCTCCTTGTGGGTCTTTAAAATCATGCATGACCTTCACTTTTGCCTCCTTCTTCAAAAGTGTCATCACCTCATTGACAGTTTCTCTGGCAATTCGCAGAGCTTTTGAATTTAGGCTGTTTGCAAAGCACCATTTGTTTTTCTGCTTTTCAGGCTCTTTGTTCCATTCTCTGTATACATTCAGCAAAGTGAGACTATCGCCACCATTGTGACAGAATTGTATCTTCAGCTTGTCAGCTTTCTTCTTATTGTCGTCACTTCCACCTCTGAAGAATATTGAGCTTCCAACATTGCTCACAGCTGCAAGAACAACTGCATCAAAGAGAACATCTTCAGATCTTCCTTTCTGGATTATTAGTCCCAGTCGAGGTTCTACAGGAAGCCTTGCTAGTTCTTTCCCCTCTTCCGTGATCTTATTGTCTTTGACTGCACCGAGTTCCTCAAGTGTAGTCATAGCTGTAGCTATTGCTGATGGTCCTGGTGACTGAACAAATTCATACTCTAGCGGATTAATTCCAAGCTCCGTCAGCTTCAACATGGCCTGTCCTAGGTGAACCTTCAATAACTCTGGCAGTGAGACTGCTTCCATTTCATGATACGTCTCTTCACTGTAGAGCCTGTAACATTTCCCAGGGCC
This sequence comes from Haliotis rufescens, assembly GCF_023055435.1. Taxonomy (NCBI): domain Eukaryota; kingdom Metazoa; phylum Mollusca; class Gastropoda; order Lepetellida; family Haliotidae; genus Haliotis; species Haliotis rufescens. Next base: position 3,294,442 of record NW_025963835.1, on the reverse strand, counting down.
TGTTCTTCCTGCACGACCTTTCCTCTGATCAGCTGAGCTGCGACTGATAAGAACTACACTCAATGTGCTCATGTTTCGCCGAGGATCATAACGTTTCTCTTTTGCAAGACCAGTATCGATAACATACTTGATACCTGGAATGGTGATTGAAGTCTCTGCACTGTTTGTGGCAAAGACAATCTTTCTGACTCCTGAAGGGGTGTCCTGAAATACTAACTGCTGCTCATCTGGTTGAATCTGACCATGAAGAACCAGGCATTTGAAGTCAGTCCTTCCCTGGAGTCTATTGTTAAAATCTTCACTGCATTTCTCGGTCTCTAAAGGAGATGTAACAAAGACCAGAATGTCACCTGGTGGATCTTTTGTGTGGACTTGTACAGCTTTGTTGACAGCTTCTCTCTGATAGTTATCAAAAGACTTGCCTCCATCATTTTCTGTTTGGTACTCTACTTCGACAGGAAACATTCTCCCAGATACTCTCAAGACTGGGCACGCGTCAAAATATCTGACAAAGACTTCAGGGTCAATAGTCGCTGATGTAATGATCGCCCTGAGATTAGGGCGCTGTTTCAGGCACATCTTCAGCATTCCAAGGAGAAGGTCAGTGTAGATGCTTCTCTCGTGTGCTTCATCAACTATCACACAGCTGTAAGCAGACAGAGTTGGATCTTTCAGACATTCGTTCAGAAGGCAGTGATCAGTCATGTACAAGATCTTTGTAGCTCCTCCGCATTTAGATCGCATCCCAACTTTATATCCCACAACATTGCCCACATTTGTCACCAGCTCTGATGCAACATGGGTTGCCAGACTTATGGCCGCAATTTTCCTGGGTTGCGTGCACACGATGAATCCATCTTCGCTGAAGCCAGCCTGATGAAGGTACTGTGTCATCTGTGTGCTCTTCCCTGACCCAGTCTCCCCTAATATAACACAAACCTGGTTGTCCTGTACCGTTCTGATTATATCATTTCTTCTTGCATACATAGGCAATGCTGAAGTGAGTCTACAAAGCTCGACACCAAAGTCTCTCCGTAGATCTTCAATGTGTTTAGCATAGGTATTATTTTTCCATAGTGAAACAAGTTTCGACACAAAACTCTTCATAAATGTTGTAAACTGTTCCTTCTGCAGTTTCAACTCTTCTAATTTATCCTTCAGAGCATCTTTTTCATACCGTTTTGCCTCATACTCATCAATAGTTACATGCTTGTTTGATGACAGTCTCTCAATATTCTTGGAAGTAACACTGATTTTATCCATATGATTGCTTAAGGCTTGGTTTTCCCTTCTTTTAATGATTGTGAGATGTTTCTCAAATTCTCTTTCATCCCTCTTAGTAGGCAGATCCAGGGCCTCGTTCCTGTCCAGTGTACAGACTAACTTAGTCTCAGATCCTCTGTTACTTAATTTCAGTAAATTTCCAATTTTGTTTGCCACAGATTTACTTGGTGCTTCAACTGAAATCACAGTGTTACTTCCAACACGTTCACTTTTCACAACCATGAACCTTTTGGATTGGTCATCTTGTTCATTTTGCATTCTTGCACAAAGAAAACCTTTAACATCATACTTTTGATCGAGGAGTTGCCCAATTCTAACATAGAGAATCACAGGAGTCTGCTTCCCAACATTATTTCTCAGGAACCCCTCAAACTCATCCTTTGGTTTCTTCTTTTTGGGGGCTCTCCTTCTTTCGCCATTCTGATTGTCATTTAGTTTGTTCTCTTTTTCTTGTGAGACACCTTTGGTATGTGTTCCTTCTGACAAGTGATCCTTTCTAGTCCTGGTCACACTACCTCTTCTATCATTTGGTATTTGCTCAGGAGGACTTCCGCTACTAGTCTGTTGCTTTGTCCGGGAACTTTTTCCCCCTTTTGTGTCTTGTCCGTTGTCACGGGTTTCAGTTTGAGACCTCCGTCTTTCCTTGCCACCTTTTCCTGTGTAAACTCCACCCTTTGGTCTTCCATAAGTGTGCTGTCTGCCCATGTCTGTGGCAGTCCGTTGGTTGTTGGTATCTCCAAGACCAAGTAGTGTTGAATTATCCTCTGATGGATCATCATTGCTCTCCTTAGATGCTCCAGATTCATCTTCCTTTGGTTCATTTTGCCTTAAAAATCTTCTAGGTTTTGGTACAGGTTTGCTGCTATTCCTATTGATCCCCGCCCCCTCATCATCACGTATGCTTCCATCAGTGACGGTCTCTGACACAACTAAACCATCAGGGAGATCAGATCTAAAATAGATTTGGGTCTTAATAACCTCTTGTACATCATCATCAGTGGGAGGTGCCTCTGTCACTGAAGGCGGTGACAGCAGATCTTCACCCTCATTTGATACACTGGGGATGGCTGCCATCTTGTTGGCACTTAAGGTCTCTAATGCGGCAACTGGTTTCGATCTGCTAAGCTGATCCACCTCCTTCATCATTGCCTCATTGACAAGGTTTAGTCCAGAACTACGCCCACTCATGCTGTCATTGGTCTTTTCCCTATACACGGGGATCAGCACCTTTTGATGTGGTAACTGGAGCTAAAAGAGAAAAATTCAATTGAAATAATGTATTGGATTTTCAACTGACAAATGAAAGATCATTTATTGTGCAACTGTACTGCAAATTAATGTTTAATAATAATATTTTTTATTGCTTGGCTAGTATTCTGAATAGCACCTGGTGTGTTGGTTATTTCCTTTGAATATACATTTGTTAGTTTTCGACTGCCTCTGTGGTCTGGTGGATAAAGCATCTTCCCAGAGAGCGGAAAGTCGGTGGTTCAATCCCCTGGCTGCTCCATACCAAAAGATATCAAAAGGCGGAACTTGTTTTTACCCTGCCTAGTGCCCGGCATTATGAGCATAAAACAATGATTGGTTAGCTCAGAGTCTGCGAGGGATACCAATGTTAAACTGTCGCATGGTATCTCAGTGGGCTGGCACTATTAAACCAGCATTATTCCGGACTTGTACGCATACATACCATGCACATCACTATATAAGTGCATGACAGCAATGTTAAAACCCACTTTCACCTCACCCCCACAGACTTGGAGGTTTGAACCTTTGTGGGTTTGGTCCCAACATATACTGAACAAAAGAAGTTAGGGATCATGAATATTTTGGGAATATTTTTGTAGTGAAAATGTTATCATGGGATAACATTTATACTAAGTTATCCTATAATAATTAGATCCACATCAAGTGCTTTTATGAGTTATCATGGTGTAATATTTATACATCATTTCACATAATTATAGTTTAGCAAGTAATATTTATCATCAGGTAAAATGTATACATAAAATATCAGTAGTTTCAGTTATAGCTTTTTAGATAGATGCTAGCCTAAGGTAATGGGAGCGCATCTAGACATACTATTCAATAAGACAAGAGTTAAGTCTACATAGTTTAATAGATTAGAAGCTTTTAGATAAATGCTAGCCTAAGGTGTCAAGATCCCATCTCCCAGACAAAGGATATGTCTACATAGTCTTATAGATTACCTGGAACTATTTTATTTAAGTATATCTGTCATCACCTACCGGGGTATATTAGAATAACATTACTTCAATTAAGACTCATTAAGGATTAGCCCCCATACAAGCTTGTCTATAGTGCATTAAGGATTAGCCCCCATACAAGCTCGTCTATAGGGCATTAAGGATTAGCCCCCACACAAGCTCATCTATAGTGACACCCTAATCTCTTTCTAAGCATCCAGTAAATATGTCAACAAGATTAGTGCCAGTCCAACAGGATTAACAGGATTTAGTATTCCCCTCTGTCTAGCCATCCATTTAGCTTAGGACACAACCAATCGTGTATTAACCAATCACATTCCTTTTTATTGTTCAAATTTTTGTTAAATACATACTGTAGCCAAGTTTTAACAGAGAAGGGGTTTGACTCTCTTACCAAGCAGACCTCTCTCCCACAGCCCAGAGTGTTGTCCCGACTCTCTGTGGCACCCTCAGTTATTATCTAAGTATAAATTGTAAATTGTTAATTGTTCTTGTAAATAAAATTGTGATTAGCCTCCTGCGACTCTGGTTCTTTGCTGACTAATTCCCCAAGAAAACCAGCACATCATTTGGAAGGTATTGTTCACCCAGAACAGTTCCATGATAATTTGGCGGAGAATCATCGTTTCCGGAACCACTGAGTCCAGGAACTAACTACGACCACCTACAAGAACCCATTGGAGGACATGTCCAACCGTGATCATCTGATGGAATAACAAGCAAGCTGCATCTACCTCTGACCTCAACACTGGATTAAAGACAACCAACTCTTCCAAAAACACCAACAAAGGAAGAAAAAGTCTTCAAATATTGTAAGTACTACATTGTTGATTACTTGTCTTACTTTAATTTAGTAGTACTAGGTGTCATGGCAAATATGGAGTCTGGTATGGAAAGTAACTTTGAAAGTGAAATTCCAACAGTGTCTTTAGTTACGCCCCTTGCCAAAAGTGTAATTCAGGCAAAATTTGGCACAAAAACAACAAATTGTTTAGTAGATACAGGGGCATCCATTTGTTGTATTTCGTCTGCTTTTCTGAGCACAGCTTTTGAAAACCTTACTCTTGGAAACTCACCCTTTCCACAGGTTAAAGGTGTTGGCGGCGAATTGCATAAAGTGTTAGGTTCAGTTGTGTTAGATTTTGTCATTGAGGATCAGGAATTTTCTCAAAGATTCTATGTACTGCCTACACTGCCGAAGGCAGTGATACTAGGTGAGAACTTCCTTAATGACAATGATGCAGTCTTAGATTATAGCTGTCATTCCTTGATACTTAACAACAGCACATCAGAAAGGCAATATATCAATTTCATAGCCAATTCAGTGCAAGAGATTAGCGGATTAGCAAAAACAACAGATCAGATTTACATCCCCCCTCAGAGTGAAATTCATTTCAAGGTTAGACTATCAGAGACCAAAGAGGATTCCCTCATCCTCATTGAACCCATTGCTTCCCTCACTGCTCATTCTGAAGTAGCAGGCGGTAGAACTCTTTCTAAATCAAAAAGCAAGACTGCTACATTTAGGCTTATGAATCCCTCCCAAGATGAGGTGAGGTGAAATTGGGTTTAACGTCGCGTCCAAGATTATTCCCTCCCAAGAAGAAAAAGTTCTTGACAAGGGTACAGTTGTAGGCAAATTTAGTTACATTGACAAAGACTCTGTTTTTGAAATCGACTCTGACCAACCATTCATAAGTACCGTTAACACAAACAATGAGAAGAGAGACAATGACACCAGGGATTATGTTACAATTGCACAAGAGTTAGGATTTGATTTGGCCAATACACGACTCCAGACCAACGACACAGACTACTTAGATTTTTGGGACAAAATAGAAACATGTTTTCAACGAGTCTTGCAGATTTAGGAAAGACTGACATGCACCAACATATCGTTGACACTGGCAACCACCCACCCGTTAAGAGTAGACCATATAGCCAATCTCCTCATCTCCAAAAAGTCACCGAAGAACTTATAGATGATTTTCTGAAGTATGATTTAATCGAGGAGTCTACTTCTATGTATTCAGCTCCCATTATCCTAGTCAAGAAACGTGATGGCTCATATAGATTTGTTTGTGACTACAGAAAGTTGAATTCTGTCACTTTACCAATGTCATGGCCTCTTCCTGTTTTTGATGATGTTGTTGATAACATCGCCAATGCACATGCTAAGATCTTCTAAACTTTAGACCTTGCCAATGGCTTCTTCCAAGTGCCATTACATGAAGATTCAAAGCATAAAACTGCTTTCGTCACCCATCAAGGCCTTTATCAATTCAAACGCTTGCCCCAAGGTTTGACAAATTCTCCACTTTGTTTTCAACAGCTCATGAGCAAAGTGCGAAGAAAATTGCTTTTTAAGGTTGCGCTGATTTACATCGATGATTTGATAATTTACAGCAAAAACTTTGAAGAGCATCTCCAACATTTGGAGCAATTATTTTACTATCTGAAACAGGCAAAATTAACACTAAAGCCATCCAAATGCAATTTTGCAACGGACAAAGTTTCTTTTCTGGGTCATGTTTTATCATGTGGAGGTGTTCAAGTTGATGACAAAAACATTGAAGCAATTAGAACCTTTCCAGTGCCCAAGTCACAAAAGCAGATTCGCTCCTTCTTAGGTCTCACAAACTTCTACAGGAAGTATGTGAAAAATTACGCTCACATAGCGCTTCCACTGAATGCCTTGCTAAAGAAGCATTCGGAGGCAGAAGTAGGAAAGAAACCAAAGTTCCAATGGTCACTTGAGTGTGATCAGGCATTCAACACACTCAAACATGCTATGAGTAATACACCTGTTCTGGCGTATCCAAATTTTGACAAAGAATTTCTTCTTGCAACTGATGCCAGTGATATGAGCATAGGTTTTGTTTTGAGTCAAAAAGACGAGAAAAATAATGAACATCCAATAGCTTTTGGTGGTAGAGCTCTTCATGGCAGCGAAAAGAACTGGAGCATTACAGAAAAGGAAGGCTTAGCTCTAGTTGAAGCCATTAGATCCTTTCGTCCATACCTTGCAAATTCCAAATTCACAGTCTACACTGATCATATAGCATTGAAATGGCTGAAATCCATCAAGGATGCCACAGGTAGGTTAGGATGATGGTCTTTGGAACTTTCTACCTACACTTTTGACATTGTTCACCGCAGCGGCAAAGCCAATGGGAATGCTGATGCTCTCTCACGTAGGGAATATGAGGAAAATATTAACTGTAATGATCAGACAGAAGAAGATGCTGAGAGTCTTCTCAGTAACTTCAACTCAGCAAAGCAAATCAACTAGCAGTACCACAATCTTGCCAAACACACATTCATCCACACAGGTCACACAGACAACTCAGACTGAGGATATTTGCACACCTATTGTCAATCAGTTAGAATCCGACACACAGACAACACATTGGTCAGTCACCTTTGAATATGAAGAGGATTATCAGTCAGTACCAGTTAATCTTGTTGCAGCATTACATGCTACAAATGCTGATGTTACTCAAGACACATTGGTCGAAGTAAGTATAAAAGAACATCCAAATTTACGTCACCTACAAAGGATTTGTCCAGATTTCATCCAAAACTTTGACTACAAAGAGGATGATGTCCTACCACAAAATGAAAAGGATCGTCAAAAGATTCTTATCGAAGCCAATACTTTTGAAATTGATGAAGGCATCCTATACAGATTCGTTCCACAAAGACAGAAAGGCCATGCAGACAAGTTCATTAAACAGCTGGCAGTCCCAAGAACCCTCAGGAATCAAGTCCTCCAATCCTACCATGACTCAGAGTTCGGCGGTTGCCACCATGGGAATGAAAGGATGCACAACACCATGAGACCTAAGTACTACTGGCCCAAAATGTACAGCGATATTGCTACTTATGTCCAGACATGTGAGGTATGTCAACAGACCAAGAGGAACTACCATGGCAAGAAGGCACCACTTCGTCCACTACCTGTAGAAGAGGTATTCACCCGATGGTACGTTGACATTCTCAGCCCCTGCCAACAACACCAGACAAGTACAAGTACATTTTGGTCATCACAGATGCATCATCCAGATGGTGTGAAGCCTTTCCACTTCGGACCCAAGAAGCCAAAGAAGTAGCAGATGTTCTCGTCAGAGAAATATTTTGTCGGTATGGCGTTTCAAGGACCTTAATTTCAGACAGAGGTCAGAACTTCATGTCCAAACTTATCAAAGCAATTTGTGAACTTTTGGCAATTAAATTTACCCATACCAGCCCATACCATCCTCAAACTAACAGCTGTGTAGAAAGGCTCAACACTTATATCATCAATCACTAAGAGCCTATTGTAACAAGTCTCAAAAGTGAAATGACACAAACCAAACCATACTGCGAATCGAACCCAAACCGTACCGAAGCGAAGCAAACCATACTGCGAATCGAACCCAAACCGTACCGAAGCAAAGCAAACCATACTGCGAATCGAACCTAAACCGTACCGAAGCGAAGCAAACCATACTGCGAAATCGAACCCAAACCGTACCGAAGCAAACCGAAACCGTACCGAAGCGAAGCAAACCATACTGCAAATTGCACAGAAACCTATCGAAACGAAGCAAACCATACTGTGAATCAAACCGAAACCGTACCGAAGCAAAGCAAACCGTACCGAAGTAAAATAAACCAAACCCTATCGCATTGAACCGAACAAAAATCAAAGAAAAGGCAAACCAAATAGTTACGAAAACTAACAAATAATTCTAAAAAGGATATACATAAGTTCTAACACCTTTTGTATACCTTATTAGTGTAATAAATCAATGCACTCGTTGTATGCACATGCACATATATGTATATATAATGCGTCTAATGATTGTATCCAAAAATAGAAGGATATTACTATTTTTTCATGATATACCTTTGTAATTTGCCACCAATACATTCTTCCGGGTCATCACACCGTTTAGTAATAATTATGTACTGATCTTTTACATCATAATTATCATATTTGTTTTATTTTCTAGTTATTACAGACAAACTGAGGAAGTATTTATATATGACATATTATTTGAACATGCTAACTCTCCTTTCTTTGTTTCCATGTAAAACCTCCATGGACACAGCCAACTATCCTACACCTCAAGCCAAGATGTGGAACTCAAGGCCTCTTACATCACCCATAAATCACCAGTACAGAGTGCCAAGACAAGCCAGCTCCACATCCTGATTCCCTGATGACAGCAGAAAGATCATTTACATCATGTTTCGTAACCAAAGAGACTCTATAATAATTATTATTCACTACTACCAGTTTAACTTTATACATTGTCCATCTTAGCCTTAATTATTTTTATTTTACACGTTTGGGGTCCAAACTTTTTCAGACGGAGGGGAAGTTATCATGGGATAACATTTATACTAAGTTATCCTATAATAATTAGATCCACATCAAGTGCTTTTATGAGTTATCATGGTGTAATATTTATACATCATTTCATATAATTATAGTTTAGCAAGTAATATTTATCATCAGGTAAAATGTATACATAAAATATCAGTAGTTTCAGTTATAGCTTTTTAGATAGATGCAAGCCTAAGGTAATGGAAGCGCATCTAGACATACTATTCAATAAGACAAGAGTTACGTCTACATAGTTTAATAGATTAGAAGCTTTTAGATAAATGCTAGCCTAAGGTGTCAAGATCCCATCTCCCAGACAAAGGATATGTCTACATAGTCTTATAGATTACCTGGAACTATTTTATTTAAGTATATCTGTCATCACCTACCGGGGTATATTAGAATAACATTACTTCAATTAAGACTCATTAAGGATTAGCCCCCATACAAGCTTGTCTATAGTGCATTAAGGATTAGCCCCCATACAAGCTCGTCTATAGGGCATTAAGGATTAGCCCCCACACAAGCTCATCTATAGTGACACCCTAATCTCTTTCTAAGCATCCAGTAAATATGTCAACAAGATTAGTGCCAGTCCAACAGGATTAACAGGATTTAGTATTCCCCTCTGTCTAGCCATCCATTTAGCTTAGGACACAACCAATCGTGTATTAACCAATCACATTCCTTTTTATTGTTCAAATTTTAAATACATACTGTAGCCAAGTTTTAACAGAGAAGGGGTTTGACTCTCTTACCACGCAGACCTCTCTCCCACAGCCCAGAGTGTTTTTCTGACTCTCTGTGGCACCTCAGTTATTATCTAAGTATAAATTGTAAATTGTTAATTGTTCTTGTAAATAAAATTGTGATAAGTCTCCTGCGACTCTGGCTTTTGCTGACTAATTCCCCAAGAAAACCAGCACATCATTTGGAAGGTATTGTTCACCCAGAACAGTTCCATGATAATGTCATAAAGATATCCAAACTTTTCTTGTTTAGTATTTGTTGTTTGTGACATTTTAAAATGTAAGTATAAACGAATTTCAGACACCAAAATAATTAGAATTTTGAATTTTGAAACATTCATGGCTATCATTTTTGCCAGTATGTTAGATGCACCACACAAAACAGGCTGCTGTCCAAGTTTATTATATGAAATCAGAACACACCATGTCAGCTGTGAGAAAATATTCACGGCTGATATGCTATCTCTGCAGTACAACCTCATCTGTGACACCAAAACAATTGTTACATGGCCCAGCATCCTGACCACGACATACCTACACCCTCATTGTAACAAAAACAGGATATAGCATCAGCAGCACAACCCTGTATAGCATCAGCAGTACAACACTGAATAGCATCAGCAGTACAACACTGTATAGCATCAGCAGTACAACACTGTATAGCATCAGCAGTGCAACGCTGTAAATCATCAGCAGTGCAACGCTGTATAGCATCAGCAGTACAACCCTGTATAGCATCAGCAGTACAACGCTGTATAGCATCAGATGTACAACGCTGTATAGCATCAGCAGTACAACACTACATAGCATCAGCAGTACAACACTACATAGCATCAGCAGTACAATGCTGTATAGCATCAGCAGTACAACGCTGTATAGCATCAGCAGTACAACGCTGTATAGCATCAGCAGTACAACACTATAGCATCGGCAGTACAACGCTGTATAGCATCAGCAGTACAACACTGTATAGCATCAGCAGTACAACACTGTATAGCATCGGCAGTACAACGCTGTATAGCATCAGCAGTACAACACTGTATAGCATCAGCAGTACAAGACAGGACCTTCAACCTTAGCAGTACAACACTGGGCCTATAGTCTCAGCAGTACAAACAGTGGGCAAACAGTGTCAGTAGTACAACACTTGGTATACAGTGTCATCAGTACAACACTAGGTAAACAGTGTAAGCAGTACAACACTGGGCCGTCAGCATCATCAGTACAACACTGGGCCTATTGTGTCAGCAGTACATCACTGGGCCTACAGTGTAATCAGTACAATACTGGACATACAGTGTCATCAGTACATCACTGGGCCTATTGTGTCAGCAGTAAAACACTGGGCCTATTGTGTCAGCAGTACAACACTGGGCCTATAGTGTCATCAGTACAACACTGGGCCTATAGTGTCAGCAGTACAACACTGGGCCTATTGTGTCAGCAGTACAACACTGGGCGTATAGTGTCAGCAGTACAACACTGGACCTATAGTGTCAGCAGTACAACACTGGGCCTACAGTGTCAGCTGTACAACACTGGGCCTATAGTGTCAGCAGTACAACACTGGGCATACAGTGTCAGCAGTACAACACTGGGCCTACAGTTTCAGCAGTACAATACTGGGCCTATAGTGTCAGAAGTCGACACTGGGCCTATAGTGTCAGCAGGACAACACTGGGCCTACAGTGTCAGCAGTACAACACTGGGCCTATAGTGTCAGCAGTACAACACTGGGCCTATAGTGTCAGCAGTACAACACTGGGCCTACAGTGTAAGCAGTACAACACTGGGCCTATAGTGTCAGCAGTACAACACTGGGCCTACAGTGTCAGCAGTACATCACTGGGCCTATTGTGTCAGCAGTACAACACTTGGCCTACAGTGTCAGAAATACAACACTGGGCCTACAGTGTCATAAGTACAACACTTGGCCTATAGTGTCAGCAGTACAACACTGGGCCTATAGTGTCAGAAATACAACACTGGGCCTATTGTGTCAGCAGTACAACACTGGGCCTACAGTGTCATCAGTACATCACTGGGCCTATTGTATCAGCAGTACAACACTGGGCCTACAATGTCAGCAGTACAACACTCGGCCTATAGTGTCAGCAGTACAACACTGGGCCTACAGTGTCAGCAGTACAACACTGGGCCTACAGTGTCAGCAGTACAACACTGGGCCTACAGTGTCAGCAGTACAACACTGGGCCTACAGTGTCAGCAGTACAACACTGGACATGCAGTGTCAGCAGTACAACACTGGGCCTGTAGTGTCAGCAGTACAACACTGGGCCTATAGTGTCAGAAATACAACACTGGGCCTACAGTGTCAGCAGTACAACATTGGGCATATTGTGTCAGCAGTACAACACTGGGCCTACAGTGTCAGCAGTACAACACTGGGCCTACAGTGTCAGCAGTACAACCCTTGGCCTACAGTGTCAGCAGTACAACACTGGGCCTACAGTGTCAGCATGTCCGCATGTCCAGATGTGCTTTAAATTGCATCTGAAATATATATAATATATGGGGAAATATATGTGAACCATTACGCAACGAGTTGACAACTGTTTTAGGTATGACTGTTTGCGCAAAGACAGAACCCGGTCGCAAAAATGGTGAGGGGCATGAGTCGCTATCGGGTTGTCCCGGAATAACACGATTTGGTCACGAATGTCGCATTCGTAACCAACTCGAGTTATTCCGGGACAAGCCGAATAGCGACTCGTACCCCTCTCATGGCCATTTTTGCGACCGGGCTCCGTCTTAGCGCAAACGGGCATACCTTAAACAATTGTCAACTCGTTGCGTAATGGTTCACATATATTTCCCCATATATTATATACATTTCAGATGCAATTTATAGCACATCTGGACATGCGGAATTATACAGTATGATTGAAGACATTTAGATGCAAGACAAATGTAAAATCAAAAATTATTTCTGAGGGATTCTTTGATGAACAACTTGAAATGAAACGCGCATTCTGATTGGTTTGTCGTATTTTCGCACATAACATTCATCGATAGGGGGACGAGTCTTCTTGCAGGTTACGGAAAGGCGCGAGTGGTGACGAATGCGAATGTCGGTCACCACTGCGCCGAAATGGGGTTATAGCTAAAACGGCACCTCAGCAAAACGTCACCTGGCGAAAACGTCACCGATTGGCGAAAACGTCACCTCGCCTCAGACGAAAACGGCTACTATTGCCTGGCGAAAACGGCACCCTATTTTTTTTTAACCTTGATAAAATAAATGAAATGAAACTAACATGGTCGCTTGCAAACACCAATAATTGTGAAATGTTACAACTAGTTTACATTAGAATTTAGCCTCTACTCCAACTATATTCCAACTTAGCCTATACGCAACTCAATTTATTGTGAAAACAATTTACTCGCCGACTCTGATTGGGAGGCGCAACTAACTTATTGTGAAATCATCATATGCTTTGAAGTAACATAAATGAAATTAAACTCACAGAACTTAGCCTCTACTCCAACTATATTCCAACTTAGCCTATACGCAACTCAACTTATTGTGAAAACAATTTACTCGCCGACTCTGATTGGGAGGCGCAACTAAGGTATTGTGAAAATATCTTAATGCTTTGAAGTAACATAAATGATGTGACGTTTTGCTGAGGTGCCGTTTTCGCCTGCGCCCGCCGGAATGTATGGCTGAGCTTGTCAAAATGTGTGTTTTTATTGCAAGTTTAAGGCCAGGCTGCGCACATATGTACATGTAATGACTGTCTAGTTACTTTTTATAATAGGTTGTATACCTGTAAGCTGGGCCCCGTCTCTAATATCGCAAGTTGACGACGCGCATAGGGAGCCGGGACCCAGCTTATATTACCTGGAGAAACAGACTATAGAAATCTAGCGCATGCGCACCCCATGACAACATGTCGATCCGGCAATCTTTGTAACAGAAAGTGCACTGTTCCGATGTCTGTTTTTACAGACAGTTATGGTGATACAATTATGACAGGCACGTGTATCAATAAGACAATAATAGGGGAGTATAGCGATATCAATCTTTCGGCCACAAACCCACGGGAAATATACATTTTTTTAATCTCAAGAAAATACGAGTGCATGGTAATCGGCCCACACAATCTGTGTCTCGGGATTGACGTAGGGCTAGGAGTCAGGTAGGGGGTCGTATCTTGACTTTTTGACCACATCGCGGCTCACGGCTACAGCTACTTTGACTGTGAATTTGATGTTTTCATTTTCCGTACTGCCCCCCCCCCCCCCCCCCCCCCCCCCCCCCCGTGCGATAACGAAGACGTAAAATACATCTAGATAACGGCAATACTCCACTGGACTGAATGGTAACACTGTCCGTTGCCTCGAAAGTGTCAGTGAACAACAAGCCGATATACAGACTACCACATATCATTAGAAATACACACCTACCTTCCAACCACAACCAGCTTCTGACTTCGTGTCGCAAGTGGGTGTTTTATGCCCACAGCTCTCAGTTCGTGGAAATCACCTGATCACCTGACAAATGAGTGTTCATTGCGATAGACAGTGTGTCAATTGTGAAAAGATCAAATCATTTATGTCATTTTCATCTTATATTTTTCGTTTGTGTTCGTGAAAAATGCACCTGTTACAAATTAAGGGTAGTTATAATTCAAGGGGACGTGTTTGCTGCTGCACAAGAACGATATATTCGCCTGTTTGTGAAGACCTCCCGCCTTACTTTCGGTTTGGAACTTCCAGGAAATCCGAAACACACATGACGTAAGTGGTTATCCGATAAGTAAATATAGCAACTAGGTATTCTGATATTGTGCCCGAGTCACGCGTGGCATTCCCACTTCAAATATCACGTAGCATATGCATTGAATGTGACAATTTCTACCTGGTAGCTATTCAATGCACCCAGTTTACTAAAAAAAAAGGTACCCACCGTTATCAGTGGCAGACACCCCTTTTTTATGAAAACAAACGTTAACTACCGTGATAACATGTTGATTTGGTGTTTAAAGTAATATTAATTATTATGAATATTACTTTAACAACCAAGTCAACATTAATTTACATATCGTGTTTGGGATTTTTTCACCCCCATCCGAAGGTTCAATTGGCCAAAGTGGACCCCCCCCCCCTCCCCTTTTAAAAAAAAATCCTGTCCCAGGTAATTGTGTAATTAACAACTTCTTTAGCAAGGTTCCTTACACCCTGGATCAGAGATCGAGTTATGAAAATAACAACTGGGACAGCCCGGCGCATAACAGAAAGGGACACATCGGTATGGTATTTGGGTTTTAGGGCGACTTGGACCTTTAAAGATCTATGTGGGCCCAACACATCAAATGTCTTTTTACATTAAGTGAGTAAATGATCATTAACCAATCTATTTCATGATCTAATTTATATATTCAAAAAGCAAGTGATCACTATTTCATTTCTGAATAGTAAGAACCCATTCCATAGAAACAGATCAGACAAGAACGGAAAACCGTTAAAATGGCTTAAAGGTCTACACACAAATTATTTACAGAAATCAGATTTCTACACAATATCAAATAAGGGATACAGGGATAACACAGGTTATCTCCCTTTGACCAACAGGCATTCCGTTGTCGAATAAGTCTCCGCGCACGTTTATCAACTTGAAAGACAAATCTATCATTATGATAGACGTCAGTTATCTCAGATCAACTGAGGTATGACGTACACGAGTTTACATGTACAAACACTTGTCATGAGACCCGTGAAGATCCGGGATAGAATAGGTCTTCAGCAACCCATGCTTGCCGTAATAAAAAGTGGACTATGCTTGTGGTAAGAGGCGACCAACGGGATCGGGTGGTCAGGCTCGCTGACTTGGTTGATGCATGACATCGATCCCAATTGATTGATGCTCATGATTTCAATCACAGGATCGTCTTGTCCAGACTCAATTACTTACGGACCGCCGTCATATAGCTATAATATTGCTGAGTGCGGCGTTAAAGAACAAACAAACAAACAAAATACTTGTCGTGACGGATTCACCTGGGTCGTACAGGGGTTTTAAGTTACAGAAAACAAGCTCTGTTTGATTTGCAACGGGATATTTTAACCTTCCTTGTCGCTTTGCATGCATTAATTAGTTCTGAAGGTATATGCAGGTTTATCAAGCAGTGAATGACTTAGTAAGTAGAACACCTGCGCTGGGTACAAGATAACGGCAATACTCCAGTGGTTTGAATTGTATCACTGTCCGTCACCTCGAAAGTATCAGTGAACAACAAGCCGATATAGACTACCACATAGAACCATTAGAAATACACACTTACCTTCCTACCACAACCAACTTCTGACTGTACCTGTCGCAAGTCGGTGTTTTAATATCCACACCTGTCAGTTCACCACCGTCATATTGCTGGAATATTGCTGAGTACGGCGATATACAATGAACAAACATACAAACAAACAAACAAAACCTATCAGCTTCTGACTGTACCTGTCGCAAGTCGGTGTTTTAATATCCACACCTGTCAGTTCACCACCGTCATATTGCTGGAATATTGCTGAGTACGGCGATATACAACGAACAAACATACAAACAAACAAAACCTATCAGCTTCTGACTGTACCTGTCGCAAGTCGGTGTTTTAATATCCACACCTACCAGTTCACCGCCGTCATATTGCTGAAATAAAGCGGCGTTATACAACAAACAAACAAACAAAAAACTACCTGTTCGAGGACCCGCGAGTGTTCATTGCAATAGACAGTGTGTCAATGTTGAAAAGATCATCTTTTATTTTCGTTTGTGTTCGTGAAAAAAAGCACTTGTTATACAAAGTGTTATACAAAGTAGGCCTGCATATTGAGACCTCCCGCCTCACTTTCGGTTTGGAACTTCCAGGGAATCCGTTATAAACATGACGTAAGTAGTTCCCCGATAAGTAAATATAGAAATCGAATGGGATAATTTATACCTGCTACAAAGAAAAGTATCCACCGTTATCAGTGGCAGACAACCCTTACCATTCGGTTTGGAACTTTCAGGAAATAAACATGACGTAAGTGGTAAGTAAATATTGAAAGTAAGTCTTCTGATACTTGGCCTGGGTCCCTCGAGACATCCCCACTTCAAAACTCATGTCGGATACATATGAAAAGAATGGGATATTTTATTTTTGTTCTTGTTAGCTATTTAATGCATCCAGCTTTGGAAGAAAAGTATCCACCGTTATCAGTCACGGACCCAGAGGGGTGTGTGTGCGTGACCACCCCACCCCTTTTTTTTTTTTAAATAAGGAAACAAACAACATTAAAAATAACTAAGACAAAATTGTTATGGATGAGCAACTTCTTTATTACAAATGGGCGACGTTTCGGTGTAGATTCTAATACCGTTATCAAGCAAATGATGTACAAACTAGGTATGAGCATGATATATATACATAACAATAGATAGATGTTTATATAACAGATAAGGTTGATGCACACTGATTGATAGGTAGTTGTGATAAACAAGTTTATACAAGAGATAGGGTTGATGTACAGTGATTGATGGGTATGGGATTAACACAAGGATTACTAAGAATGAATGTATGGGAAGCCAGTGGGGAGATAATAGTTCAGTGTTGTTTTGGCGAGCTGATGAGATCATGGTAAGCTGGAGGGATGTAGTATCCTTGATCTCTGTTTATGGCTGGCTGAATTCTTTTGATGTAAATGGCTTCTCTAAATTTTCTGAAACGTCGCCCAATTGTAATAAAGAAGTTGCTCATCCATAACAATTTTGTCTTAGTTACCATTCCAACTTCTAAATGCCACTCAAAGAAACATTAAAAATGTTACCTAGCATGATAACATGTAGATTTAGTTGTTAAAGTAAAATTGATAATAATGGTTCTCATATGTCTTTTGTAAGTCTTCGAGTGGCGATGTGAAACGCGTTATTTTGACCTTCCTTGTCGTTTTGCAAGCATTAATTAGTTCTAAAGACACAATGGCGGGTTGGTCAAGCAATGAAACATGTGTTAACCTCTCCTCGTCGTGTGTTAAAGCAATGCACATGGCTGTTGTGTTTCTCCTTCACCTGTCACTCATGTATTATACGTAAGGTTGCAATTCATGCGTTTTGTTTCAGGTACTTTTGTTTGTTTAACGCCCCACTCAGCAATATTCCAGCTATATGACTGCGGTATGTAAATAATCGAGTCTGAACCAGACAATCCAGTGATTGACACCATGAGCATCGAACATTTGGGATACGATGACACATATCAACCAATACAAGTAAGCAAGCCTGACCACCCAATCCTACAGTGGCCCATACCCGCCACTGGTGAGATCATTTTTCACTGTATGCCTCTATATTTTATCTGACGATCTGACGATTTACTAAATGATCTCACCAGTGGCGGGTATGGGCCACCGTACAATCCCGTTGGTCGCCGCTTACGGCAAGCATAGGTACTGCCCTAAGTTGCCCTTGATTAACACTGGTTAAGTTCGGTTGAATATAGTCAATTCTGTTAGATAGAAATGTGGTAGCCTCGCTGACTCAAATTTTAATAATGGAACGCACCTACTGACCGCCTATCGAATGACTGAATATATAATCCTTTACGTCTCACTGACACTATACGTGAGTTCGATTATTAAAAATTGAGTGGCCGGAGTCAAAATAATAATAACAATTGGAATTTATATCAGAATGCATATATGCTATCGATACCTTGTTAAATATTCATCAAAATATCTTTATTCATGATAGAGTACCGCACCCATGGGGTTCAGTAGGTATGGGCAACTAAGGGACCAGTTCAAAGTTCGATGTCGGATTAATATTAACTTAATTCCTTTAGTTTTGAGGCATTCACCACACCACGCTAAAGGGCTTACAGTAGCAAAAACATGCGCAGGGTAGGAGAAAATGTGATACTTTTAGTCAAAACATGGCAAAATACTCAAACTAAATGTGCAATGTGCAGTGTACGGAAAGACCCCCCCCCCCCCCCCCTCAAAACTTATATAAATTTACATATAGCGTACATGAGGACGGGCGGAAGTCTTACCCAGTGTACTACCACGCCAAAATCTGTATCCATAGGAGTGGTGATACCGATAATTCTGTGTTGTTTAATGCGATAAATTTAACAATGCTTTGGGTTTTGATCATATCCCAGAGTAAAAACATTTTGGACAAGTGTTCTTCATTTTGATAGTTTCTGTGATGTTTTTGCATTGATTTAACTAATTTTGTTATCTTGACTCTCCCCAAAGTTGAAAGAAGTGACACTAAAAGTGAGCAACCCTTTGATTTTGTTGAAGGGATAACGCTAAGGGTATTGGGAGAGTCCATGGGCGGATACAGAGGTAGGGTGCGGGGGTGCGCACCCCCCCCCCCCCCCCCCCCCCCCCCCTTTTTTTATTTCGAAAAAAATCTTTATTTCTGTATAAATTACCACCAAAGACAATAAAAAGATCTTAATTGTGCACCCCCCCTTTTCAAAAAAGCTGTATCCGCCCATGGAGTCACATTTTTCAGAAGCGTTGCCTTGAGCACGCCCATAACCTATGATCGTGGGTCCAATTCCGGTTCGCCCCGATTATGTTTCTAGGTTTGACAGCACCATACCCGTGCTCGTTGGTTTCTCCGGAGTGGTAAACTTCAGAGCCTTGCATCATCACTTCGAGCTTTCCGTCCACATTAAGCTAACACGCCCTGCTATAACTGGAATACTGTGTAAAGCGGCTTTGAACCCAACTCACGTTTTCGTACAGTCGAAGACAAAGGAACCATGGTTTGACTTGGGTTATACTTTGGTCAACACGAGTTCACCTGGGTTTTGAAATCGAACACAAGCACTATCACTGCTGTTCGTGGCGAGACCGCCGCTCGAGCAGACGTCAGAAGCCACATGACCACATTGCACGCGCTGTTTCACGTGCACACACGCACGCGCATTGCCTAGACGTCTGGATGTGTCGATTACATATGGGTGAGTCTGAAAAATGTGTTTTTAACATGCTTTCTCCACGACCATTTTTAGTATACCATGTGGAGATTTCGGAATAGAATAGGTGATGTGAATAAATGGATTGGGGGTCAGGCTCGGTGACTTCGTTGATTGAGTTTCATCGTACCCCGACGGTGTAGGCCGTTGTTTATGTATGATATAAAATACTTGATTGTCTGGTCCAGACTCGATTATTTACAGGCCGCTGTCATATAGCTGGAATATTGCTGAGTGCGGCGATAACAACAAACAAACAAAACTTGGTAGAAGTTCAGTGAATAGAAAAAACCCCTTCAATAATGTGTATGCAAGAGAGCTCGCGATGCGTTTGGCTGTTTTGTTATTTCATTCTCTGCCCAACGCAGTTATGGTCTTGTTTCAATACGCGGCCTCGAAACCCATGAAGATCCGGGATAGAATAGGTCTTCAGCAACCCATTCATGCCGTAAAAGGCGACTATACTCGTCGTACGAGGCGACTTACGGGGTCGGGTGGTCAGGCTCGCTGACTTGGTTGATGCATGTCATGATATCAATCACTTGATTGTCTGATCCAGACTCGCATATTTACAGACCGACGTCATATAGCTGGTATATTGCTGAGTGCGGTGTAAAAAACCAAATCAACCAACCAACGCGGCCTCGAACGAAAAGCGCGAGATGTCTGTAGATTATTCAAATAAAGGAGTCTTTCTCGAACTATTCGAGTAGCTGTGTGAGGTCTCAGTTACTTACTAATGTTGACACCGTCGTTGTTTCAATACATCCAAAATACTGTGGGGCGGTCGGGTAGCCTAGTGGTTAAAGCGTTCGCTCGTCACGCCGAAGACCCGGGTTCGATTCCCGACATGGGTACATTGTGTGAAGCCCATTTCTGGTGTCCCCCGCCGTGATATTGCTGGAACATTGCTAAAAGCGGCGTAAAACCATACTCACTCACTCACTCCAAAGTACTGTGCACAGTTGTACCACCCCAGCAAATGATATTATTTGCATATGACCCGTGTATATCCTGGTTAGAATAGGTCTTCAGCAACCCATGCTTCTCATTCGAGGTGACTATATGAGGCGATTGACGAATCGGGCAGTCAGGTTCGCGGACTTGGTTGTTGCATGTCATTGTAGATCGACACTCTAAAACCTTATCCGGATTTACATTTTACTAACGGCCGTCATTTCAGCTGGAATAGTATGAGCGACGCAAATCAACATTCATCAACGTTCACCAATGCTATGGACAGTTAACACGGATCAACTTGTCAAAACAATAACTCAATAAATGTTTTTTTAAAGATGTATCACGAAAAATAAACTAATTAAGTGTAAAAGCATTTATTGTCTGACATAAATGTACACATACACATATTGTTGTTATGTTAGTGTTGACATAATCACCACAGACAACACTATACAAACTAACATTATCACAGATAAATAACATGAAGTTTCGGCAATGTTCCAGATATGTTCTCCCAAAGCTATGACGAAAGGTGACTGGTTATATATATCCTGTAAGATGAACTGTTTCAACAACTATCTAGTTTGTTTTTTCACTTACGGTCCAGTACATTTTCAAAGTCTTAATTTGTTCATCACCGTTTTTAAAATACTGGGTTATGTAGGACGATTTTTCCATATTTTTCCTCTAGATTTCTATATGTTAACGAAGAAGTGATAGTTTGGTTTATTATGTTTCCTTTCAGATTCTACATGTAAGCCTATTATACTTTCTGCATTACCACAATAAACAGCTGACATGCGGGTTTCATAAAAATTAATACAACGTATAACTTTCATTTGTTACATGAAGGCGGGTCGGTAGGAATCGAGATATTCGCATGGCCTTTAAAGTTACTAATAGAAGACATAATTACTATTCAACAAACAACACGGCGGAAATACGAGGCTTTTCAGGTTGTGCTTAAGGGCGATAACTCTTTCTGGCCTAATCGGCAAAGTTGATAATGACTTCCTGACATGCAGTCGCGGATTTTCTTAAACAAAAGTAAAAGGTGACTGACAAACTGAGTCTTCTATGTACACAGCAAATCACTTGTCAGGACTGATCTGGGTATTTGGATGCCAATCAAATCGGGTCAAATCGCAAAATACCTGTCTTTTTCAGACCGTTGTTCATATCTAATGGAAAATGAAAATAAAAAGATACTATGACCTGTGTTAAAAAAACACTATAATTCCATTTTAAATCGGAAATTTTAAATTTATTAAGAACACCCATGTTATCAACTTTATCGCATTACATTTCCAGATTAACGTCTTTAAGGATCATAGAGGAGTTTTAAGTAATGTGCGAAAGAATCACAATATAATTTTCAATACTATGACAAATATTTGGGTTTTTGAGTATAGATTATGGAGTGCAAATATGGGATCAATATATACTAATATGAGAAAGTCAACATTGTTCATAACAATACAATACAAAAAAAACAACATTGCTTCGTTATATACATCACAGCCATATAGATGAGTGAAAAGTTGTTGCTTAACATACTGCCCTGTATAATAACTTTAACATGTGTAAATAAATCAACAATATGTGTTGTATGTTAATCTTATGACGACCAAACCTCCGCGCCTCCTGGTCCAGAGGAGGGATAAGCGAGTTGGGTTTAACATGATACCGTAAATCCTTTAATAAATACCCGCATTAAAAATAACTCCGGGTCAATCGAAACAAAGAAAAAAACGCCTGCTATAAATACAATGGCCCAGCGTTAGATGAAACCGATATTTTTAAACACCGAGAAGAGTTATTTGAAATAATCTGAAAATAAGATTAACCCCTTTCTCGTATTGAAGGATTTACGGTATTTAGCTACATTGCAACCGTCTGAAGAGACCTGAAAACTCGGGTTAAAAAGGAAGGCTATAAGGTATATAGCGCGCAGTGGTACGGTTACATCGATGACCCATTGCTGCAGGGACTAAAAGGAGGAACGCTTTGTGACAATCATTAATAATTTAATTAGCGGGAAAAGAGCACTTGTTAGTTTGAGATTTACAATAGTGCCATGTAACGTAAGACCAGTCTGTATGCTTTATTATTGAAGCATAATTTGTGCGACATGTATTTTGGGAGGCCTGAACGTTAGGCCTAAGAAGAAACGGTTGGTAAAGAGAAGAAGAAAAAAACTTATGCATGCTTAGAATCTCTGATTGCAATTTTCCACATTCCGTCACACGAAAACTGGTCACGCTACAGTTTAATCTGCCGGTATGTATTATTCATAGTCCATTGACTGAGAGTCCAATAGGTTGTTCCTCCCAACTCGGTAATTGCTGGTTAAGAAGATATATATATACTTAAATTCAATATTTATACGATTGTTGTTACTTATTGGCCCTCATGGTCTCAATTGACGGTGTCGCACCTTGCACGTGTTCCTTGTTCAGCTACCACACCGGAAGTGCTGACATTGGTTTGGTGCGCAATGGACACGCTGACCCTGTCCTGAAGCCAAGTGTTACGATTGTCTCTGAACAAATACAATATATTTTTGGCTGCAATACCACATATTTTTTAATCATAACTATGAGCCAAAATACATTTTCTAAAAACACGTTGCAACAATGTCATTTTCGTGGCAGAGAATTTCATTTTTTCTAACTATTTTTTCGATACACCCCAAAATTTAAACAATCGGCGCGAAATGGGATTCTGAAGCTCAGAGCAATTAATATGTAATATTTCAGTTATTTGTATAACCTTGATTATTATCTAGCATTAGGTAATATCAGTTGACTGTAAGCCTACCTTGAAACAGACGCGTCCGAATACAGAAACTGCTCTTGATATTACGAAAGGAAGAGCAGAAATTCGTGACGCACAACATACTTTGTGGATCGGTTGTAACTTGGAGACCCTGTTGTACCTTGGCTAGAAAGTCCAAAATAAACTATCGATGTTGGTGGAATACTGACCAAAAAACGCGGCTGAAATGAAGACGTCAGATGTTTATCTATTTGACAATAGCGTATATTATCCTATCCCTTTTTCACCAACATCTGGCTATTTATTGGTGGAGACACGTGATTCAGCAGTCAAAGATACAGATTTATCTTGCTTGGATGACCTTGTGGTCGTTTACAGATGTGTAGTTGACGATGGGGATTTGGAATCGAAGCTAAGCAGGATTTCTCACAACGCCCGTGCATTGATTCGGATTCAAGGAAAAAACGTTTTCTGAAGAAATTTTATGAAGTCGAAGTGACTTCTCGAGAAGGTACTTATGCATGTGTTTTGGAGTTAAAGAGGCACAGAGCACGTCAGAGGGTTCACGTGTAACATGTAAATATATATCAGTCTCAATTATCTGCAAACCAGATTCAATTGGGAGTAAAAGGCAAAATAGAGGTGAAAATTTTATGAATGGATCACTGAAAATCAGCGATGACACCGGGTGTCGCGAAAAGGGTAGATATCAAATAATGGTGTGACCTGTGACCTATATTATGCCAGGCCAAAGCGGTACCATTATATATTTTTCTAAACTTTAACCCGAGTTAGCACTAGATGTCTTCAGTGTCTGTGGTTAGTTTATAAATACTGACATATTCCAGCCCTTTGACTTATTATATCACCTAATATGTAGGTTGTGGGTTGCTCTGTGAAATGTTAATATCAGTAATATCAAACGGAAACACCAAGAATCTTGACCGATGTGTATCCTAGACACCATTTCATCTTCAGGAACAGAGACTAATGTTATGTAATGTGTATAAAAAATTCATCGTACGCGTCAACTAAAACATAGTTTACAGTTTTGAATATTTGTTGTTAAGGGCGGTCAGCAATGTTTGGTTCTTTCCGATAAAATATCCGGTTTGACTGTTTTGTCTATGAATGCCGATATTGTCCCTTGTCCTACTGTGGTTGCTGACCCGTTTTCAGCCTACAGACAAAATACGGTGAACGTCTGTTAACCTGGTCATTTTGAAAATAACCTTCTGAGATATCAAAGATATTTGAGTTCTTTATAACGCCCCAAACTACGCAAGTCTGTGTGGTGTGGAAAGGTCGAGTGCTCCTAGGGGATTCAAGGTAGATGGAGCTTCATCCAATGCATAAGTTCCTAGTAAATTTCCCAGGAGATTTGCCCTCCCATCTCTCAAATCAATGTGTTTGAAGTCCACTCCCGGCTCAACCTTTGATATATAATTTAAAAACTAACATCAGTTGTTGCCAAACCTCCTAATTCTCAAAGAGGAGGCGTGCCTACGCATCAATCAAACCGAGATACCTGTTCAGTTGACGAAATATGATGTAAAAAGGACGGTATTTGATGCCAGGAAACTTCTTAATACACGAATCCGAAGTTCTTCCATCGGTACTTGACGCCCTCGCGCTTCTGGAGTTCCAGCCTCTTGGCGTGAAGGACCTCGGAGATCCACTCTTTGTGGACTGCGAAGGTCATGGGTCGTCGCGGGATGGTGTTGAAGAAGAACGTCTCCATGTTCTCCATGTAGGTGACGGGAGGCTCTGGCGCTAGTTCCGGCTCCACACACTTCACGGTGTAGGGCAGCCGCTTGGCAATTTTCCTGAAGGGAGAATGGTGTGGTTGATATGTGTTCAGTATGTGTTCATCAGATATGTTTGTCCAGGGGTCGAAATTCCTTGTACTAGAGGCCAGTGACACAGTTAAAGTCGAAATGACAAGGTTACATGTTCCCGGAGCCCGAAATGCTCACGTGGACATCCTTTTGTAGTAAAAACGACGTTTATCATATGAAACCTGTTATAAATGCACTTTCTTATCACAGGTAAACTGGACAAACACAAGGCTGATGATAAACACATGAACAAGGCTAATTAACATTATTCATAAAAATATACCTGGGCATTTAGCAACTGATTTATCAACAGTCAATAATAAGGGGCAACGTGTTACTGCTTATTATCTAGCTCATAGTGAAATAAATATCAGAGTTCATAGATGGTGCAAAACTAGTCTTGTTGGCACATTTAAATTCCAATTTTCGGACTCGGAATCCCCATTGGTGAGGCTTGATAGAAATTAATTATTAACCTGAAATCGTTCAAGACGTGCTTGGTGCTGAGATGTCGGATGCTGATATCATGTACAGGGTTATATATAGTAATTAACTCAATATTATTTAGGGTCATTTAAGCAAACGCACAAACTCGCTGTTTGAATCATTAGATTTAGGACTGCCTGTGTTTCCTTCCGGAACCGATAGTCGTTCTCAAACATATCCTTTGACTTTCGCGAGTATATCATCTCAATACGTATTTATATTCCTGTTGACATCATAGTAATACTGGGGGCACGGCTGGCCCAGATATCTGAGGCGCCGCGATTCGCTGTGCAGAGTTGCGTCCTTTGCGCACGCCAGAAACCTATGATTGTGGGTTCGAATCCCAGTTCGCCCCGATGTTTCTAGGTTTTTCAGCACCATACCCGTGCTCGTGGGTTTCACCGAAGTGGTAAACCGCTGAGACCTGCATCACTTCGGGCTTTCCTCCCACATAAGCTGACACGCCGTGATATTACTGGAATACTGTTAAAAGCGGCGTTAAACCCAACTCACCCACCCACATCATAGTAATACATGCATCATTAACGTCATTTTCATTTGTGTGCTTTCACCTACAAAGACGTAATCATCCTGTACTTATCGCCTTCACACAGGCGAGACGGTTAAGAGTAAGTGAGTGATCGCCACTTTTGGACAGTATTTCACTAATTACACGTCGTGATGTTTGAGGAAAGCACGTATTCGCGAAACGACGTGGGTCGAATATCTTCACATAATTTAGAAATCATAAGAATCTAGTGTTTGTTTACTTGTTTGTTGTTTAATGCTGCACTCAATAAGATTCCTGCTATATCGTGGCGGTGTATAAGTAATCGAGTTTGGATTAGACAATCCTGTGATTGATATCATGAGCATCGATCTACTGGATCCGGAAGTAGAATCAGCAGATTCGAGAGATTTCCCTAACTAAACTATTTTATGACTACTTTATAATTTCTCTATAATTTTGCATTATGATCTATAATTGCGTCAGTTGTTAAAATGCATAATCGTTTAACATTTGTGTGAAGCACACGAACACGGTCATGGTACTGACACACAATCACAATCCTGGTGTTCAGGTAAGGGACGCAACTCTTCACTGAGTTTCTTCTCGCACTGTACCAATTTTTGGGGTTGAACCCGTTTTTATGTCGCGTCGAGCCGATGCTTTATCCACTGGGCAAATTGACAAGAGAAATAGAAACATTACTCACTTATATCCATACGGGTTGCCATGAACTTCAGCCATCCAGCCGTACTTCTCCCTCGCCACCTCCCACTCTTCCGCCTCCACGCCCTCATCCGCCGAGTCGGGGTCCTGTGCAGGGGTTTTGGGGCGAAGCACGGGGGTCTTGGGTTTGGGTGGGGATGTGAGTCGGGTCTCTGGGGCAGGGGTAGTGCTCTTGGGGGGCATGGGTGATCTAACCGGTCCAGCTGACTTGACCGGTCGGGTTGGGATTGGGGTCTTCTCCCTGTGCAATGACGCACTCTTGATCCTTGTTCTTTTCATCATCATGTCTGGAGTTTCCGCTGGTTCAGGGTTGGATTTTGGGCGCGGCCAGCTGATCTGAGAACGGTCACTGTGGTCAACTGGAACGTTGGTGGTGTGGTGTACTTCCGGTTTCGTGGTCTTGGGCACGGGCCAGGATACTTGAGTAGAGGCTGTGGAAGGGCGACTTCCTTCCAAGGGATTCTGGGTAGGTGGCGCCACCGTGTAATCCGTTTCCGGCAGGTTTGTGGACCAGCATTGGCTGGGAGTGGGTATATGTAATCGCGGTATTAATTTGAATTTCGGAATTGGAGCGCTTTTAGCTCTTGGTCCCGCGGTCGATTTATTTGCTTGTGACTGTGATGTTGATGCGGGCCTCATTCCGGAAGGTGGCGCTGGGGAATACCCTCTGACCATGAGGGTCGGGGATGGTGGAACCAGTGGCTTGCTCTCGTACATTGTGTCTCGGAACTTGTACAGACATTCTTGCTCTGGAACATTTGTAACCAATGCACATCACAGGGGCACTGACAGCTGATGGGAATGGAACACAAGACACTTGTGTATTCTACTTAAAACACGTTAAGGACAACCCGATTCTTTCATTACTGTAGTCAATGCGTCATGTCATGACAGATTAACTATTGTAATATGTACAAATCAGGTGGTCTTTAACTTTATTTTACTAGTATAACTATTAATAGTAATACCAACAAATCTTAGATGGATCCTCAAACGTTTGCTAGATCTGCTATGAAAGGTATTTAAACGCTTGACTCGATTCGATTCGAATGTTCGATTCCTAACATGGATACAATTTGTAAAGCTGGATACTGATGGAATATTGCTGAAAGCGGCGTAAGACAATACTCGCCCACTTATCAATAAACAAGTTATTTGAATTGTCGTTCTAGTTCAACGTCACGGCGCAATTCACTTTTGGGCAATGGTCCTGCTTGAAATTTTCTACTTCACTAAACATATAGGAAGCTGTAAAATCTTCTTAATTTCCCTTCAAAGGAAATAAAGTGTTCGTTACGTACGGTACTTGTTATACGGTCCCCTTGCATAGACGTCATTGGCGGACGGGTACCAACCATACACCCTCTCCTTCATCCTGGCGGCCAATGCTGGAAACAAAGGGAGCGTATAAGAATGCATATAGGGATATATTTTATCTAATTTACAATATGGGGTACGGCACTATTGTGCTAGTGTGACCTTAAAATAGACGTAAACAGGGAGTTAATTTTGTCTAGAGTGCAATTTCGTGTCTGGCGAGTCTTTGCAGAGTGATAGTGCGGTCAGTGTGTTGGCTATATAGCTGTAAAGATCGATGCCTCTCTCCGGAACGCTTTCACACGATGAAGCCTATTAATGGTGCCGCCGCAGGTCGGGTTCTCCCAAGAACGTAAAACCATTTAATGGCCCACGCAGTATCGGTGAGACGAGTGCATAAATCCGCAGTATCGTGTTAGCTTTCTGTTTTCGAGTCCAATCACACTTTCAACTTTCAGAACTCATCAACATCATTTTTATCCACAGATTTGAAGATTTTTTAAATCATGACAGGAATCAGTAGACGTACAAATACTGCTCAAAAGAAGTTAAGGACCCCCCCGATTCTTTCATGCCACTATGCTTAAATTGTCATGTCATGCCGTGGTCCTTAACTTTGCATACCGTATTCGACGTAATAAGCGCCCAGGGCGCTCTCAAAATTAGAAATAGGGGGCTCTTATTAGAACATCATTTTGGATCAGAGTTGAAACATAAATTTTGTGGTTTATGCTGACAGCCTGAAATGTACGACGGATATATTTTTCCAGAATTAAATTGCCCATAACTAAGGGTGCATATAACACACGAGTACGTATCATACGCGAATAAATTAGTCTTGCTTACATTGAACAATCGGAAGAGGTGCTTATTGGGAATGTTCACTAGCCAATATATTAGCAAATATTGCCGTGGGCGCTTATTAGAGCGGAGCGCTTATTACGTCGAATACGGTAAATGTAGTTGGCCTGTCTGTGTACATGAGTTAGGAGCACGGATATGCCATGTACAGCTGTGAGTTCCTATGCATGACATTGGTTCCGTTTTACACCTGACTTATTCAACGTCGCGTACATACAGCTGTTTACCATCTTTATTCCACTTTATTGTCGTCGGGTGTCTGCTCCGAGACTACTTGAATGTTGACATAATTTACTGCGATGGAGATAAAAAAATCAAGGAGTCTTTTATTGACACACTTGCGAAAAACATACTTCTCAAGGGGAGTTAAAGAACACCCGATTTTGTTCATGTGACTGTTCATCTGTCATGGCTGATGGGGGGCCGTGGGGTAGCCTAGTGGTTAAAGCGTTCGCTCGTCACGGACATGGGTACAATGTGTGAAGCCCATTTCTGGTGTCCCCTGCCGTGATATTGCTGGAATATCGCTAAAGGCGGCGTTAAACCATACTCACTCACTCACTCACGGCTGATGGGCAGTGAAACACAGGCTTCCAACTGTGTGTGTTCTTTCACTTATTTTGAGTAGTATACGTTGAAAACAATTTACGCCTGGCACTTTTTGCCAATTTACAAATTATTGGAATATTTTGATCTATCAAAATCTGGCTTAAAAAAGTTTCTCTGGCATCGGCGCGTCGCTTAAAATCATTTTTTATTGCCCCCCCCCCCCCCCCCCCCCCCCCCCAAAAAAAAAACAAAAAACAATATACATTTCCCACATCATTTGAAGTATCTTTAATCAATACAATCATGTGCTTGACAACTGACATTCTATTAAACAGCCAAGTTCAGTGTGTGCCCAGTTGTTTGTTCGTTGGGAAAAACAGAAAACCTATGCTTGTGGCAAAAGGCGACTAACGGGATCAGGTTTTGAGTCTCGCTGACATGGTTGATGCATGTTACCGTATGCTCGATGCTCATGATATCAATCACTGGATTGTCTGGTCCAGACTCGACTATTGACAGACAGCCGTCATGTAGCTGGAATATTGCTGAGTGCGGCGTTAAACAACAAACCAACCAACCAACCAACCAGTGGTTCAAAGCGTCGGTTCGTTACGCCAATCAAAGTCCTACGTTCTCACTCACTCAATCTCACTCACTCGCTCTCTCCAAAATGGCTCCCTGAATAACCAGAGTAGCTGGAATATTGCTGAGTATGGCGTTTGAGGAGAAACAAATAAACTTATAGCGTTATCTCGGGGGGATGCTGCTGACAAATTAAGAATCCTTACAGGGGCGAAGATAGGATTTGAACCCACAACGATCATGCCAAGAGGACATAACTCTACATAGGGTGTCGCAGCGTCTTCGATAACCGTGCTCAATGTATTTGTTTGAAACCTCTTACCCTTGTGATAACACGAGCAGTAAACTGGTGAGTATTCGAACACTGCACTGTATTTGATTCAGACCTTTAAGTTGTAGAACCGTAAATTCAACATAAACCTATCACAGGGACCTGACCTACTGTTTAGACACCGGGTCCTATACAATTTTATACCATTCGATTTCAAAGCGAACATAAATTTCAAAATTATGAGACATGTCTGCATGGGCTTAGATTGAAGTACTGCATTATTCAAAATAAACACATCACGGCGATATGGTAATAATATTTGATTGCACAGCGCGATGTCGGGATATACTCAACCTCATAAATTACGCACAAAGTATTGTATGATTTATGAGGATACATTGCGGCGTTTATGGAGAGTGGGATTGCTTGTATATGACGTTAACGGCGGCCTGATGAACAGGAAGGGCTCAATGAGCGGTCACTTGAGAGCCTGGACGACAGCTGGGAGGCCGTTAGGAGAAATAATATACTACTCAACTTGTGTTAGGGGTACTGGGATATTGATGCTTGTCGGGTCCAGCAACATCTAAATTGTGATAAATTAATATTGGGGAATGATTTAATAATACGAATATTCCTATCGTGAACCGAACCGTCATTTTGTAAAATATTCATATTTGGTATAAACTTGCCAAGTTTATCATTTTAATTTAAATGACATGTTTAAAAACGAAGTAATTGTTGTTTGCAATCATACTTACTGTTCCTGTATGTGTTGAATATTGCACACCAAAGAATAATTTTTATATGTTTTACATTTTTTTTAAATTTTGTTATCTTTCTTTTTCTTTTCTTTTTCTTTTTTTGTATTGGGGCGGGATGGGTGGGTTGGATTTTACGATCGTTGGCAAGGTGGGAAGAGTGTAATAAAATATGGGGATTAACATCAGCACTAGCTTCGTACCAAAACTAAGCCTAGTGTGTGTGTCACTAAAATGAAGATTCAAGTAATTCATACTGTCATCCAGCAGGAACGCCTGAGAACCACTGTTCCACCAATAATACCCCGTTATAACGTCATTACTAATCAGAGTACTTCCTTGTGAGCTCACGTCCGCCAGATATCCGTGACACCATACGCATGCCTGGGTTGTATTAACCGGAGCTAAAACCGGTATGGTATATGTTCGACTCGCAAAGCAATATTTGTGGACCTCTTAAATCGTTAGATTATCTTTACAACGCTGATATTTACGCTCCTTCTCCCGTGTTGTGTCTTGTGTAAACAAATCGCTAGTTGCTCAGTTCCTGAAGAGTGCGTTTGTCAGACTGACCTGAAGAAGAAGGCAATCGGTGCTTTAAAAACGATCACATGACTAGATGTCTTCTGTGAGGTCCGCGCACGTCAACCTCGTTTTTAGGGCTAACTTAACTGAGAAAGCCAATCAAAGAGAAAAGATCGTGTGGCTGATCGTTTTCTACGAGGTCCGCGCAATCGGATTTTCTTCTCTCGTGCTCGTCTTTTAACTTTATAATATTGATGGAGACATGTAATTGCTTCTCCGATTTTTTAATCTGATACAAGAGCAGATGTCAATACATTGCCTCTGAAAACTCACTAAATGCTAATTTAGAGCGTTAATGGGTCCAGTGGCTTAAAGCTATTCCATCTTTCAGATTGACTACTTGTATTTTTCATAGCAACATAGGATCTCACAGTGCCAAGCCCTCCGTGTATTCTCTACACTTGAGATTCGAGCAAAACAACACCGCCTTTGTTAAAATAACCTCTTCAGAATAGTTGGAAACATGACGTAAAGTTTGTTGAAGGGTATTTGAACGCTCAGCAACAGCAGATGAAACAATCGAGTATATTGGAATCCCTGAATGCTGTGAGGAACATTTCCTGTCACCTTGTATGGACCACCAATGACATTGGGTGAAGTGTTTAACCTCTTATCTTAGTATTTAAGGCCTACAGGTCATTATATAATACCCAAAAGAAGTTTTCGTTTGTTTGTTGTTAAACGCCGCACTCAGCAATATTCAAACTACATGACGATGGTCTTTAAATAATCGAGGCTGGGCCAGACAATCCAGTGATTGACATTATGAGCATTGCTCTACTCAATTGGGATACGGTAAGATTTATCAACCAAGTTAGCGAGCCTGACCACCCGATCCCCTCTTACGACAAGCATAGTTGCCTTTTAAGGCAAGCATGGGTTGATCTAAAAAAAAGTGACAGATTTACAATAGTAATTTGAAAGAATCGGATGCTGTATAACATCTTTTGAGTAGTATTTTGACAACCTCATCCCCAGTCAAGGTGCGACTAACATTATTGTTTAGGGTCCCTTTCAACATTAGGACAATGAAAAAGCTTGTTCCTCCTCACTTTTTAAAAGGACTGGATAGGTTGAAAGAATTTGTATTTTGTTATATTTTCCCACGTTTTCAGCCTAACTTCATTCTTATATTAATTACAATTAATTATACAAACAAGAAAGTAGGTTATATGGCTTTTCTATTGCTGGTCATCAAGATAGGTAACATAAAAAAGTTCAATTTGACAAGACATTCTGGATTGAAACCGACTTTAGGGCGAAAACAAGAAGATATTTATATACATGTAATCTTAAAAGGTCTGTCATGCCATGATTAACTATAGCCCTATGAAAGAATCGGATGTTCCTTAAAATCTTTTGAGTTGTATATAACATATATCTAAACTACTTCATTCTAAACAATACAACTATTTTCCTGTCTCCATGGCAACACGTGACCCCTAAGGTCTCCACCGTGCCACGGCACCAAACCGACAATACAGGAACGTCATTCATTTCGATCTCATTTGGCCTGCGACGCCCTCTCTACGATACAGTTGAGTTGTTCTACTTGCACATAACATGATATACGTTGTGTGTACAAGACTACATGCATTATACCTTTCCCCAGAGAACTGTGTGAGGATCAGACCCCATAACACATTAAACTCTCCTTGCCATTGTGGAACTAATAGTGGATAGTGGGAAAGCCGTGTACCCCGTTGTGTCTTGTGAAGCCTTCCTTGTTTGAAATCTCATAAACCTACAAGGTTGTGTGTCTGACATCATTCTCACTCTACCCCCCGTGGTTCGTTCTAGTGAGTGAGTGAGTGAGTGAGTTGGGTTTAACGCCGCTTTTAACAGTATTCCAGTTATATCGCGGCGTGGGAGGAAAGACCCAAGTGATGCAGGTCTCAGACGTTTACCACTTCGGTGAAACCCACGAGCACGGGTATGGTGCTGACAAACCTAGAAACATAATCGGGGCGTGTCAGCTATATGTTGGATGAAGAGGTTGGACAGACCGTAGGCGTGAATCATTTGTTGAAATCCACGAGCACGTGTTGGCGATGAAGAGCCAAGATGGCGAATCTGTGATTCCAACCTACAATAAGTTTTCTGGCACGCCTTTGCACATCGAAAGGCGGCGCATTCGACGACTAATATATCGACAACGCTGTTCAAAGCAGTTTTAAACCAAACTCATAACATTAATGATTGATGGTCGTAATGTCATCCCTTCAAACCCAGGAAACCCGTTACGATATTTGTTTTCGTCTCAGCTCAGCCGAGTCAAGCAAGACTCGTAAATGATCCAAAGCCCCCTACTGTTATGGTCAATCTATCAACTACACTCACATTATGCAGATCTATTGACAATTCCTT
Source organism: Haliotis rufescens (assembly GCF_023055435.1). Taxonomy (NCBI): domain Eukaryota; kingdom Metazoa; phylum Mollusca; class Gastropoda; order Lepetellida; family Haliotidae; genus Haliotis; species Haliotis rufescens. The sequence continues at coordinate 3,260,226 of NW_025963835.1, read as the reverse complement.
GCCGTTATTGTCATGTACACATAGCAATACCGAACACTGGCAACTGACAAATAACATGTAGATTTGAGCGAGGACTTCCTTACACTTGAGTACAGACTGGTTTGACAGCTTTGATAGATAGCCTGACTATATTCCTAGCTTGAAATCCATATTTCATCATACCGGGAATTTAAATAAATCATTTAATTGTTCCCTTTACGCCAATGTTTAGTTTAAATTTCTCTTGATGGCTTCAACTGCGTGAAATCTGTATCGATCAAGCGATTGGGAATTGATTTATTAGGGGTATTTATGTTATAGTAGCACAAGGATCATAGCTATGATTATGCGAGTGGAGGCAGTTTTCGTAATCGATATACATCGAATCCTTTTTTGTATCAACGTGAGGCGTCGGGAGTGTGGTTAGAAGAAATGGGGTTTAATGTCGCGTTCAAGATTATTGCACTTGTACAGCATACCCGTGAAGATCCGGGTAGAATAGGTCCTCAGCAACCCATGTTTGCCGTAAGAGGTGACTTGGCTAGTAGTAAGAGACGACTAACGGGATCGGGTGGTCAGGCTCGCTGACTTGGTTGATGCATGTCATCGATCCCATTTGCGTGGATCGATGCTCATGATATCAATCACTGGACTGTCTGGTCCAGGCCCAGTTATTTACAGACCACCGTCATATTGCTGGAATATAGCGCAGTGCGGGGTTAAGCGACAAACAAACAGACAAAGGAAACAAACGTGCATGCGTGCGAACGTGGGTGCGTGCGTTTATGCTTGCACTAATTCGGACTGATACAGGTTTTATAGTGCTACCCCACTGGAAAACCATGCGACAATTTAACATGGATACCCCAATCATACACAATATACTGACTCCGAACCGACCAGTCTAATGCCGAGCGGGGTAACAAGTACCATTTATTAATTTAACGTCTCTTGGTATGACGCGACAGGGAATCGAACCCCCGACCTTCCGCTCTCCGGGGAGACACTGCATCTATGCATTAGTAGGCGGGGATGTAATGAGACACTTAGAATTTACGATGTTTTGTGTCAAAGAAATAATATATGAAAATAAATAACAAAAAGCGAAGAGACATAAAACAACAATCCCCAGGAGCGTAAAAAAATCCCAAATAAAATGTCAAATAAAAGCGATTTATAAACGTAGCAAAAACACCTTAAACAAGAAAAACACCCCTCCATCTTTCAGCTTAGAACGAACCAGGGGGGCACGGGTGGCCTAGTCGTCTAAGGCGCCGCGATTCGCTGTGCAGAGTTGCTTCCCTTGGGAACGCCAGAAACCTATGATTGTGGGTTCGAATCCCGGTTCACCCCGATTATGTTTCTAGGTTTGTCAGCACCATACCCGTGCTCGTGGGGTTCACCGAAGTGGTAAACGTCTGAGACCTGCATCACTTCGGGCTTTCCTGCCACATTAAGCTGACACGCCGTGATATAACTGGAATACTGTTAAAAGCGGCGTTAAACCCAACTCACTCACTCATTACAAGCAATAATTACTCACTTAATCAATCACACACTCACTCTCATTACAAGCATGGGGGCGTCTTCTCCGGCTTTCCCACACGATCACAGAAGAGAAAGCCAGCAACAAAAGATCTCTACCGGGTACCCGTTGAGTGCCGGTGAGATAATCATAATAAAATTCTCCTTGAAACGTTTAATATACGATGGCGGTTGTAATGAAAATGAGTTATTTTTTAATGAATTTAATATCATCTGAAAGAACGTTGAAAATGACAATTTCGATTTCGTGGAGCCCATTTCAACATTGTCATCCAAGAAACTTTTAAGATTAGAATAGTTCAATAGTTGTTCCTATTTTTCCGTCAATTCCCAACAATGGCAAGCCGGAATCTAATCTCCCATTATCTCGAAGTTAACACTACTCAAAAGAAGTTAAAGAACACCCGAATTTTTTATATATAGTTATACTATAGTTAATGTGCCATGACACGACAGATTAACTATATAGTCACGTGAAAAAAATCGGATGTTCTTTAACTTCTTTTGTGTTGTATATTTCGACTTGGACCGTTTTGAATAGGAAATGTCCCGAACGTTCACGGTTGGTCCCGAATGGTCACGGACATGTCCGAGTGAGCTATCTAATCTCCAATACTACAATGCACAGAAAAGGGTCCTCGTCCGCGCTATGATAAGCAATATTCAGCTGGTTGTATGAAAGGCGGTGATTTACACAGCCATATCGCCGATAACGTCCCGCAGTATAGTAGCAGAACGAGGACAAGAGCTGCCTACATGGACACTACCCTATATACACACCAGCTCGGATTAACTTTTATTTAGGCGACTGTAATTCATATTATCTCTACATTCAACAGAGGCGGATAACATTGAGAACAAACAGTTTAAGATTGGAGATTTGCGGTATTGTTGGTTCATATCTCAATATACGTTCTGATATGTTGTACTTAAAAGGGTCATGTTACTATGAATTAACGTAATAACATGTTTATTTGTTTGTTGTTTAACCCCGCACTCAGCTATATGACGGCGGTCTGTAAATAATCGAGCAGTGCCCGAACCCTGCTCCCTATTTATGCGAGATGAACGAGGGGCTCTTGCTGGCGAGCGAACGCTTTAAACACTAGGCTACTCTAATCCAAATTTAGGTCGTACAAACATTACGTATATCAATATTTATACTTCCCTTCGTCAGTTTCTTTCACTGAGCGAACACACCCCGGGACCCAAGGGGGTTTAACACGAGAGAGTGAAAGAGTGAGTGTGAGTCCTACTGATAATAACTGTTAATTGATAACCGTGCCAGTTGGGCCAGATGATATTTCATTCCCTTTCAGCAATCGACTTTAAAACTCGACGCGAGTTTCAAGCATTTTGTGAATATACCATTCAAATCAAGTTAAGGTAAGAACAACCACAACTGAAAGGGTGTGTGTTGCAATACCAACCCCCATGACAGAGTATCCATAGTAATATATATAATAAGGTGTTCTTTAACTTCTTTTGGCTACTATATTTGTTCATGCTAAATTCGGGGCGGTCGGGTAGCCTAGTTGTTAAAGCGTTCGCTCGTCACGCCGAAGACCCGGGTTCGATTCCCGACATGGGTACAATGTGTGAAGCCTTTTTCTGGTGTCCCCCGCTGTGATATTGCTGGAATATTGCTCAAAGCGGTGCCAGCGAATCGTGATGTATTTCCTTATAAAGGAAACATTAACATGCTCTACGTCTCTATATCATTGTTCTATATTTTGCAAAATCGTGATTTTAAGTTCGAGTTCTTTGGAAATCGAAATAAAAAATAGAATTCGACCTACCTAAACCGTTCTTTTTTCTTTAAAGTAATTAAAAAAGTTCTGTTAACTTTTCTTTACGTGAGCTTTTGGTCACGTGATCACTGGAAAGGGGCGTCATGGCAACGTCTTAGGTTAAGCCGAGTCTGTTTATCCGAGTATTCAACATGTGGACCAGTATTATCTTACTGGATTAACGCCATGCTTATCTTATTAACGGTAATACTAATCCGACGTGAAGCAGTTACAATTACATGGAATCATATGTTTCAATGTGACTTGAACTGATTTGTCCATTGCCCCTACAGGGCAGTTTAAGCATTATAGTCCCGCTACAGTGTATATCGATCTGACCTCCTACGTGGTGTAGTGGATAGAGCGTCTGTCTGGAGAGTGGAATGTCGGTGATTCGAATTCGATCCCCGACCGCGTCATGTATACACGCCAAATGACGTTTAAAGATGGTACTTGTTGTTGCCCTGCCTGGCGCTCGGCACTAAGGGCATACATGGCAGAATATTGTAAGGGGTATCCATGTTAAACAGCGGCATGGTATCTCAGTAGGCTAGTAGTATAAAACCGGCATTATTCCGGACTAGTACAGGCAACCTCACACGCACGCGTACAGTCATCGTCATACAAGTTCGTTAATCTTGAACGCCACGTGAAACTATATTTCACCTCAACTGCTATTTGTACAAGGCCCAAAGCCATGCTCTGTTTTTCGATCATGGCTTGGGAACAAGGTGGTCTAACAAATTCCCATGATATTCTATAATTTGAATTCTGACGCAGCTTGTGTAGGCCGGTCTAAAATAGGGACTTTATAGACCGTTATGGAAGCGTGAATCGTAGCTGTAGGAAAATGGTGGGGGAAACACAAACAAAAACGCTGTTTGCCTGTAAAGGTCGGGTAATAATAGCTTCTGCTAAAGTGTGTAGATTAGTTCCCACAAGGACATCGACTGTGACAAACACAAAAGTGAGAAGCAATAACCATCGGCTTTACACCCACGACTTGGCGTGCCGACTGAATACGTTCTTTGTAGTTAATGAAATTAAATCAGAAATGACATTTCGAAACGGTAGTATAATTCTGTGACCCGCTACTGAATATAACAAGCTCAATAGAAACGCAATAAATTTGTTTATTCTGGAGTTGAAATTTAGGAGGCGATGGGGTGGTCTAGTGGTTAAAGCGTTCGCGCCCGTCACGCCTAAGACCCGGGTTCGATTCCCCTAATGGGTACAATGTGTGAAGCCCATTTCTGGTGACCACTGCCGTTATATTGCTGAAATATTGTTAAAAGCAGCGTAAAACCATACATACTCTCTCAGTGTTGTATATGATAAGGTTCTGTGTCTGTTTGAAACACATGGACAATTTAAAGGTTTCAAGTAAGGTTCATTACATTGAGGTAAATATAGACGTATATTAACATAATATTAACAATTAAAGGGACGGCGAGGTTGCTTGGTAAAAGTGTGGCTCTGCACCCCACATGGGTGTAACTTGGGAATCAAGTTCTTGGAAACACTGCCGTGGTAGACTGGGATAGTTTTAACCGGCGTAGAAGCTCACTTCAAACGCGTCGCAGTACGATGACCTAACCCGCATTTTACCCCAACGTAATAGAAAAATGTTGCGCTTCCTCCCTATGAATCTAAATTAACGCGCTTACGTGCATGCACGTGGCTATACATGTGCAATAATCATGAACGCGACGCGAATTAAAGCCCATTTCACCTCACCTTTCACATTCTCTTCAGGACCTACCCTCCCCCGCCCCTCCCCTCGCTAACCCCCCGCCCCTTCCAATCTCCATACCACCCCACCCCTTCCTATCACTCCCCCACCCCTTCCTACTCCCCACTTTCTCCTGTAAACAACTCAGTTTCTGGTTGCCATCATAACACAAAGCGGACATAAACAAATCCCCGTGTTATTGACGATTGTATTAAGTCATCTGTCAAGTCAATAACAACGCCGGGTTACTTTCACTACGGCTCCGTTTTGGTGATAACGACCGGGGAAAACGCCCGGTCTAGATGGATCCCATTTGACACGGGGAAAGTAGATAAAGGCACTATATTATCTACTTGCCTCGTATGCTCATGATGTCATTGTTATTTAGTAGTATGTTCGTGTGTAGCAGAAGAGATATGTTATCACGCTAACTCTCACTGTTTGGAAAGTGGAACCATTACTATCAGAGGGACATCTAAGACATAACACTGATCGCTATCTCCCAAACACAACAATACCGTAAGCACGAATGGAAACGTGATACCGTTGACTGTCAACGCAGTTTACCGAAAATAATATTGACTTTCACATGGAAACGCTGCCGTCTGGAAATAAGTACACATAAACGAAGCAATCGCTCTTATGGCTTTTTATCACAGCACTGGTAGACATGCACTTTAGGTTCAAGAAGTAATGTAAACATTTGTTGTGCAAACAATGACACATATAATTGATTTATCCCTGGGGAAGGTTTAAATATATGGACACGGTGAGAGTGAGTAAGGCTTAACGCCACTTTTAGAAATATCGCAACGGGTGCACAAATGGGCTTCAGGGGACTCGAACCTGGTGTGACCTGCGAAAGCTTTTACTACAATGCTACACTCCATCGCCCCGGACCAGCAAGAGTGTGATGAAATATACAAACATTGTTAATTCTTTTTCGTTTGTATTTTTTAAAATACTTATTCTGTGAATTGCGCGTTGGGAATTGCAGTGAAACCTGTTTATCCAGACTTTATCGTCCAGTGAAATAACCCTAAATAACAAAAGTCTGGATTAACGAATCACGGGTAAGGGGTAATGCCGTTTTTATTATCTAGACGGTTAAAGTGAGTAAGTATGGTTTAACGCCGCTTTTAGCAATATTCCAGCAATATCACGACGGGGGACAACAGAAATGGGCTTCACACATTGTACTCATGTCGGGAATCGAACCCGGGTCTTCGGCGTGACGAGCGAACGCTTTAACCACTAGGCTACCCGACCGCCCCGTTTAAAACAGTCATCGCCCGGAAACTAAGGTTTCCAGATTAACGGGGTCCGGATTAACCAGGTTTCATTGTAATTTGACTGATACAGATAGTTTATATTTAAAAAAATGAGAAAACAAATCGCAAAACTGAACAAGTTGACCAACCTGTTGATGCTTGATGATCTTTGATTTACGCCTGTTGATCGATAGAAGGGAAAGATCAGATGCGACAGAAATCAATCACTTGCCATTGATCTCTGCACCGATTAAAGCGCTCTCTCGCTTGAGACCACACATTTACTTCCGGTATAGCGTTGTTTAAATGGCGTTGCCATGGTTACCTAATAACATTGTAATGAACGCCGGGAAAGTAATGATATCACTGTAATTACGCGTGAAAGCGATTAATTTATCATTAATACGTAAAAGACGTGCATATCACATTTTGTGGTAAAATGTGTCCGGTTGACCGCGTCCGGGAATATGAGAGCGTATGTTTGCCCGCCTATTACTGACAAACATGGCAGAACCGAGACGATATTGAAAGCCCTGATTGAGTTGGGACATGGCCGCGGCTCTATTACCATACATTGGGTTTGTTTTGCCGCGTGGAGTCAATGAATCGACATATATGATCTTGGGGGTAGTCGTGAACGAAGGGCATGCAATAACGTTGAATTAGTAGCGGGTCGCCGGGTCTTGTATTCTGCACGGTTCATCCTTTTAAATCTCTGATTGTTCCTGAATTTTATTGACAGTATACATACACAGTGTACACAGAGCAAATCAGTGAAGCAGGGGGAAGCTTTGTAAAGTCCGGATATTATTATTATCACTATCTCTGGAATGTCATTGTAATTGTTTGTAGTGAGTGAGTGAGTATGGTTTTACGCCGCTTTTAGCAATATTCCAGCAATATCACGGCGGGGGGACACTAGAAATGGGCTTCACACATTGTACCCATGTCGGGAATCGAACCCGGGTCTTCGGCGTGACAATCGAACGCTTTAACATCTTGGCTACCCGACCGCCCCTGTAATTGTTTGTAGCAGATTGATAATATATAGCCTAGACATGTCCATCAGGTTTCTGGCGTGCCCAAAGGACGCAACTCTGCACAACCAATCGCGGCGCCTTAGACGACTGGACCACCCGTGCACCCTGTTAACAGCTAAATTGGACCTAACGTGGTGTTTCCCTCGAATACATGGAAACAATCTGGACTGCCTCCGTGGTCTAGTGGAAAGAGCATCTGTCGGTACAGAGGAAGGTCGTGGATTCGAAGGCCGGTCGCGTCTTCTATACCAAAAGACGCTAATAGATGGTACTTGATGTTACCCTGCCTGGCGCTCGGCATTAAGGAGATAAAACAAGGACTGAACGATTCAGGGTCAATATACTGTTGGTGGGGTATTCATGTTAAACTACGGCATGGTATCTCAGTGCGATAGCTCTATAAAACCGGCATTAGTCCTCACGCACGCACGCCAAATCCCATTTCACCTCACCTCATCTTTAACAATCTCGACTGGAGGGGAGGACGGTTAGGTTGTCTTGCGGTTAAAGCATTCGCTCGTCTCGTTTAAGACCGCAGTCAATTCCCCAATATGGGGTACAAGGTGTGGAACCCTTTCTTGGTGTGCCCCCGGTTGTGTATAGCTGGAACATTGCCCAGACGGTACACGATCAGGAGAGGTTCATCCAATGTATGACATTTTAATAAAGAGTCGTGTGAGCCGGTAGCAAACGAAATGCCGGACCTGGATCAACTTTACCGGTCCCCTTGATCGCTTATAACAGATCTAGTGTATAATAATGAGATACAAATCCTGTATGAAATGGAACAAACCATAACGAGGGTCGCAAACGAGTAACATTATAGTTGCCCACTGTGTCACATTTTGTGTTCGATATCGAGCACATCAACTAACTACATCGCCACAATGCTGAGTGGTTAAAGCATCCTTTAGGCATACATAGAGGCTGGGGTTCGATTCCGCACAATGTTACACTGTGTGGTTGGTTTGTTGTTTAACGCCGCACTCAGCAATATTCCGGCGGTCTGTAAATAATCGAGTCTGGACCACACAATCCAGTGATTAATATCATGAGCATCGATCCACGCAATGGGGATCGATGACATGCATCAACCAAGTCAGCGAGCCTGACCACCCGATCCCGTTAGTCGCCTTTTACGACAAGCATAGTCCCCTTTTACGGCAAGCATGGGTTGCTGAAGACCTATTCTACCCCGGAATCTTCACGGGTCGTACAATGTGTGATTTACACTTCTGATGTCCCCGACGTGATTTGGCTCGATACAAGCTGCGTAAAACCCTACTCCCTAACTCTAGTCGTGAGTTCGAATCCCACATACAACCGATATTTATGATTGTGCTTCAATATACCCGTTGGTTTAGCCAACGTTGTAAACGTCTGACATTTATAATGTCGAACTTTCTTCCTTGATGGCGTGGTGGCATACGTAATTCTGAAATTCTGTTCAAAGCAACATTAACCGAACCATAGACTGACGTTTAGTCCCAGAAATAAAGTTTTCTTATTTTAAAATAAATATCCACAAAATAAAATAATCCAAATGGAGCCCAGAAACATTCTTACCAAGAGCAGTGGCAATCTAGACATGCCAAACTTTCTAGACTTGAGTTGGACACCTTTTTATTTTTTTCTCTAGGATCTGGGAGCAGTCTCAATCACTACGTCCCTGAGGGGACTCGGGCTCAGTAGGTCTCTAGGAATCTACCAGACTGGATGGGGTAGTCAGGCTCCACGAATACCCTCGCTGTAATATTGCTGACTGGTGTATACAACCACAAACACGAATCTCACGCTACCGAGGGGCGGTCGGGTAGCCTAATGGTTAAAGCGTTCGCTCGTCACGCCGAAGACCCGGGTTCGATTCCCGACATGGGTACAATGTGTGAAGCCCATTTCTGGTGTCCCCTGTCGTGATATTGCTGGAATATTGCTAAAAGCGGCGTAAAACCATACTTACTCACTCACGCTACCGAAACCTAGTGAAACGAAACTGGAACCTACACGAAGTGTCAACCAGTTTCTTACCCAAACCAAACCATATATTTGTCAATAATGTACTACTTAAAAGAACGCCCGATTCTTTCATATTACTGTGATTAATCTGTCTTAAAATGTTCTTTAACTTCTTATGAGTAGTATATATCATTGAAACAAAGTACCAAATGAATGTTGGTATTAAGGTCTGCAGGAAAGATTGAATAACGTCGGGAAGATCAAAGGCGGCGTATTTTTTTAAACAAATATAAAAACGTGGCCATAAGTGTTGAAGAGTACCTCAATCAATAGACGTGCAACTGTAGCTTTCCGTCGTTAGGCAAAGGTTAGCCTATCCAGAACTGATTTGGGAAAAATCGATCACGAAATGTTCTAATTAGGATAGAGCATACCTGGACAGGTAGATGTAGCTGGATACAGGCGAGAACCCTGGAACGCGGAGTCGGGTGTATGTAGTGAAAGTTCCGTGATTTACAGGGACTTGTACAGACACAGACTACATACATACTGATGGCAGGAAATAAGGGAACATATTAAAACATTAGCAAGTTTAGTGCTGCGGTACTACAGTTATTGATTGTTTTTACCAACACTATGAGACAGAAAGAGCTATTAGTATACTACTCAAAAGAATTGAAAGTACATCCGAACCTTTCATATTACAATAGTAATCTATATAATCTATCATGACATGACAATCCCGGGTTCCTTAACTTCTTTTGAGTAGTATGGACGTGAGACCATGTTAATACGGACGTATCCTCCGCAGTGAGATTGTCCAGAGTGATAACCGAATTATTGTCACCCAGGTATTGGTCCGTGTGTCTGTGTCAGTCTGTTATTTCCCAAAACACAAGCTGATATGCCTTTACCAATGTGTAATAAAGGTATAATCTTGAGATTAAAAACCAAACAGTGCCCAGAACCGCATTTGAAAATACCGGTTTATAGAGGTTGTCGGTATACATAATAATTTGTTATTGTGTGATGGAAAATGTCAGCTCGGGTCACAGTTCAAGACAGTTGAACCAAAATGTTTTCTGAAGATTTTTCATTTTTGCAAATGAAATTTAAACAAATACAAATAAGCAATTTGTGTGTCTAGTTACTTTCATTTCCAATTTGCTGTGACTTCTTGACCCTAATACGCATTTAACGGCAAGATTGAGTGAGTATGGTTTTGCGCCGCTTTTAACAATATTCCAGCAATATCACGGCGGGGGACACCTGAAATGGGCTTCACACATTGTACCCATGTCGGGAATCGAACCCGGGTCATCGCGGTGACGAGCGAACGCTTTAACCACTAGGATACCCGACCGCCCCTTAACGTCAAGAAGCTACCCTGGTCCTTATGGCAAGTGGTTTCTGCATGTGTACATATTGGATCGATCAGTATGTAAAGCCACATAGCCAATATCACATTTATTGATTTTCATTTATCAATATATTATATGTTCAGTTACGGTTAGCTATGGGTATGTGTATGCATACTACTCAACCTTTAATAGGGTTATATATATTATTCCATTATACACATGGTAGTGACATATGCTCAAATAGCATAGATGCAGTCGATGAAAGGACGGACGGACCGACGGACGTGACTGTTGATGGGATAAGATATAGACATAAGAAGACCTAAGCTTATGTTGTGTATAATTGTAGTTCCCTATGACCTCAGGGGCGATGGGGAAGCCTTGTGGTTAAGGCGTTCGCTCGCCGGGTTCGATTCCCTACATGGGTGCAATAAGTAAAGGCTATTTAGGGTGTCCCCTACCGTGATATTGCTAAAAGCGGCGTAAAACCATTCTCACTCCAATGTGGGACGAGCCAGTAGGGATCGTTAACTGTTGTACCAGAGGTTGTCGATATTCTGACTATTGCGGCGTAAAATTGCGCTCATTCACCTTATGACTCGGGGGTTAGCAAGGCAACAGAAAACACTTTCAAATTCCAGTCATACACAAGTTAATATTTGTTTTGTCACCATCCTTTGTAACCAACCTTTACTTCCCCCTCTATGGCGACATGCCCATAGCACTCATGCCTTTTGTATGCAACGCATGTCTACAGAGGTAATTTCAGATTAATTCACTCCACGAATCTACATTTAATTGAACATACTCAACCTATGTCAGTTTTAGATCTAACCCTGTCCTCCATGTATAATATTGTACCAGACTTTAAACCGCTTTCGGGCTTTGAAACCCGACCCGTTCTTGTGTGGTGTATATAATTTGAGCAAGTATCGCTCTATTCAAACTCACCGGTGCGAATCATCTGTGTACGCTTATAGTACCGTTATATACAGCCCATAGAGAACGCTGCATGGCATGTACATGTCTTGCTAAAGCTAAGCATATTTCTTGGAGATCGATTAAATATTTTAAACCTACCTGTAATATTGATGACGGTTTGGGTATAAGGTCCGACAGTCTCACATAGCTGACTGTGTTTCACCTGAGAGTCTGTCACCTTTTGCTACCTGGCTCGCTCTCTCACCTGTGTTTCTAAGGACGCCGCACAGACCTGTTTGCGGCAGCTATCCCACAATACAACACGGGGATTAATACACCGGTTATTGTGAGAGGGCGCGCTCCGACAGAGCAAATGTCGTGTTTGATATTATGCCTCGCGACGAGTAACGGGAATATTATAGAAATGTCTTGGTTCCCATGGAAACGTTGGAACTGTAGATCCATTAGCCCACTTACATATTTTGTAATGTAGCATTAGATTGTTGCTGATGTTATTATTCGGTCTATTGGCGACCCGTTAAGAGCAGAAATAATGGAATGACATTTTTCTCTGTCATTTTCTCTAATTGTTTTTTCCGCCTCTCCCTTTCCAATTTTCTTTCTCCTCCTGATGATAAATCACAGATCTTACACCTTTCTTCTTTCCCATAACACACGTCACGCGTTTTGTGTCACTTCTTTCCCATGACACACAAAACTTGTCACCCCGTTTTGTGTCACGTCTTTCCCATGACACACACAACTTGTCACCCCGTTTTGTGTCACGTCTTTCCCATGACACACACAACTTTTCACCCCGTTTTGTGTCACTTCTTTCCCATGACACACACAACTTGTCACCCCGTTTTGTGTCACTTCTTTCCCATGACACACACAACTTGTCACCCCGTTTTGTGTCACTTCTTTCCCATGACATACACAACTTGTCACCCCGTTTTGTGTCACGTCTTTCCCATGACACACAAAACTTGTCACCCCGTTTTGTGTCACTTCTTTCCCATGACACACACAACTTGTCACCCCGTTTTGTGTCACTTCTTTCCCATGACACACAAAACTTTTCACCCCGTTTTGTGTCACTTCTTTGCCATGACACACACAACTTGTCACCCCGTTTTGTGTCACTTCTTTCCCATGACACACACAACTTGTCACCCCGTTTTGTGTCACGTCTTTCCCATGACACACACAACTTGTCGCCCCGTTTTGTGTCATTTCTTTCCCATGACACACACAACTTGTCGCCCCGTTTTGTGTCACCCCGACTTGATTATTTACAGACCACCGTCATATAGCGTGAATATTGCTGAGAGCGGCGTGAAACAACAAACAAACACAACTTGCCACCCCGTTTCGTGTCACTTCTTTCCCATGAGACACACATTGTCACACGTGTCTTGCTTGTTCTTTCTCATGCCTCGTTCAAATTGTCTTGTCTTCATGCATTTTATTTCCCCTTTCCTCAGACTAACATCTCTCGTAACTTTTCTTCTATTCTTGTTTCTCCCTCCCCTTCTTTCTTTTCCTCATCGACCCGTGAAGATTCCGGGGTAGAATAGGTCTTCAGCAACCCATACTTGCTGTAAAAGGCGACTATGCTCGTCGTAAAAGGCGACTAACGGGATCGGTTGGTCAGGCTCGCTGACTTGGTTGATACATGCCATCGATCGCAATTGCGTGGATCGATGCTCATGATGTCAATCACTGGATTGTCTGGCCCAGACTCGATTACTTTACAGACCGCCGTCATATAGCTGGCGGCGTTAAACAACAAACAAACAAACAAAACATCTTTTCCTCATCGTTCTTCTCTTCAATCCGTTGTGCAGAGTTGCGCCCCGTAGTTCAAGAATTCTATGATCACGAGATTGAATCCGAGAATCGCAAGTTTGTTAGCACCAAGCCATGCTCGTGCTTTAACAACGAGTTCTTGCAATAAAGTATCAGACATTTATATGTAATACCTACTTATTTTACCGTCCCTTATGGACAGAACTTTATAAATCAATACAACTACTCAAATAACAATAGAGCTCAGAAATGTGCTTGACATCTAAGACCTACACTACCCAGGGCAATCCTCCCTCGTCAAGCTGACGCCCCTTGACCTAACTGAAATACTTGCAAGTCGGGATTCAGACCTGTAAAGATCCGGTTAGAATAGGTCTTCAGCAACCCATACGCCATAAAAGGCGACTGTGCTTGTCGTAAGAGGCGTCTAACAGGACCGGGTGGTCAGGCTCGCTGACTTGGTTGATGCATGTTATCGTATCCCAATTGCGTGGATCGATGCTTATGATGTCAGTCACTGGACTGTCTAGTCCAGACACGATTATTCACAGACCGCAATCATATTGTTAAAATATTGCTGAGTGTTGCGTTAAACAAATAAACAAGTCGGTTTTTAACTCAAATTGCGTTCTCTTCTCCCTTCATTTCTCTAGACTAGGTTTCAGTACTACATGCTGCTACTTCAGTCAGTTGGGTGGTGACTTGGCTGGTTGTTTGTCGTCGTGCCGCATCCAGTCGCGTGGGTCGTTGTTCATACTGTCAACCAACGTTGAAACGTTGCACCCTCAACTCACTATTGCCTAATCTTGCAAGAGGCAGTGGGGTAGTGGTTGAAACGTCCGATCGTCACGCCGAAAGACCGGGTTCGATTCCCGAAATGGGTACAATGTCTGAAGCCCATTTCTGGTGTCCATCGCCGTGATATTGCTGGAATATTTCTCAAAGCAGCGTAAAACCATACTCACTCACTCACTCACTCATTAGTCTTGCATATCTCCATCTGTTCTCTTCTGCGATTCACTGCGCAGATTTGCGTCCCTTTGATGTGATCCGACTGAGGTTGTGGGTTCGAATCTGATTTGCCCTGATTATATCCATTGGTCTGCTGGTCGATTTCACCAAAGTAGTAAACATGTAACTCACTCACTCACACTTCCTCATGTCTCCTGCCTTTCTCCATCTTTGTCAAATATAATTCTCCTTTCATCCCCAACTCTTTTTTTTCCTCTTCCCATTAACATTGGTTCTGGATATCGTGTTCTCTCCATCTGTTCTTCCTTCATCTGGCAGTTCGGGATGGTCGGGTAGCCTAGTGGTTAAAGCGTTCGCTCGTCACGCCGAAGACCCTGGTTCTATTCCCGACATGGGTACAATGTGTGAAGCCCACCGCCGTGAAGCCCATTTCTGGTGTCCCCCGCCGTGATATTGCTGGAATATTGCTAAACGCGGCGTTAAACCATACTCACTCACTCACTCATCTGGCAGTTGTCTCCCTTCTTCTCCAGCTTCCACTCTCCATCAAGTCTACGTACGTGTACCCCATCACACCATACTGATGAAAGACAAACAAACTCTTTCAACTTCCATCTAATCCAATTTGGCAGTTATTGTCTTTACTATTTTTGTTCAAAGTAAATTGGGCATTACAATCGATTCCTTCTCCGAACGTCCTATAAGCCTCTGGTATCCATCTCCTTGTCCTCAACACAGGCAGCAGGGGAACACCGGCATCATCAACGGTCCTGTTGTCATGGCAACCCTCATTCCATTATAAATCTACTTTTCCCATCCGTTCAGCTAGGTACTTTCCTTCAAATCAATGCTGGTCGAGCGAGAGCCGAGGCACACACATAACTCGGGCCATTAACCCGTACGAATAGTAATCGCTTCCTCTAAAGCGGGAGATTCATCTTTAATGTAATAAACCATCACGCTGTTCTGATCAAATAAAATAGTCCATAATAACTTCAATTTTAATCTCTGTAAATGCGTACATCAATTAGCTTCAAAGGCGTCCCTTTGGACGCTGAAATCTCGAGGAAGATGCGGAACAATAAAAATGAAACTGCGGTCGTAACGTTCCGAATTGATGAAGTTAGCCTTTCGTGCATCCCCATTTAGTAGTACGGAATCAGTACAAGGATGCATTAGGCCGAGATGCATCATCTTTGCAACTCACGTGTGTCCGTTTTATTCCGAAAAAAATAATTGGTGATGGTAACGTTGCCTATAATAACAGTATGTTGACCTGTAATCGAAAGAGTATACGGTGTTCCACTGCTGGGCCTTCTGAGTGCGTGAGTGAGTTGTGTTTCACGCCACTTTTAGCAATATTCCAGCGATTATCACAGCGGTGGGCTTCACACATTGTGCACATGTGGGGAATCGAACCCAGGTCTTTGGCGTGACGAGCGAACGCTTTAACCACTAGGCTACCCCACCGCCCCGCTGGGCCTTCTGAACACGTCGAGTTTCGCCAGCGTGGTAAACGTCTTAATACATGGGCCCTGTTCCACGAACGATCTTAGCGATAAGGGTGGTCGCAAGCCCCATACTCTCCAGTTAGCCCGATACAGACTCATGGCGTTTACAGCTTTGGTCAAACCACCGGACATGGTATTGTGCTTACAAACCTAAGATCGTAATACGAATCTGGGATTTGAACCTACGAACATCGTATTCTGGTACGACTAAGGGATGTAACTCTGCATAGCAACTTGCGGCGCATCAAGTGACTAAGACTTGGAAGTCTCTGGAAATGTATAACTTTGATAGAAACAAACAACTTCCTTTAAATTGAAAAGGAGACTCAGTGAGGTGGGAAATTCAGAACCTGAGTCTGAGGAAAATCTAGACTTGCTTCATTCAGGGCAATAGCATTACAGTAAGGGCTGGGCAGAAGGGGAAATAATATGGTTCAGGGACTGTGACATAGACTAGTGGTCCCTGTTCCACCCCTTGACATGTGGTTCCCATAAATGGTGCATCTACATATACTCTGTTTGAAATCTTGGGTAAGCTAATGACAGTCCTGCTTGCTCTGTTGTATTTTGAGAAAGTAAGATTCCGTTGTAAATATTCAGTACGTGTACTGTCCCCCGTGAAGACCAGGTATGAGTTGGTCTTAGCAGTTCATGCTTGTCGTAAGAGGCGGTTAACGGGACAGGGTGGTCTGATTCGCTGAGTTAGTTTTTGTATATATTATCTTGTCCTAATTGCGTAGATCGATGCTCATGATGTCAGTCGCTGGATTCTATTATCTACAAACAAACTTCTTATAGGTGGAATATGGCGGCGTTGAACAATGAACAAATAAAACAAGCCTGTTAGCTTGTTAGCCTGTTGGTTCATGTCCTGTGGATAATACACACCTGCAAACGGACAGCCTCCGTGGTCTATTGGTAGAGCCTCCAACCGGAGAGCGGCAGATCCCCGGGGTTCGATCCCCGGCCTCGTCATACCAAAAGACGTTTAAAGATGGTACTTGTTGTTACCCTGTCTGGCGCTCAGCATAAAGGGGCTAAAACAAGGATTGGTCGGCTCGGAGTCAGTATACTGTGTCTGAGTGGGGTATTCATGTTAAACTGCGGCATGGCATCTCAGTGTGCTAGCACTATAAATCGGTATGAGTCCGGACTAGTACAAGCAACCACACACACACGTGCATGCACGTCGCTATATAAGTGAAATAATCTTGGACGCGACGTTAAACCCAATTTCACCTCACCTCTCACGTGTAATTTTACAGGGGGATTTTACGACCGCTGTAAGCTTCCCTTTGTTGAGTCCCCAGGCCTGACCACCCACTCCATTAAGTCACCTTTTACAAGCTAGGGGCCAATACTAACCCTGGAATTGCCTTCGGTTCATATGTGGCGAGATAGCACCTTGCATAGGTCTGGCTACCTTCCTTGGAGTAACTGATGGTTTAAATCAATTTTTGCATTATTTCAGAAATACCACACAATCTCAATAATATTATTAATACACCGCACAAAGAATGGGTTGCACAAGTAACCAAAATACATAGCCAGTGTAAGCTGCTCTGCATGACAAACAGACTTTTTGGTTGGTTCATTTAACAACGCGCTCGGCAATCTGTGTCTGGGCCAGACAATCCAGTGATTGACATCGCTCCCTTCAAATGAGATGCAAGGAACTAAGTTGTACTTCGTCCTCTACGACAAGTGCAGATTACCCGGAATCCCACGGGTTTAACAGAAGTAATACCGGAAATAGAAAGAAATGAATTTCTCTGTCACAAAGATGGCATGATTTAAATATAGATGGAACTGTTACGACCACTTTGCAGAGGGAACATTGATGAAATATACTGAGGGTCAAAAGAAAGTGTACGAATTTGTTTTTTGATGTAATTGAAAGGGCAGATGTTCAATGTGATTGTCTGTCTAACTATCACTCATTCCTGCAACAGATGGTAAAAAGTAATCTGTGGCTTGGTAATTGTGTGTAAAACGAAATTGGTTCAATGAGGACTGCGGTCAGAAATGAATTTGCAACCACTTGACCCATACCAGGTTTTAAGTGCAAATTGGTGCCGAACTGAACATAGTTTCAACTGGAAATGAAACATATGATAAAATCAATTTAAAGCAGTAATTCATTTTGCTCTTCAGTGTATTTTCAATGTGTGGTGAGATATGTCTACACTTTAAGATATTGCATGGAGATATGTTCTGATCAAAGTGTGATTAATCAAACCTATTTTTTCATTCTCAGCATGAAGTGTCTTATCATTGTAAGCATTAATAGTTATTTCTTTGTAAAAGATGCTTGTTTTGCCTTCCATCTAGATGGTTCTAAGGTTTTAAGCGGCGTATCCACTGAATGAACCCCAGGCAACAGCATACTGCTTTATGAAGTCGTTGTAAATTTGAGTGAGATTGGTGGCGTAACAGTGGCGTAAAATCATACTCACTCACTGTATTCCTCCATCAACTATTTCCTCAGAGACAGCACGTGCCAGAGTTGATGACATACCAGACAAGAAACACTATTTCTATTAGAAATGTACTTTTAGTAAATTGGCTAATGTGTTTCCCCTGAAAGAAAGGAAGCCAAAGATTGGTCACCAACGTGAATATGAAACGTGAAGCATGGTTTGAAATGCTTTTCAATTTGCCAATGTAATATATTGCCTTATGATAGAATTCCTGTCATTAAAGTCACGATTTGTGGTTGGTCAAGGAAGGGAACTTCTGGTTGTGTCTTATGATGTTTTCTTTAAGAAGGAAATAAACACTAAATAGAGGGGCAGATAGGATATAACCTTGATGAACTCCCCGAAACTGATTGGAGTGATCAGACAGGTTTGACTCGTACTTAGGAATATCAAGATCATCATAACTCAGTATCTCGTATATAACGTCAACAGTTTAATGCTGCCTGGCATCTCCTGCCTGGGGACGAAATGCCAATGGAATCATCATCACTCTGCCACCGCCAAATATGTTGACACACCGTAAGCTGTTGGCGGCAAAACGGTCATGGTGTAGCGGTACACCCTGACTCTCCCACCTGGTCTATGCAGCATAAATTTGACTCGTCGCTGAAGCAAACAGTTCACATTCGCTGATGAGGGCCCTGCTCTGGTGCTTCACACCACTGGCATGTGAACATGCTGAACATGTTGCATCAAATCAACACCAGACGTGCCCGTTAAGATCCGGGGTGAAAATAGGTCTCCAGCAACCAATGCTTGCCGTAGAAGGCGACTATGCTTGTCGTAAGAGGCGACTAACGGGATCGGGTGGTCAGGCTCGCTCACTTGGTTGATGCATGTCATCGTATCCCAATTGCGTGGATCGATGCTCATGAGATCAATCACTGGATTGTCTGGTCCGCCGTCATATAGCTGGAATATTGCTGAGTGCGGCGTTAAACAACAAACAAACGAACGAACAAACAACACCAGACGGGCCGTAGTCTGACTCTGAGACCTGCATCCGTACTGTCTCGGGATCATTGGTAATTCTGGAACTGATACTGACACAGCCGTATGAAGCGGTCCTAGGCAGCCGTTTTCACACAGGATCGGCCTGACCTATGTCGGTCACGTGACGTGCGCCATGCTGTTGGTACTGTGACCAAGTCTGGAGATGGTGCTCTAGGACATATTGAATGCTCCTGCATCCAGTCGTCTGACACTGTTCCGTTATTCTACGGTTAAGCGTAGCATGACTTCGTAGTTGAATAGTAGGACTAGCAAATAGTGTGTGGCATTATGGCTGAAACGGTTACCCGAGTCAATTATGATTACAATGGTGATAAGCTACCGCTCAACTGTGGCAATTCTTCAAACTGTCAGAAGATAAACAAATTTTTTAAAATAGATACAAAAGTTTCAGTAGCTCACCGAGTACTCCTTAGAGACACCATATAACTGGGGTCTTACAAAGGTTCAGCCCCAAAGGCCTTGTAGTTTGAGAGATGTCGGAAATGTAACCACTGATGACGGACGGACAACGCGCCACGACAAAAGTATATTTCAGATTCAGTCACTTGATCGATCATAAGCTAAACACCGAATGCAAGATCTGCTCCATTCAACTTTAGTTAAAGGATGGCACAACATCTAAAATGAGGAACTACCTGAAATGGTTTTACTTAAAAGGTAGATTCATCTGCCTTTATGGTGATTTTACTAACAAGGAAGATTCTACTGGCTTTGTAATGGTTTTACTAAAAAGGAAGATTCTACTAGCTTTCTGATAGTTTTACTAAAAAGGTAGATTTTACTGGCCTTATAATGGTCTTACTATTAAAGTAAATATTTACTGGCTTCATAATGGTTTTACTAAAAAGGTAGATTTTACTGGCTTTATAATGGTTTTACTATAAAGGTAGATTTTACTGGCTTTCTAATAGTTTTACTAAAAGGTAGATTTTACTTGCTCTATAATGGTTTTACTATAAAGGCAGAATTTAATGGCTTCATAATGGTTTTACTTTTGGGGGTAGATTTTACTGGGTTTATAATGGTCTTACTAATAGTTTTACTAAAAAGTAGATTTTACTGGCTTTCTAATAGTTTTACTAAAAAGTAGATTTAATGGCTCCATAATGGTTTTACTATAAAGGCAGATTTTAGTGGCTTTATAATGGTTTTACTGTTGAGGGTAGATTTAACTGGGGTTTTAAGGGTCTTACTAATAGTTTTACTAATAGGTATATTTTACTGGGTTTATAATGATCTTACTAATAGTTTTACTAATAGGTATATTTTACTGGGTTTATGATGGTCTTACTAATAGTTATTCTAATAGGTAGATTTTACTGGGTTTATAATGGTCTTCTTAAATAGGTAGATTTTACTGGGTTTATAATGGTCTTACTAATAGGTAGATTTTACTGTTTGTAACATAGTTTTATTATAAAGGTAGATTTTACTGGCTTATAACAAGCTGGAAGATTTTATTCAGTCTCAAACACCACTCTTACTGTGAAAAATACTTCCAAATTATCCCCTGAAAGTGTGAGTCGCTGACAAAGTACAGCTGCTAGAAGAAATTGAAACACCATTCACTAATGAGTGAGTTAGTTATGTTTAACGCCGCTTTTAACAGTATTCCAGTTTTATCACGGTGGGTTTCGGCTTAATGTGGGAGGAAACCCCAAAGTGATGCAGGTCTCAGACGTTTATCACGAAACCATGAAACCCATGAGCACGGTGCTGACAGACCTAGAAACATAATCGGGGCGAACCGGGATTCGAACCCACAATCATAGGTTTCTGGTGTGCCCAAGGGACGCAACTCTGCACAGCGAATCGCGTCGCTTGGACGACTGGGCCACCCGTGCCCCTCATTCGCAAATGAACAAACTTAACCTCATTTTCTGTCTGACGAATGGCCTGTTAGTAGATTGATCAATTGTGTTTTCGATGCATCAACAATATATAAGTTTTCCCTGTAAACTATTTTAATGAACACGTTGCTGAAAATATAAGCAAAATAGTTAAGATTTGTTGAGATGTATGCACATTTCCCGTGACGTTATGCCTCTGCATTTGCACACAGGATAGAACAAGATCTCGAACGATGCGGTCCCGGTTGCGAACGCCATTCAAATTGCTATTAACAATGTTGAGTTGTGCTTCTTCCATGAGTTGTGATGCCATCCCATGCCGTGACACTTCCAACCCCAAACTGACGATGTTGAGTTACGAAAACAACGTTCACGTTGACGTCTGTGGACCCTTGCATGACGACCAGAGCTGTCCAGATGAAACCTGGACTCATCTGTCTTGTATTTTGAACCTGAGATACTGTCTTCATCAAGCTAGGCATGCCTGACGGTGATGTGCAAGCAAAATTGGGTTGGTTGGTTTGTTGTTTAACGCCACGCTCAGCAATATTCCAGCTATATGACGGCGGTCTGTAAATAATCGAGTCTGGACCAGTGATTAATATCATGAGCTTCGATCCACGCAATTGGGATTGATGACGTGTATTAAACAAATCAGCGAGCCTGACTACCCGATCCCGTTAGTCGCCTTTCACGACAAGCATAGTCCCCTTTTATGGCAAGCATGGGTTGCTGAAGACCTATTCTACCCCGGAATCTTCACGGGTGAGCAAAATTGGGCTTATCGATGGACGTCGGGGCCTCAACCAGTTGCGTACGGCAAAATTCTTTTTCAGGAACATCCAGGTCCTGCCATTGCCCTTAGGTCTCCAGATTTAAACCCATTCGAACATTTATGGGATGCACTGGATCAACGACTGCGAATACGTCAGCAACAACCACATAACCTCCAACAGTTGGCACAAGCACTACAAGAAGTGTGGGTGAACATTCCCCAGGCCACAATTCGGGATCTGATTGCTTCCATGGGAAGACGATGCCAGTCAGTTTTGGGCTCTAATGGTGACCTACAAGATATTGAGAACAATTGCCTTCACCTTGAAAAGAAAATCTACTGTTCCACGTGTGCCACATGGGTCAATGAGAATGATGTGTGGCCATTTTGAACAATTGATTGCCATCTGTTGATTATTTATAGGTTATACAAAATATACTTCTAAAATCACTTATATACACTCTGCAAAAAAAGAAATGTATATCTCATTGCTTGATTTTCATGGAGCTGGTGGTGTCCTGAGCTCTCCTTGTACATATCACTGCCAAAACAAGGACACCAGTACCATACCATTGGAACTCTTCTTCAGATAGACGGAGCCAAGGACCTGTTAATGTTGGCTGGCTCCACCCGACTGCGATCTCATTTCCTGAGACATGACAACAAGACAAGTTCGATGTCAGAAATTTTCGTTTATTACGACCTTCAGTTGTGTGTGGAGAGCCACCTGCAAAATGCCATCACAATATGTAAAAGGTGAAATTCACACAAACTGAAGCAAGGGTTTGCGCAGCCATTTCAGGCACCAACAGTAGTGAGCATGCCTCAAGGGACGTAACTCCAATACTAAGACGGCACCTGGGAGAACTTATTACACAGTTGTCTCCCCTGAGTGACCTGATCCTGAAATGACTGGGCATCAAATCATAATAATTTATCAAAGAATGAGATTCTTCGTAATAACACAGAGATTTTCTTTGCTTTATATACATACAGTGGCCTAGCTTTTCATGTACAAATAATTACAAATATTGGCATGTCTTAATTTTCCACACATATACAGTTAAAAATGGTCTGCGTCATGACAGGTTTTGTAAAATGGCTAAGTAAGTCCACTCAGAGCATATAAACAATATCACACATCGGACATAAGCATTAAATAGAAGAATATAGTACAAAGTCTGGCTACAATGGCCAGCAGCCCGGATGTATACAATCATAAATACATAATGAAAATGACTCTTGTATTTCTAGACATTGCTCCTAGAATAGGTAGACATAGAGTTGCTAAAATAAAATTTGTTATAAAAGCTTAACCTTAAATTCTACAAATCTACGTCAAAGAAAGAAAATGATGAATTTTTTTTTTTCACGGTCAATGTATGATCTTTTCTATTCAGCAACACGACCAGCACATTTTAGAGATGAACAGTTCAATTACATTGCCAATAGAGGAGCCAGCATTCTTTCATCAAGATCATCATGTCTTACCTGTTGGTTTACAGTCTTCTTGCACTCCCAATTGCAAAAATATTTCATAGATAATTAAACTTTAGTTTTGGCAAGTTCTTTTTAAAAAAAACCTTGTGAGTACAAAATAGATGACTTTAGCAGAGTTTCATCGCAACAATAAATACTCATATGATTTACAACATCTAAAATATTGAAATTAATCAGATATGGCAAAGATAAATTAGTTTCCAGCCTACATATTGTAACGTGTGATAATAAACTGAAGCATATTGCACAATCACAAATGTACATTCTTGAACATCAGGAGAGCAATTCTGGTTTATAAATAGACAGTCTAATCGACTTTCGTAAGTTTGTAGAGTAGCACCTGATATTAAATAAGATCAAGTTAAATTAAAGTTTCTTTTAAGTGACAACAATACTTGAACCATGATAAAAATTGAGACAATTTTAAATTAGTTTCTTTTAAGTGATAGAAAATACTTGATCCATTTCAAAACTGTGTCAAATTATTTGTTTAGTTATGTCAGTTATGAATCATTTCATCAAATCAAATTTACAGTATGTTTACAAAATAAATATTGATAAATGTGTACAGCTTTGAACTTCTTATGTACTGATCTTGATTTAAATATTTCTGACATTAAATCAAGGAACAGCACAAAATTTGATAAATAGAACCTCTGTTAAATAAGCTCAGTGAAATAAAATAGGAAAACTACATATTAAGGCAATCTTCTATATAGGCAATACACAGGGCATAGGAGGAGGAGTGACACTGGACATAACAAATTTCAGATATGGCCATCTCAAACATCTTTTGAGCTGAGACTATTACTAAACACTTGTGGGACTATATTTCTAGAAGTCTTGTATTCCAACCCAAATATCTAGCCTGAAACTAATGAGATGGACACCTCCGCTAAGTATCACAACAAATAGACGTCTGGAGGGAATTGGTTTTTCATGTGCAAAGTTAACCGTTCACAAAAGAAGAGATTCATCTGAAACAAATATGTCATTTGGATGGCCCTTTTGGTTGAGTGAACAAACTTTAAACCTCCGACTGACAACATGATAAATAGGTACGCTGGAATATCTTCAAATCATACAGGTATTAATAGCCAAATTGTCTTCTTGGGAGGTCAGGCTCGTCTCACCAAGAAACTTGTTATGAGTCTACACATGGTATAATGTATGAGTTCCGGCCATGACTATTACGAAGGAATATTACTGAAAACGGTGTAAAACCATACTCACTCACTCGACATCTCTGATTAAAGTTACTTCAATTTGCATGAAAGAACACGCCGTAACAATACAAGGCATTTTAATTCGCTTACAATTCATATCTCAAAAGATGCTTACTCATTTTCCTTCATACAGGTTTAAATAAGGAAACAGAACAGCTTACTCTCTGGAAAATGCAGACTTCTCATGTATATCCATGCCGAGGGATTGTATTCTCATTGCAACTCGTAAAGTTTGTTCACACATCCACTCAAGTCTTTTCCAGAAAAGCCTATAATAACTGGGGAGTGGAAACATATGAAAATATTCAAAAGTAGAAAATCTAATCATTTCTGGGCAATAGAGGAAGATCCTAAATGTAACCCAACCAATACTGTTTGTTGCTGATATTTTCATATTTTTCAATCTCATAAAAATCAGATCTTAGTTCTCACAACCGGTAAACCAAGATCTGAGGACATACCATTCTATTACAGGTCACATCAGAACAAGCTTTTTGCGAACTTTGACCAACATTGTCCAGTCAGCAAGCAGCCTTCTCAAGTTTTACAACACTAGTTTCAAACTGGTGACTTCCATTCCAGACTATGCTTTGAAAAATATTTTGACAGTTCTTGATTCCAAATTTGAAAAGTGAACAAAAGAAAATTCTGGAATGTTTCATAAATGCCTGAGCTTGTGTGGCAGGTCTTCCCACTGTATATGGAAGGTCTCTCGTTTTATTGAAGCGACAGGTAGATGATGATTTTGATGGAATCAATCGTACGACCTGTCGTTCGCAATACCACATGTCAACTTTTTTGAGGTTTGCATGATTAGAAAACACATTCTGATCTGAAAAGCAACAAATGTGATTGGTCGGATGAGAGGTCGTTCTGACGCGACCCATAATGGGATGTCCTCAGATCTTTGTTTTGCAGTACCAGGAACAAAGATCTGATTTTAATAAGATTGGATATTTTTTAATACATTTGTCACTGGGTACGTTTGAAACTTCAAACTCAACACAACTTTCTGATGCATCAAACCACTGTGTTTAATATCCTTGTGATTAAATCATGGAACTATTGTCTTCTATGCTACAAAGAAGGATGCAGTGACATTTACTGAGGTCATTTCTATGCTGAGCGAAATGTTATCACAATACAGATATAAACACTGCCAACAGAGACAACCTCACATTGGATATGAAGCATATATTAATCATTCACTTAATTATCTCAGCTCTCTCTGTACAAAACTAACCATACAATGTTCATTAATACGGCTCGTTGCTGGGAGAAGCATCATCTTGCCATAGTCTGGTTGCTAAAGATATGATATCATAATGACTAGAAGCATGATATCACCTTCCCAAACGATTCTGGTTGCTTAGCAACAAGATCCTTACATCTGGATTTATAGTCAATAATATTCTACACAGAAATGTGAACTATTGAAATAAAAATCATTAATATTCAAATGAATAGCAACTCGACTTGTTACTCCAAATAAATATTGAGGGGATATGTTTCTATATCAACGTGCACATGCCTTGACAGCTGAAATCAAATATTTTACATCTTGATGAGCAAACAAAAATGAACATATATGGAACAGATGGTTTTTTCCTACGAACAAGAGAGTAAAAAAACCTAAGAAATTTCCAAGACATTCTAAAAGATACAATGCCAAATGTCAGTGTCATTTTTACTTGCTTCAGAGATACATTGTAATGAATGCGACTACAGATAAAAATATGTCACATTTGACAACCATGGCAGGTATTCAAACAAATTTGACAAGTCTAAATCTCTCTATACCCTCAGAAATGA
This sequence comes from Haliotis rufescens, assembly GCF_023055435.1. NCBI lineage: Eukaryota > Metazoa > Mollusca > Gastropoda > Lepetellida > Haliotidae > Haliotis > Haliotis rufescens. Next base: position 3,233,679 of record NW_025963835.1, on the reverse strand, counting down.
GAGATTGGCAATTTTTTTTATGATAAAATGCACTACAAAATCATGTGCTGTTATTGAAAAAAAATCCTTTTTTTTTTTAATTGAATAACTTTGCAGATGTTGCCACCTCACTGTGTTGCCCCTGATGATAAAAGAATATGATGATTATAACCTAATTGAGCAATTTACACGCCCACGGCAGGAGAGGCCTCGGAAACAGGCTGGTGATTAAACAGAGACCAACTGACTGGGATGTGATGATATGTCTGACCAGACACATAGCCACAGATGCACTACACACAAACACTTACCTGAAAAGTATACCACATACTTAGTTTGTAAAACTGTAACATAACAAGAATGGGAAACATTTCTTAAAAATCAAATGGATTTCAACAATAATATTATGCAATTGCATATTTAAGAACACTATCACCATATTATCAAATACACAAAAACAGTTTCAGTGATGTTTAGAGGACTCTGAAGAGCATGGAATACTTCAGGGAACAACTGAAAGGCTGAATGCCTGTAGCTTCCATTCAATATGAAAGAGCACAGGACAAGATTGACTAGTGAAACATGCTTTTGGTGTGATAGTTTGGTTGTCATGGCAACAATAAAACATCTGCCCTTCAACTTCACAATTATATGCTTTTGTTGAGAAGCCATCAACTGGTCCAAACCGCGATTATCCAGTGCTAGAATATGTGGTGCACATCATTGTTGCGCTTTACAATCATGAGGAATAGATTTTCATTGCTTGTGTATGGTCATCAATATTTCAACAGTGTCGTCTGGATTCTCAACATTGACATCAAAGGGTTTGAAAGACCTTGACCATACAAAAAGTCACTCCTGTCAGTCAAAACAGGGACTTAAAATCCACATATTATCTTGTCTTTCTCTAGCTGTAGTAGCAATATATTCCTGGTTCTTACAAGGAACACCTCGACATCAAAATGAAAAATCCAGAGAAATATTTGTGAAACTATTTCCCAAACAATTCAGTGTCACATGAATTTCTAAACAGAGGCATATGAGAAAGGAGTTGACAAGTTAAAAAATTAGGGCACAAAGACCTCACATTCAAGCACTAAATATATAATATTCTATTAAAAATAAACAAACAAATACATAGGGGTCATCTCAAAACCTCAAGGTTTGCCCAAGGGAATCCTAACACCAGGAACTTATTCATAAAGAAAGCAACACCTTAAATGCTTCCCTCGATTTCCACACTAAAGTTTGTTCATACCTGATGAAACTATACACATTAAAAGAGCATGTGCTGTTTTGAGATGATCCCTGCCAATGGTATGTATAACAGAGTAATATGGAGTAAAAGTATGGGGGCGGCAGGACTGAGTTCAAATACTGTATTATGACTTCACGAGCATGGTAGCCGTCTCCATGCTGGGCATCCAAACAAGTCCTTTGGTCACTTACATTTGGGCCACTCTCCTCTTGAGGTCAATCATTGACCTTGACAGTCAATCTGTTAAGATCACTGATTGACCTGATGTCCAACAGCGATCAATGGTCAATTATTGATCTTGACATCAGTCTATTGATAAGATCTGCCAGTGACCTCCAGTTACGACAACAGAAGATGGGACCTGATTGATGTCCTTTTTTATACTGTTCATCCATTAACCACAACATAGCCACAGAGAAAAAGCTGGAGTTAAATAAGTGTATTCCTGCAAAGATGCTTTCTTCAAAACTAGTTAAAAATTTGGTGTTAATCAACCAAAAAGTGGCATGTCTTTACAATGAATAGGTAAATATTGGTACTTTATAAGCACTCAAGGCCAATCAAATCAAGAATATTAATAACCGTGAAATACAAAATGTGCTGAAGAATTGAACAACTGATATTGGATGCTTGGCAATATTCTGCAGACTTACTAAGACAACCAACCCAGGCGTTTCCCGGGTTTCACTTCTAGTCTTAACAGCCAGACATAATATTTATGACTTACAACCATTTTCTAGAGGGAAGGGGGAAAAAGTACAATTTTAAAACACTATGTTGAATTGTTCTTATTCTGAATCTGGCCAACAAATTCAAACTTTGAAGTATGATTACAATAAGATGCAATCTACTCTAGTCACCAAGTGCCCAGCAAGTAACTTGCCATGTACACGAATATAAGGAAGAGATATAGAGGCTAACACTGGTCAAGACCAGAGAACAGGTGCTTGTACTTGGAGAGATGAGGTGCTGACATTGTGAGATGATAGTTTCCAGGCAAAAGTGAAGTTGCCAATGTATTACCTCTGTACAAACAAATATTGCGCTTACATATTGCAATTTTTATGAAGTACATTTAAGGAATAACACTAGGTAGAGTCATCTTTGTGGCCAATCAAAAACATGTGACTCTCTGAAGTCTTTTTGCCAGGGATTCACCTGTTTTGAAAAAACCCCTGAAAATCGTTTAAGAAAGAAAGTGGAAAAAATAGTTGCCTCCAGCTTTAAACCCCAAAATAAGATTTGTCACAGGACATGGTAGGTGATATGAACAAAATTTTAATTGGTTGCCCGTCCTATTGAACCCAAAAAGAAGTTGGTGTTTTAAAGCAGTGAATGAAATATATCCTGTCAAAATAAACAACCCAAAAACAGGCTCCCATCTCCCTCTCTGAATACATGTATAAGATGTTGAACATGCAGTTTTTCTGGTTTGGCTGTGAGAAAAATACATGTCTTTTTTTGGCTGCCGACCTCATCAGGTTGTCGAAATCTATATCTTCTACAACTTTCCCATGCTGTATGGACAGCCACAAGTTGTGATATTGCCATGAATCCACTGAATATTGAGTGAGTAGATAACAAGCCAGCTTGATTCTGAATATAATTAGTGTACAATGATTGACCACTCATTCTGTTAATACCTTCTTCTACTACATGTATGTGAGCAAAATAGGGGGGTAATTCACCGATGAAGCATGTACACATCCCCAAAAGAGATGATCCCTTGTATAGACGGGATCGGAGGTCTGCCAGCAGACTTGGTTGTCTTCCCATGGGCACAACAAACCCAATCCATCAATGTCCTATTCTTTGGTTTTTGCAGATTGACACCTTAAGAATGATTGACTGAAGAAAACTACCTCTGTGTAAATCTGGAGGAGGAAGGAGATTTGGTAAATGCTTGATATGCTTGTAGATGCTCAGATACATACGGCCGATCTATCAGGATTGTGTGGACACAGGTTCATGCAAGTCTAATTGTTTCTGAACACCATTGCTTCACCAAGCAACATGTTCTTGTTTGCTTGTGACTGAAGCAACTTGAAGCACAAACCATACAGATGGCAATATCTAGGGTAACTCGTCAGATGTAGTCAGTTGCCACTTGGAGTGCTCTGAAGTTTTTCAAATCTGAAAGAATCTCAAACAATGACCTGCCAACATCTGCAGAAACAATTCCCAACAAGCACCTGCTGCATAATCATAGTCAAGTACTATATGCATATGTCAGTGTAAGGTTATCAGCATCAAATCTGTCTTGCAGATCAACACAAGCAAGCATTGGTACACAGTACATGTACTCAATACAAAGCACCTGCACACTGGTCTCAACCTTTGCTTCTTAACCTCTTAAGGAACCATAAATTGTAAATCCATGGCATGCTCCCAGATGTTTCTACTGACAGTGGTGACATGTTGGGTGACTGAGAAGATTACTACAAAGTGATGACATATTGTCCTGTAACTGTAAGTGTACCTGGAGGCTGCTGAAACACATACAACTGAGTCTTAACCATCAACCGAAATATGAGAGATGAAATCTTAGTATCAGGCTACATGTTCAGAAGATATATAAAAAACCCATTATCATCCACAGTCAGACATTGTTATGTACAAAGCACAACAATTGAAAAGTATCAGTGAAATATGACTCAAGGTAAAAGAGCATGATAATTTTTTAAAAAGTAATATGATAATGTAAGTGACACATTTTCTAAAAATCAACATGTTCTAAAATGAATGATCCTTTTTTTTGTAAATGAAAAAAAAAACAAGTTGCATTTTAAAACAGCACCAAGCAGGCAGACTTTACACTAGAATAAGGGGAGCTAACTCAGGTGTACCAACCATGTTGTGCACGACGAGGACACAGTGAAATTGTCATAGAGTAAAGTGGGTCCAGCCCCATCCAGAACAACATACAACAATAAGCTGTAATACTCTGAAGAAATCCTAAACATCGTATAACACTAGAATTACCATGGTAAAATATGAAACGTAATCCTATTGTGAACCATTGAACACATATCAAGATGACTAGCCATGACGTCGTCACTGGCATAAACATTAAGAACACAGCTCAAAAGACGGTCACAAGACGGATAACGTACGTACGCTACAAGTTGGGAAGTTGTGAAAGACTTAGAATGCATCCCATGTAGGCTTACTTATGATGGATTGGGAATCGAGGGCAACGCACGGCACATGACAGGAAGGGAGTCTCCCTATCAACATCTGCCATGACACGTGATACATACGCATAACAAATGAAGAGGAACCCTTCCGAATGAAGAGCTTAGTTTGGTATAGGTGTATACAGTGGGTATCCCATTCTCCTACAGATTGACCTTGTACATATTTCCATACGTACATCGACAGAAAGGTTACAGAGGGTTACTATTTGCCTCAACATTTGATATTCATATGTATGATTATTCCTACATATGCACTGCATCGGATCTTAACCTAGACACATATGACCTTGACCTCACCCTTTGACATAGTACACATGTAACTTTGTCAGCAGGGACAGGATGACTTACACGTGAACAATCCTAAGTGATGATTACTACAGAGATTATGACATGATTGGAAATAATCAGATTTGTCTTGGTGTCCATCCATCTGTGTTTCTTGGTGAGGGAGATTTATGTAACACTGTTGTGGTATTCATTCCTCTGGAGCTGTATCCGATAACAGGTGCCTGTTGTCATCCAGAACACGAGATGTCTGCTCGTTTATATATCCACATAGACTTCCAATCTCATTTTCTGGATACTCCAACTATTTCGAATGACCTTGACACTTTTTGTCATGGTCATTACCACAGATGCTTTAGAAGGTCAAAGGTCATCCACGCAACCTTGACCTCCCATTTATCCTGGGATTTCATGCAGCAGGGAATAACATGTCCATATCGCTTGTCTGCAAGATATGAACACATCTCCTACTGGTTGATGAGACAAAGAAAAACAGTCTCTCTCTCCAAGCAAACTCCTGCCGAAAGAATGTTCCACACATTCAAGAACTGACTGTCCATTTGATGACATTATGCCTGATGGTCTACAATGTATAATGAAATATCTCAAGTCACATGATGAAATATATCCCATAATGCCTCATCTACATGTCACTGAAGTACCAGGATGTAAAAACTGCTACTAAAATCAGTATGATAGCGAAACTGGGTGGGCCACCTCCCTCTAGCTTCCGTTGCTATTCCGATGTTCAAGTGGCGCGCGTAAGTTCTCATTACTTGGGCTGTTCACGAGATCAGAGCCATACAGCTTGCTTGCCTTCTTGTTCATCGTGGCCATGATTTGAGCAGACGTCTTGTATGCAGTGATGATCTCATCCTTCCACTGGGTTATCAGCACACGGTCCTGGAAACCAAAGTTATTGTTCATTACCTATTGCTCATCTACAATCCATTTGTTTCAAACATTGTACTGCTACATCAGCTCCAAATTTGAAACAGTGAAAATCAGCTTGCATGTTTACTTTATTCTTGCCTTAAGGGCAGCTTGGTAAGAAAAGAAATGTAATTTATTTTTTGTTCCAGGTTGACAAGAAAAAACACTTGAAATTGTTGTGATTTTTAATTTGTTGGTAATACCAGCTATATGACGGACGTCTGTAAATAATCGAGTCAGGACCAGACAATCCAGTGATTGATATCATGAGCATCAATCCACGCAATTGGGATACAATGTCATGCATCAACCAAGTCAACGAGCCTGACCATGCGAGGAACTACGACAAGCATAGTTGCCTTTTACGGCAAGTATGAGTTGCTGAAGTGGTTAAGACTCTTATTGTTCATTTCATTGTAAAGCAACTTTGAATATTGGTCCATATTCAAACTGTATCACTGAATGGTGTTTTATGCCACCACTATACCAGGTACCGTATTTTCTTGAGTATAGTGCACATACAAGTTTAATGCGCACCCCACTCTAGCAGATCCAGTATTTTGGAGACAAAAAATTCAACTATTATGGGCAGAAAAAAATTACACCGTACCTCTTCAGTGAATTCCAGTAAACAAACGGGTGATAAGAAACTTGGTCAGTACAAATTTGAAATTTGAGATAAAAAAATCACCAGACATGTTGATTTACCATACAACTTGTATTTTTTGTTCTGCTAGGCATTGTTTTATGTCCAGGGATTAAGATTACCTTGTGTATTTTCTCGTAAACTAAGCCTGAAACAGCAATCAGCTGTACACACGTTTTCTTGGAATCTACCGATGATTCGGATAAAACTTACCCAATTATATAACTTTAAAGGATTTTGATGCAAGGATCGGGAAAAATTGTATCTGAAACTATTCTTTTATTAGGAAAATATATTCCAATCTCTTGTTATTCTAGTTGCAGCTTTTACTAAATATATTTAAAATAATAATAACCCTAACCCTAAGCGTAGCACTTCCGTGCAGCTGATCGCTATTGTCGGTTATTTTTTTTCACATGGAACAATTTGACCAGTCACCGTCTAGGCTCCCACGCACGTGATGTTGACATACAATCGTCAAACTACAACAAATATGACTTTTAACGAGTCAAAGTATGGCATTTGTGATATATGTATCCATTCTCTGTCAACTAAAGTTTGTTTCAAGGCGTCAATAGCAGTAATCTGACCGTGGTTGCTGTTAATAACGGTGAGTTGTGCGATCTTCCAATCGCTTCACACATGATTTCACCTAAATTAATTAAAACAATATTAAAAGGACTTTTGAATAAAATTAATGAAATAAGTTACAAACATAAGTCCAAATATACAATGAACACTTTTAATAACCAGACAGTGTAATTACATGATTAATTTGCGTACTTCAGTATGGATTTGTTGACATGGTATTTCCTGTGTTACTTGCTCACGGTAGTGTATTTACGTACAGGGGAAAAAACATCAAAACTCATTATGGCGTGCATAATGCGGACCCCCTTCTACACAGCTGTGAAAATAAATGTGCACTATACTCAAGAAAATACAGTATTTTGGTTGACTCAACACTGGGAACAGATTGGCTCCACAATACTCACTGGTGAGGTAATAATGATCTTCTGGTCATTCTTCAACTGCATCACAATACAGTTCTCCGTTTTGTTCAGTTTCTGAAAGTCGGGGTACACCTCCTTGATGTCAAACATGGACACAAGCTGCAACACAAAACAACCACAGTAATTCAGGGTCACCAACTGTTCCCACACCATCCCTCAGAATAGAACCCCAACACATGTCTTTCAGAACACTAGTCAGGAAACTGTTTAACATCTACTTCACAACATCGGATAGGGATATTCTGAGTGTGGGACCTGAATGTGTGTGATTGGCTGATTGGAGATGGTGTCATACAAATACATTCCCTTGTTGCCATGCAACTGGAGCATATTCAGCATCATTAAAGTTAATCAAACTAAGTGCACAAGTTGTTTGTTTGTTGTTTAGCGCCGCACTCAGCAATATTCCAGCTTCCGGCGGTCTGTAAATAATCGAGTCTGGACCAGACAATCCTGTGATTGACATCATCAGCATCTACGCAATTGGGATCGATGACATGCATTAACCAAGTCAGCGAGCCTGACCACCCGATCCCGTTAGTCGCTTCTTACCACAAGCATAGCCGTCTTTTAGGGCCAGCATGGGTTGCTAAAGACCTCATCCACCCCGGATCTTCACAGGTAAGTACACAAGTGCACCAGTTGCTGACCTCTTGTTACGTGACAGTATGAAATAGGCCAGTATCCCTCTCAAATATTGAGTAGTATAGCACACCCCTCTGTCTAACTCAACCCTTGTCATTAGATCTCTTGCATATTAAAAAAAACTATGTAACATCTTATCTTTATATACTGGTGTACATAACTGATCCTTGATCCTCTGATCACTTGGTGAATTGTTACAGTTTCCCATAATGCATATAATTACCCTAATGCAGAACAAACACTACTAACCTCTACCCCTTTGCTACGGACAACCTGGCTGTCACGATTTTTGTGGTAGAACTCGAGTCTGTTGGGGTAGAGCTTCAGGTGCTTCTTCTGCCAAGTCTGCAGGAACGGCCCTCCCAACTTGAGAACCTCACCCTCCACGATACAGTCTGTCGGGCCTGCTGCAACAGGGGCACTCACTTAGATACACAGACATAAAACGCTTCCCTCAAACAAATGGCTGAACAGAATAATAACCTACAAAAACATTCATTATTATTATTATTATTATTATCATTATTCGTGATTGTCACAAGGCTCCATTGATCCTAACGCCCTCCTTACCGGCATCAATGTCATCAATCTTGGGTTTCTGTTTCCTCTTCTGCTCGATCTTGTCTGTGTCCCCGTTAATGGCGTCGAAGACCGTTTCCGCCACCTCCTGTTGCCAGCGCTCGGACACGACCAGCGGGAAATTCTGGTACAGGCCCTGGTCAGCCTCGGTCAGCTGAAAAGGTCAAGGTCAGGTATCAGTGTACAATGTGAGATTCATTCAAAGCTCATTACATCCAGATAAATAAAAGTTAACCCATAAAATATTCCTTATAACATCAAAAATATGTTTCCCCATAAACTGAACAATACAGCCAAAACATATCAGAGTGGAAATTATATTCCATTTAACACTTCGGTGAAACCCATGAACACAGGCACGTTGCTGACAAAGGACCATTATAAGGACAAACCTGAGATTCAAACACAAACTACAGATCTTGACAGCAAAGGGAGACAACTATTCACAGCAAGTCAATATAAAAATGTTTACAGGGAGCCGCTCAGAGATACAGTTACTGCAGCTACTTAAAGACAGTCAGTGAGTCATACTGAAAGGCATGAGGACTGGAATCCACCTTCTGCGCATGTCAGCAGTACAATATGTGATTAAACTTGCCTCAAAAGAAACAATGTGTCCCAGAAAACATTGCATTGCTTGGTGTATTTGTCACCCAGACCATACACCCACGTTCCATGTTTGCTTCCAGGGCCCCCTTCTACCTGTGTGTTTCTCTCCTTGAAGCCCAAACACCCACATTCCATGTTTGCTTCCCCCTAGGGCCCCCTTCTCCCTGTCTGTTTCTCTCCTTGATGCCCACACACCCACGTTCCATGTTTGCCTACAGGGCCCCCTTCTCCCTGTCTGTTTCTCTCCTTGATGCCCATACACCCAAGTTCCATGTTTGCTTCCAGGGTCCCCTTCTCCCTGTGTGTTTTTCACTTTGATGCCCATACACCCACGTTCCATGTTTGCTTCCAGGGCCCCCTTCTACCTGTGTGTTTCTCTCCTTGAAGCCCAAACACCCACGTTCCATGTTTGCTTCCCCCTAGGGCCCCCTTCTCCCTGTCTGTTTCTCTCCTTGATGCCCATACACCCAAGTTCCATGTTTGCTTCCAGGGCCCCCTTCTACCTGTGTGTTTCTCACCTTGATGCCCATACACCCAAGTTCCATGTTTGCCTACAGGGCCCCCTTCTCCCTGTGTGTTTCTCACCTTGATGCCCACACACCCCAGCTCAATGTTTGCTTCCAGGGCCCCCTTCTCCCTTTGTTTTTTTCACCTTGATGCCCATACACCCAAGTTCCATGTTTGCCTACAGGGCCCCCTTCTCCCTGTGTGTTTTTCACCTTGATGCCCACACACCCACGTTCCATGTTTGCTTCCAGGGCCCCCTTCTCCCTGTGTGTTTTTCACCTTGATGCCCATACACCCACGTTCCATGTTTGCCTCCAGGCCCCCTTCTCCCTGTGTGTTTTTCACCTTGATGCCCATACACCCACGTTCCATGTTTGCCTCCAGGCCCCCTTCTCCCTGTGTGTTTCTCACCTTGATGCCCTTGGTGTCCTCTTCATCAAAGGATCCAATGTCGAATGCGTCGGCAGCGTTGACCTCCCCTTTCGGTGGTATGAGGGGTGGTGGGTACTTCTGCAGATACACCTGGGTCCAGTCAATACCCTTGAAGAAGGGGTGTTCCTTCACCTCTTGGGCCCTGCAATACAATTCATTTTCATTATTATCCCACGCTTCACATAATTATATAGTCATACTTCCACCCACTTAAGACGAGCAGCCGATATTCTTATCCAGATATGAATATTTGTAATTGTCCAGCTGTTGGGCCAATGATCAGGTGCAGTGATTCATGACAAAATATGTTCAGTCATTCTGTCCCAGGAATCTCGTTGTGCAACGATGCAAGAGTTACCTCCCTTAGGATGGACAGTGACACTGACATATTGTCTATGAATTGTTGCATATAACATAATCCTTGAATTTGCCTTTATAAAGTTAGTGAGTGAACTGGGTTTAAAGCCATACAGATATATATATATATCAAGAGCCTTGAGCGAGTGGGTATAGTTTTACACCAATTATAGTAATATTACTGCAAGTGACGCCAGAAATGGACTTTACACATTTTACCCATGTGGGAAATCAAATTTGGCATGATGTAGGGACCATCCGATCAGGGGCCTCACCCGCCGGCACCACTCCATCAGAGGCCACACCGGCAGGCACCACTCCATCAGAGGCCACACACCGGCAGGCACCACTCCATCAGGGGCCTCACCTACCGGTACCACTCCATCAGAGGCCACACCCCGGCAGGCACCACTCCATCAGAGGCCACACCGGCAGGCACCACTCCATCAGAGGCCACACACCCGCAGGCACCACCCGATCAAGTGCCACACCCGCAGGCACCACCCGATCAGGTGCCACACCGGCAGGCACCATCCGATCAGGTGCCACACCGCCAGGCACCACTCCATCAGAGGCCACACACCGGCAGGCACCACTCCATCAGAGGCCACACACCGGCAGGCACCACTCCATCAGAGGCCACATACCGGCAGGCCACACAACGGCAGGCACCACTCCATCAGAGGCCACACACCCGCAGGCACCACCCGATCAGGTGCCACACCCGCAGGCACCACCCGATCAGGTGCCACACCGGCAGGCACCATCCGATCAGGTGCCACACCGCCAGGCACCACTCCATCAGAGGCCACACACCGGCAGGCACCACTCCATCAGAGGCCACACACCGGCAGGCACCACTCCATCAGAGGCCACATACCGGCAGGCCACACAACGGCAGGCACCACTCCATCAGGTGCCACACACCCGCAGGCACCACCCGATCAGGTGCCACACCCGCAGGCACCACCCGATCAGGTGCCACACCCGCAGGCACCATCTGATCAGGTGCCACACCCGCAGGCGCCACCCAAGCAGGCACCACACCAACAGGGGCCACACCAGCAAGCACCACACCAGCAGGCACCACACTGTCAGGGACCACACCTGCAGGCGCCAAACCAGCAGGTGCCACCCCAGCAGGCACCACCCCAACAGGGGCCACACCAACAGGGGACAACCTGGCAGGGGCCACCCCAGCAGTGGCCACCCCTGCAGGTGCCACCCCAACAGGGGCCACACCGACAGGGGCCACCCCAGCAGGCGCCACCCCAGCAGTGGCCACACCCGCAGGCGCCAAACCAGCAGGCACCACACAAACAGGGGCCACAACGACAGGGGACAACCTAGCAGGGGCCACACCGTCAGGGACCACACCAGCATAGGTCACCCCAGCAGGCACCACACCATCAGGGACCACACCTGCAGGCGCCAAACCAGCAGGTGCCACCCCAGCAGGCACCACCCCAACAGGGGCCACACCGACAGGGGACAACCTGGCAGGGGCCACCCCAGCAGTGGCCACACCCGCAGGTGCCACACCAGCAGGGGCCACACCAGCAGGGACCACACCAACAGGGGCCACACCAGCAGGGACCACACTGGCACGGGCCCCATTGACATCCACACACAGCGGACATTGCTGCCACCCAATACTCAATCTAGGTGACCATCTATTCCCACAGGTTGACATTGCTGCAGACATGGGTTTATTGGGATCTAAATATTAAACAGAAAGTTACTTACCCACGTCCTCGACATCCAAGTCTCTCTTCGACATCTCGCTTCAGCAAGCCCTCGAGCACACTCTTCATCTCCGGCGACATGGAGTCAGGGAGTTCCACATTCTACAACAACAGGCACAGATGGTTGACTCCTCATGGAACAAGATCTTCCCTTGCTATATTATACCATACTATATAAAATGCAGCTTACGATTTCAGCCACTAAAGTTTAACACTATGGAACTTATATTTGATCTACAATGCTCAGTAATAACAGTACAATTTACAGTCCATACGTTAACACGTTACAATCTACAGAAAAAGATGATAGGAGACCATTGGGAGAGAGTGAAATGAAAATCACAGATGCTAGCCACTTCACTGAAAGCTTTGATAAAGCATCATAAATGGTTCGACTTCACTGTGTATATTATAATTATGAATCAACCAGCATGACAACTTGGTAAAAGGCCACAAATCACCCACCATGGTCATTGTCATACGGTCAATCTCATGCTTGTCTTTGGTCTTGTGTTGTCTGAAGGGGCTGTGTCTGAAAGACAGAGAAAACAAACTAACAATTTTGGGCAGGTCATAAACATCTGGAATACATTATACAGCAAACATGTTACAAGGGGACGTAAACGGTAATGGTGTCATACTCAAAAAGACTTCGAGGTTGGTTAGTATTGTTGTTGGGACTCCACACTCAGCAATATTTCAGCTTTATGACAGCGGTCTGTAAATAATCGAGTCTGGACCAGACAATCCAGTGATTGACATTATGTGCATCAATTCATGCAATCAGGATACAATAACATGCATCAACCAAGTCAGCAGGCTGACCACCTGATCCCGACCACTCTTACGATAAGAATAGTTGACTTTTACAGCAAGCATGGGTTGCTGAAGACCTATTCTAACTCGGATCTTCATGGGTTGATGGTGGTTGGTAAATAGCAGTGGCATAACTGTCTTAATGATGAAATGTTTAAGAAAACTGTGATAATTTGTACTACTCCAGTTGGGTAAGTGAGTTTTGTGTAATGCTGCTTTGAACAGTATTTCATTTATATCAACCATCATGAACTTTGGTTATAGGTCCTTATCGTTTGAATGGGGTTTTCAACTGGAGTCAGCTCTATCAAAGCCATATCAGTATTATTTCTGATGCTATATCAGTCTGAAAAGTAACCAGTGGTTGACAGAGTGAACATCTATTTTCTTATCGGAATAGTCATGACCTAGGGTGGCACCTACCCTTTGAGTAACTTGTAGAGCATGCAGCCGAAGGAGAACCAGTCAGCACTGGAATCATAGGCAGTTCCCTTGTGCAACACCTCAGGAGCCATGTACCCGTGTGTACCACTGAAACAAGATACATAAAATGAGGAGAAATGTACCCTTGTGCATCACCTCAGGAGCTATGTACCCATGTGTACCACTGAAACAAGATACATATAATGAGGAGAAATGTACCCTTGTGCATCACCTCAGGAGCTATGTACCCATGTGTACCACTGAAACAAGATACATATAGTGAGGAGCAATGTACCCTTGTGCATCACCTCAGGAGCTATGTACCCATGTGTACCACTGAAACAAGATACATAAAATGAGGAGCCATGTACCCTTGTGCAACACCTCAGGAGCTATGTACCCATGTGTACCACTGAAACAAGATACATATAGTGAGGAGCAATGTACCCTTGTGCATCACCTCAGGAGCTATGTACCCATGTGTACCACTGAAACAAGATACATAAAATGAGGAGCCATGTACCCTTGTGCAACACCTCAGGAGCTATGTACCCATGTGTACCACTGAAACAAGATACATATAATGAGGAGAAATGTACCCTTGTGCAACACCTCAGGAGCTATGTACCCATGTGTACCACTGAAACAAGATACATATAATGAGGAGAAATGTACCCTTGTGCATCACCTCAGGAGCTATGTACCCATGTGTACCACTGAAACAAGATACATATAATGAGGAGCAATGTACCCTTGTGCATCACCTCAGGAGCTACGTACCCATGTGTACCACTGAAACAAGATACTTATAGTGAGGAGCAATGTACCTGTGTCCAAAACCTTTGGAACCACTGATCCATTTCCAACACCTCAGGAGCCATGTACCGTATTGTCTAGACTGAATAAAACAGTCTTGCTCAAGCAGGACTAGCTGCAACTCTAATAAGGTTTACACTAGTCCTATTGAATAGTCTTGATAAAAAAAAAATCTGATGCTTTTATACACAATCACATGTAACTATAGCAGGCTGACGATAGGGGAGGCACTAATTACACTGATTACGGTACTTGAACATTTCCCTGAAACCAGGGCAGATACATGTTATTCCACTGCATTCTAGTCCATGTCACTGTGCCACTGGTGATGTAAAGTCATCAGGATCTATCTCCATTACGGCTAATTGAGGGTTAACCTTTCAGAAATACACACACTGTATCTAAATGAAGAGTGTGTTTCAATTACAGGTGTCCTCTATGTGATAGCAGCATGAACAACGCCATGTAGCAATTCACTTGCTTCTCTTGAAGGTCAGGAATCCTACAGTTGGATCTTAGTGTCACATTTATTTTTATTCTATTTTTCAATTTGTAATTACAACTGAATGTTGTCATTTCTTCAAGAACAATGATAGATATTTGTAGAGATTTGTAACTGTCGGTAAATGAATTTCATGATCGGCTTATATGCAATCAATTCATCAGTTGTAATATATGAATTAGTTATATTATAGTTTTTGTTGCATATTTTTAGTTCCTTTAATGCATATTTTTCCCAAATAAGCAGCTTATCTACAGCCCTGCGTCTTACAATAGATGTTGCAAAGGCCCAAGTATTCATGTGCACATGCATAGGAGTTCAGACAGATCAAACATGACCGTTAATTCTTCTCTATCTCTGCGTAAAATAGTTGCTAACCTTGACATTCAAGTTACATGAACACTCGCATATGCGCTCTGTATACCTCAGTCTACTATTGTAAGTACTCGAGTGTTCATCGGATCTGAAATTATTGCTCTCAATTTGAAACTATAACGTACACCATAACTTTATAGATTATTGTAGTTATCTAGCACCAGTTACTCGTGACAAAATATGCATCCCTCCCCATAAAAAACCCTGTATTCGTGCTTGTATTCAGCTTCAAAATTACCACCAGAGAATGTTGTTCCCTTAAGATTGTGATAAGGTCCAGCCAAGCATGCGGTTTTGAAAAATGCTTTCAACAACATTCTTATTTGTGTGCTTTGCATAATGTCTAGTAGCTCATGATTTACAAGACTGATTTATTGTCTAGACTGATCAATAAAGGTCATGCAAATATTCTCCTTCAGATTTCCTAATTTCCTTGGTAGTCGACTACCTGTGCCACTTCTTCATGCCCTCCCCTGGATGGAGGGCCTCTTGCATGGCCCCGAGTTTCACACACCCTCAACAACAGGATGAATGATGTGTTTGGCAGCAAGTGATCGAATGTTTATTTATGCTTCAGACAGCAATATTCTACCTTTGTCATGGCGGACCATAAATAATGAAGTCTGGGCCATGAAAAGTACTCAGTGAGTATCGATCAACAGGGGTTCCATATGACACTGCGAGCCAGGCCAGCCACACAGTGTGTCCACCTGATCCACCTCAGGGTGGATAGTCCTGGGGACATATTCTGCCATGGAAACCCATAAGGGCAAGCCATGGGTTGGCAGCCATGTGCATCATAAAGCTACACCAAACAATCAACATGCAGTGGCTGACTATAGAAGGTGGCGACCAGAAGCTGATCAGAGCCTGAGTAGAAGGTGGCGACCAGAAGCTGATCAGAGCCTGACCAGAAGGTGGGGACCAGAAGCTGATCAGAGCCTGAGTAGAAGGTGGCGACCAGAAGCTGATCAGAGCCTGAGTAGAAGGTGGCGACCAGAAGCTGATCAGAGCCTGAGTAGAAGGTGGCGACCAGAAGCTGATCAGAGCCTGACCAGAAGTTGACAACCAGAAGCTTATCAAAGCCTGACCAGAAGGTGGCAACGAGAAGCTGATCAAAGCCTGACCAGAAGGTGGCGACCAGAAGCTGATCAAAGCCTGACCAGAAGGTGGAGACCAGAAGCTGATCAAAGCCTGACCAGAAGGTCGTGACCAGAAGCTAATCAGAGCCTGACCAGAAGTTGACAACCAGAAGCTGATCAAAGCCTGACCAGAAGGTGGCAACAAGAAGCTGATCAAAGCCTGACCAGAAGGTGGCGACCAGAAGCTGATCAAAGCCTGAGTAGGAGGTGGCGACCAGAAGCTGATCAGAGCCTGAGTAATAGGTGGCGACCAATAGCTGATCAGAGCCTGAGTAATAGGTGGCGACCAATAGCTGATCAGAGCCTGAGTAGAAGGTCACGACCAGAAGCTGATCAAAGCCTGACCAGAAGGTGGCGACCAGAAGCTGATCAAAGCCTGAGTAGAAGGTGGCGACCAGAAGCTGATCAGAGCCTGAGTAGAAGGTGGCAACCAATAGCTGATCAGAGCCTGAGTAGAAGGTGGCGACCAGAAGCTGATCAGAGCCTGACCAGAAGCTGATCAAAGCCTGACCAGAAGCTGACGACCAGAAGCTGATCAGAGCCCGAGTAGAAGGTGATGACCAGAAGCTATTCAGAACCTATCT
Organism: Haliotis rufescens; assembly: GCF_023055435.1. Lineage (NCBI taxonomy): Eukaryota > Metazoa > Mollusca > Gastropoda > Lepetellida > Haliotidae > Haliotis > Haliotis rufescens. The sequence goes on along the minus strand of NW_025963835.1, from coordinate 3,216,836 downwards.
GGAAGGTGACTAAACAGAAGCTGATCAGAGGCTGACTAGAAGGTGACTGACCAGAGGCCGACCAGAGGTATGCATGCTACACCTTAGTGAAGTAAACACAAGCATGATAGGTGGACATGTAAGGTGTCAGAAAAAGAGGATGAACAGTTTTATTACCTTTCTTCTGGATCCAAAACCTTACATACTACCTACATACAATAGTTGAATAACCATCAGCCAGTGCCTACATACTATCTATTTAAAATAACCATCCGCTTGTGCTTTAAGCAACATCGGCCAGTTGAGACAAACAGGTCCACCCACCCCAAAGAATCAAACTGTAAACTTTCATACCAAAAACAAGTACACCTCCTACAAATGCATCATTTCAGTCCAATACATGACCTTGTGTAATGATACAAACACTAAGAAGGTGCTAGTGAGTTTGATTCTTAGACACCCTTAGCAACACACCACAACACAGAAATGGGCAAATACAGACGCCTCTAGCACCCTCCACTAACAAATACACAGCCACAGATATTTGTTCGTGAATTTTAGGCTAGACCAGGACCAGTATAAACCTTATTTCACTAGTCCTCAAAGTTTGTAGCTGGTCCTGCTTTATACAGACGAAAAACATTTACTTTACTTATATTCTGGCAGTTTTAGCCTGTTCCAATTTGTAGCAAACTTGTAGCAGGGCGAGAGAGTTATAGCTCTCAAATGCTACTAGTCAACGAGGACTACCATCATTGGATATTTATTTGTCCTCGGCACAATTTAGTAGTGTCGGGCTAGTAAACTAGCATGAATTTAGAAGGGTAAACTGACCCAACTGCAATCACTAAGACAGGCCATTATGATTCATCCGTCTACATGGTTCTACCTCATCCGCAGCATCATACCTAAATCAGTCATCAGATATGCCTTGAAGCTGTAGACAGTGACACAACATTCGTCTCCCTTGCTAGGTTTTCGACAGCACAGATCCATCATTGGCACATTTGAACTATGATTGATGATGCAGTTTACATATTAACGACTTCCCAATTAGGGTTTGATTAACAAGGCATAGTTATGTCTGATAATTACGTCTCAGTGTTGTCTACACCTAACCCAGGCCCCGTTCCACAAAGCAATCATTGCACTATGACTATCGTAACTTTATGTTAAAGTATGGGAGTTCTGATCACCATAGCACTAAGATCACTATGTGGAATGTGGCCCCATACAGTTGTCCGACATCAATAAACTTGAAAACCTAAATCCCGATACGAAACCTTTGTTTCTACATATAACTATTATCATCAACTTACATGTTATACTCCCCAATATTGGGGCTTTGATGACAGGGTTGTTAACACAAGATCTGCTTCCCTGATAGCAATCAAATATTCAGAGCTATTCTCAATCAGGTATGTTCTTTGAAGTTAAAAATTAGTTGAAACACAAATAGTTAAACCAGGGGTCCGGAAATTTTAAAATCCCAATCGGACATTTGCATTTAGGCCACGCCCCCTTCAAATAGCGTATTTTAGTACGACTTTTCACACACATTACAAGTTTACGTATTCATAATATAATGAATTATGAATTGTTTCAATTTAAATTGTTTAATTCACCGGACAATTAATAACAAATAATATCATTTTAGATTTACATGGAAAACATACGTTTGTTTCTGTTATAATAACGATCTGTTAACGTAGTGAACGGTCTAATTAATATTCATGAGTCTGCTCAAGTGTACGTGTTGTAACATTTGGATCGAGACTATTATCCCATATTTGGTTATCACGTGACCTCACGGGAAAAGTTTTTTTGTAAACTAAAGATTTTTTTAAAAACAAGACAGATAATTTAATCACAAATACTAAAATATCGTTGATAGCAATAGTTATTTGAATACTTTTTTCATCTGTACTTAATTATTGACCATAAAAAAATTGGATATCGATCGTCCGAGAAAGCAAAATGGCGGTCAATCAAGATTCAATATATACTAGCTACTGAAAACAATAAAATCTGCAAATCCTCATTGTATGTCAACCAAGTGAAAGTCGTTAGCCACGACTTACAAAATGATCGTCCAGACTTTGAGGGTTTGGCAGATGCGCTCGACTGATCTGCATCGGTCGACTGGCTGTCGTCACGCTTTCGCTTCTTGTCTGAGGTTACGTATCGTAGCATTGTGAGGATAATGAAGTACATCGATGTTGCAAGGTATTAATGTACAGTTGTAAACACCTTTCACTCAAATTAACAAGATGTTCTCAGTAATTAATCCTCGATTAATCAGTGTCAACTCAGTTTATTGCCTATTACAGTGATTGACCGATTGGACTATCATGTAGGTACGATGTATTTACAGCAATCAAAACAAACAAAGCTTGTCAGTGTAGTTAATCTTCATTGTGTTGCAACTGCAGACAGAAACTGCTCAGTCCTAACTGTTGATCATGTCCGGTCAAAATTTAAGAATGTCCGGACAATACTTTTTAAAATGTCCGGTAAGCAATATTTTAAAACGGACATTTGAGATTCCCAATCGGACATGTCCGGCGCATATGACGGTTTCCGGACCCCTGAGTTAAACCCATTCTGTTGACATACACGACACAGTGGTAGTAATTCAAATTCTTTCTTGTGTTCTTCAATTGTGAAATGTTCCAGAAAATTGTGAAAAAATAATTATTTCAAGGTTTTACAAGAACAAGGATAATGGCTGGGTGTTCAGACGAACATGTCTTAAAAATAATAAATTGTTTGATGGTCTTTCAAATAAATAAGAAAAAAAACTTCCCAGGCCTCTATCCCCAACCCCTGCATATAAAATGCTCGTCCCCATGTTTTCATCTCCTCATCCCTCGCCAGGCAGTTGCCATCCCCATGTTGAGGAAGACTACTAAAGATAAGGCCAAGGCTGGGGAACATTAATGTATAGTCTGACCCCTGACACCATGCTAGTCTGCTCACCGAGACTGTCTAGGCAGATGATTGCAGATATACTTACACACTGGCATGTGGCTTTTTCTTGGAGAAATCACACGCCAACCCGAGATCTGAGATTCGTACATGTCCATTTTCATCTAGGAGTATGTTTGCGGGCTGCAAAGAAATATAATGGCACTTAATTCAATATTACGAAAGATTTCCACTTAGATATGATATCAACTTACAACCTCCACAATAAACACAACTGAAAGGGGGCTTAATGTAAGGGCAGCCATGTGCCTATGATATCATAGAATCCTTCAACATGGAGGAGTTGAAGAAGGTTTGTTTCTGGTTTAATGCTGCCCTCAGCAATATTACAGCTATATGACAGTGGTCTGTAAATAATGAAGTCTGGATCATACTATTCAGCGATTGATATTATGAGCATCAATCCACTCAGTTGGGATATGATAACATGCATCAACCAAGTCAGTGAGCCTGATCATGCGATCCCGTTAGTCGCCTCTTACGAAAAGCATTGGTTGCTGAAGACCAATTCTAACCCAGATCTTCACGGGTAATTGGAAAAGGTAAACCAGTGGTTGATAGCATGAGCATCAACTGATGCCATGTTCATACAACCTTGCAAGCCACATTCTTTCATCACATTGGTCAGAGTATAAGTACTATCATCACAGTCATGGCTGCCATTGTAACCAAACAATCTTCAAACAAGTTGCTTCTTTAAACTGGGTGGAACTCAAAAGGACGAGAGTGGTGCCAACAGACCAAGGATCATGATATAGATGTGAATTTGGGATTGAAACTAGAAGATCATGGCATGTCACTGTTCCACGCGAATTGCAGTGCTTCATATCACTCGGGCTCTCATGCCCACAAGAGCATGTCTACTTCTCTGGACACAAGAGAATGTCTATTGTCAAAACACAAGAGTGTGTCTTCAGCTATAAACACAAGAGCATGTCTAGTGTCAAAACACAAGAGAGTGTCTTCAGCTATAAACACAAGAGCATGTTTATTCTGCAAACACAAGAGCATGTTTCCTTCTGTAAACAAAAGAACTTGTCTACTTCTATAAACACAAGAGCATGTCTACTTCTATAAACAAGAACCTGTCTACTTCTATAAACACAAGAGCATATTTCTTCTGCAAACACAAGAGCATGTTTTCTTCTGTAAACAAAAGTACCTGTCTACTTCTATAAATACAAGAGCCTGTCTACTTCTGTAAACAAAACAACCAGTCTACTTCTATAAACAAAAGAACCTGTCTACTTCAATAAACACAAGAACCTGTCTACTTCTATAAACACAAGAGCCTGTCTACTTCTGTAAACAAAAGAACTTGTCTACTTCTATAAACACAAGAGCATGTCTACTTCTATCAACAAGAACC